>NC_057391.1:66774338-67126273 GCF_019320065.1 Cervus canadensis | reverse complement strand
ATTTACATCTCTCTTTCTATGCAAAGCGTTTATTTTTACCTTTTGTTCACTATCTGAACAAATGAACTGATAGTCTTATTCTTCTTAATTTCTAGGAACTCTTTATAGATTAAGGAGGTTATGTGTTGTATTGTTTCCTGACTATTTGAGTTGTCTGTTCCCACTAATAGATTCTGAAGACAAACCTTGGACTAAAGGCTGGAAGCAGCAGTGGAGAATAAAGTTCAATTCTAAAAATAATGATGAGCCTTAATGTGCATCAGGCATGATTCTTAGTGCTTTGATTCCACTATCTTATTTAGTTTTCACAACAATTCTATGAGGTGATATTATTAACAGATGAGATGGAAGCACAAAGGCATTAGGAAATCTGCCACACAACTAGTAAATTTTGAGAGTCTGTATTAAAAGTCATGCATGTGACCCTGAACCTAGGCTCTTAACTAAAAACACTAATTAATTAATAATTTGGTTTTCATAGCAAACATTGAGATCCTATGAATGGAAATATTCAAACTAAAGTTAGGAGATGGCCAATCCTGAATCTCATGGATGAGATCCTGGGATTGGGAGGGGATTTAATTTGATAACTTCAAGGAACCCTTCCAGGTCTTCTTTTCTGAAAATACCATACCTGACCAGAAAGATGAATCAGGATATATGACATGCCAGGGTTCCCTATGGGACCTTTCTCTTCCAATTATTATCATCCATCAGACACTGTCACTCCCCAGCATTGCTGCCACAAGCAGCAAGGGGGCCCCAAACTTCCAGTTATAAACAGTGTCTTCGTAGTGAATTTTTGTGGCACTAGGTTTCAAAGCCCATGTATATAGGGAAATGTCCTCCACTTTTGTTCTTTGCATATGGTTAAGTGTTCCACAGATCTTTTTTATTGAATTAATGTATGATTGATGGTAAAGCTTATTCCCAAACTCTTGAATGTGACTCAATCCAATAGTAATATGGAAGTAGTCATACATTCAGTGATTACTGAGCACACACTATGTGCTAAGCACAGTGCTAAGGGACTCAAAGTTATGGAGAAGTATAAGACATGGTTCTGAACCAGTATAGAGAAAAAGATAACTGGTGACAAAGGCAGAAAAGCTGGTGAATCCCAAACAAATGGTCATGGCTTTGGAGTGGAGAGGAAGGAGAAAGCATTGAGGAGTGGGGTGGTAGGGGGAGACTGCCTACAGGAGGTGTGGAATCACCAGAAGCTTTATTTGGATTTAAGGAGGAGTGAAGGAGGCTTCCAGTTGAGGAAAGGGGCTTGCACAGAAGCATAGAAGTTGAGTATCTTATTCAACTTCTGGGCTTGAACAGGTGTGTTTCTTGAGCAGACTCAGAAATAAAACCACAAAGGCACTCACTGATGATGATCCTGAATTCTAAGCCAAAGGATGGGCAGAGACACTCACCAAAGGCTTTGGAATAGAGAAGTGACATGGTGAAAGTGATGTTTTAGGGAAGTGGATGTGTCAGCTGTGTGCAAGGTGGCACAAGGAAGAGGCGGGACTGGAAGCTGTGGAATGCTGAGGAAACTGTCACACCGATTCAAGTAGAAGGTGATAAGGGTCCAGCTGGGAAGGTAGCCATGGATGGGAAGTAAAGGAGAAAGGTCATGTAGGATCAATTATCAGGATTAACTAGATGATTGTGTGTTGGGGAGGGGGGGAGCAAAAGGACTCACCATTAAAGTGTGAACAGAAATTTACAGTACACATTTTTTTCTTTCACTACTGTCACTATACACATAGTGTTAAGGAAATATGACCAAGAACAGTTATTTTTCTATTTGGAAATCAGAGAGCACAATTCTTCAACAAATAATATAAAGGTTGGGATAATTTTTTTTGTTGTTCCAGAGGTAATTCTTTGCATGGTAAAGTAACTCAGAGCTTTTTCTGTGTTGAAAACATTAAAAGTAGACTATATCTAAATTAGGTGGGTGGATTAGGTAATGGTGATGGTTGTATAATTCTGTGGATATACAAAAATTGCTGATTTGTATATTTTAAGAGTGAATTTTATGGTTTGTGAATTATAAATCAATAAGGTTTTTTTTTTTAAAGGCAATGGAAAGTCTAGGAAGGGTTTTAATGACTTTTTCTTAAGATCTAAGTAAATTATAAATAAATATTTCTTCCCTCCCCAGAAAAGATTGTCCCCTCTCAAGAAGGCCGCAGAATCACATTTACACCTTTGAACACAAAAATGTTCAAAGCAAAAAAAATGTCCCCATACTTTGAAGCTCATCAGAACTTGTGCTTCCATTGCATCTCAGGACTTGGCAGTGTTATGCTGTCTAAGACCCTGCTGAGAACTGTCAGAGAAACTTAGGCAGTGGTTTGCTGCTGGGCTAGTTTTGGTCCTCTTATAGAATTTTCTGCTAAAGGGATAGCTCTGCAAGGCAGTGCAAGCCCTGGCTCTTCATAGTGGAGGAAAAACCCAAAACTTGCTGAATCATTTTTTTATTAAACATTAATTTTGCAGTTCCGACAGCTAAATCTGTTATTCTGGCAGGCAGGCTTTAAATAAGGCAGTGAGTTGGGGAAAGGAAGAGTAGTTGCTCATATTCTTAAAGTCCGAGCATGTCATCAGCATTGATTTTGTGTCTTTTGCTAGGGAATGCGAGTTCATCTTCTCCTTTTTACTTGATTAGCTAATCGCATAGATAACTTTTTAAAGAATGGATGTCCTTGAATTTCTCAGCACCCATTTTTCATGTTAAATCACGGGGTACTTCATTTTAGAAGGAGAATGCTTCTAGGTGACATAGAGGCTCCTGGTGCCTCCCCGGCATATCCATCCCTCAGAGATGACTCTGTTGTCAGATGTGTCACAGCCTCCATACTGTGGGCCTGCTGATTTCTTAGCATTTAGAAAAGATGAGTGGGAGTTTCAGGGAAAAAGCCTTACTGCCTACGCTCTGTGCGGGCTACTACCATCCATCACATGGGCAGTCTAAGGGCAAATGATTCTTGGAAAAGTGAATGCAGATTCACTCTAGGTCACTTGTTTCTGGTCTGTAATTTTTGAATTTTAACATGCATCTTTCACCCTACTCCCACTGTCATTCCAGGTTTTCATATGCCCCCCCTAAAATATTTCTCAAATTAATGGTACTATATACCTATACCTCTTAGTGTTGGCTCTATTTAAACAATAATTGGTGTTTTTGTTTTGTTCTTATTTTTAAAAGATGTTTCTCTAATGGAGCTCTGTGCTCAGAAAACCTTTTCATACAACTATTCTTTGTTTCTGGCATTTTCTGTGTTTCCATTTCAGAGCAGTAAGAGGGTCTTTATGAGTTACAGGAGAATCATCTTAAACCACTGTAGACTTGTCTCTACCCTGAGGAGTAAGAATGAGCTCAATCTACAAGACAGAAACCTCATCAGTAGGCATGGAACATTCTCCTGCTTTTTCTATTGTCTTTGAAAATTTCAACATTTCATACTTGTTAGGCATTACCAGGCATTACCAGTTCCTCACAGGATCCATCAGTTGCATCACTAGAAAATACTTAACACCCAATCACCTGCTTATGGAGCTCTGCAGACAGCCCTGACCTTGCACTCTTGGGACTTCAGGTTCTAAGGCAGACCCCAGAAGGCAACATGAGTGTGGACTGGCTATATTTAACTCCTTCTGGCTCAAAAGACCCTGATCATGTCAATAGGTAGGATAAAGTACCAAATGGATGGATGGATATATATTGCAAATTCTGGTGTCCTCCCTGCAAAACAGAGGTAATCATAAAGCCCACAGCTCTCATTTACTGTGTGTACTATGTGCCAGGAAAGGAGCTAAGTGCATTATCTCATTTAATCCCTGTAACAGCCCAGTAACATGGGAACTATTTTGCCCCATTTTAAAACTGAATAAACAAGGCTCCATGGAATTCTCCAGGCCAGAATACTCGAGTGTGTAGCCGGTCCCTTCTCCAGGGGATTTCCCCAAACCTAGGGCTTGAACCCAGGTCTCCCCCATTGCAGGCGAATTGTTTACCAGCTGAGTTACCAGGGAAGCCCCAAACAAGGCTTAGAGAGGCTACCTTACCCAGAGTCTCACAGCTGATACTAGTAAAGTCAGGAAACAAACCTATGCTGTAGGCTAGCAATTGAATGAGCTTGATTCGGTGAGAATGAGTCAGTCAAGAATGAGGATTTGTGGATTGAAAGTTTCCTTGAGAAAAGTCAAATACTAAGTCATTATTCCTTAGTATTGCTAGATAAATTTAAAAAATAAAATAAAACACCCACCATTTAGGAGACTACTGAATTTATCTAGCTCATGATTAGTGTTTTTGATCTAGGACATGTGTATTCAAAAGCCTGATTTTATCAGCACATACAATTTTATGGCAGCTAATTTAGCTTATTTTCATGCTTTCTTCCACTTAGCTTTTGACTAGAGATAGTGACTTGGGATCCTTCAACTTTTATTATAAGTACTTTCCTAAAAAATTACTTGTAAGATGGAAATTTGAAAATCAATCCCATTTTAAATTTGCTGTGCACTGCTGTCCAGCCACCTCCTGAAGGAGCATGTGTATGTCTACACCTTAACTGTATATGTGCATCTGCCTTCATGCAAATCAGATTTCTAGATGGCCAAGGAAACACCCAGAGAATGAGGAAGTCAGATGTTCCCAGGAATCCCTGGTTATATAAAGAAAAGTAGTAATTTCTAGTCTAGACAAGGAAAGCCTTTTTATTTAGTGGATTTGTATCTAACAATGTAACAATATTGGTTCCTGCCTGGGGCAACTGGCTTGTGCTCTCAGCCTCAGTCCACACAGCTGCCAGCTCTGCAGGAAGCGCTGACAAGGATTAATTGGCTTTCCTGAGCCTTGAGGCTCAGCTTTGCTTCCCAGTTCCAAGGATCCCTCAGGACTCTGCTTTCACATAATTTACTGTCTAGAAGGACTTTGTATTTTCTAGAGTTCTATCTAATAGGCCCTATGTAATGTATACACACTTTCAAATTCTTTGAACCTTGAGAATCTTTTAGGATATTTAGCTCAATTTAAATAGGACAAGAGGTAGGACATGACCATATTCAAAGTATTTAGATTATTTGTTGATTTTATGAGGGTTTTGACATGGTCCCATTTAAAATGTGTGATTTACACAAATGATTTTGTCCCTCTTCCTCTATTTGGTAGTATTTGTAGAATGTGACATCCTTTCAATTTTATGCTGGGTTTTCTGGGCAAGAGGAAGCTAGTAAGATGAGGATTTCAGGAGTAGGAGTTCTTCCCAATTATGGATTCTATTTATAGTCTCTCTAGTAATGTTGATGTGATCCAGAGTTTATCCCCTCAATTATTACTATATATCTGGGAAGCCCCTTTTCTCTGTGGCATCACCTTTAGGAAAATTATATTGATTCTGCTATACAGGTAAAGAAGAAATAAAGGAAGTTGTGTCCCACTATGGTGAAGCCAGTTAATATAAAAATCATAGACAGTTGGAAGAGTCTTCTGCTGTTGTCCTATCCAACTTTCCATCAAATGCTGGTTCCTGCCTAGATGGATGCTGGGCCTCTTTCCATCTGCCTGCCACTGAGATCATAATAGTCTTGTTCCCGAAATTCAGCTCCAGCCCATTGTTGGATAACTTGAATTCTAGACAGTTCTTTCACATAAGAGATTTAAAACATCCTCTTTGTAACTTCTCATCAATTAGTCTTAGTTTGATCTGAGTAGTTGCATAGAACGTCTACTCATTGATTGATTGATTAATTGGTCCATTCATTTATTCATTTTTTGGGGTGCCTACTATGAACAATATATTGTACAAGAACATGAGTCTCAAACTCTAGGAGCTGACAGGTTAGCAGGCGATACCATAGACATATCAAAGTCATGTATTGGACATATGACACAAGCAGTATAATTAAGTGCTATGGAAAATGAAAGGGAGAACATTAGGAAGGGGTCAGGTCTTGACAGATGTGGTTGGCAAACTCATTTTGGTGATGGTTTAGTAGCTAAGTCATGTTTGACTCTTGCAACCCCATGCACCTCTGTCCATGGGATTTCCCAGACAAGAATACTGGAGTGGGTAGGCATTCCCTTCTCCAGGGGATACTCCTGCATTGCAGGCAGAGTCTTTACTGACTGAGCCACCAAGGAAGCCCATGGCTTGAGGTTAAAAGGTGGATATTTGGATGTGGAGATAGATTGTAAATATTAGGTGTTGGAGAAGTCATGGGTAGTTTGTATTAACCAGAGCTCAGCGTTTGAATTGGAGAGTGTAAGACAGGGCTAAAAAGGCTGGTAGAATGAGCGTGAGATAGTGAAGGGCTTTGTATGCCTAGAGTGGAGGGTAGAATAGTGGAGACAGAGCTGTGAGGCCAGGTGGCATTCACATCGTCTCAAATGACAGGGTGCAGAGTTCAAGGATTATCCAGTGAGGCAAAGCAGAGCCCTGGGGCCAGTTGCTAAACAGGTGAAAGTTGTGTTTAGTGTGATGACTGGTGGCAGAAGACAGTAGGCTAGAGGGCTGTGTAACATGCCAGATACGGGTGGTAAGGGTCAGAAGCCATGTGGTAGCCCCTGCAATAGAAGTACTGACGGAGAGTTGGATGGTAATGACTTTGACAGCCCTGGAAGCTATCTACTGTGTCTTCCCCTGGAGAGTATCTTCTCCCCACTTCCCCACACATCCAGACTATTTACATCTAGCAGCAAACCCCTCCTTACTTTCTGGTGAACAATTGCTTATTAACACATGGAAGCTTTCCAGGTAATTGTGGTAGAGAATCTCAGGATCCAAATGTCTGCTGTGAAATAGCTGAGAATTGATTTCCCTGCCTCTAATGTGGTCTACATTATCAGTTCAGTTCAGTTCAGTCGCTCAGTCATGTCTGACTGTTTGCAACCACATGGACTGCAGCACGCCAGGCCTCCCAATCCCATCACCAACTCCTGGAGCTTTCTTAAACTCATATCCATTGAGTTGGTGATGCCATCCAACCATCTCATCCTCTGTCATCCCCTTCTCCTCCTGCCCTCAATCTTTCCCAGCATCAGAGTCTTTTCCAGTGGGTCAGTTCTTCGCATCAGGTGGCCAAAGTATTGGAGTTTCAGCTTCAGCATCAGTCCTTCCAATGAATATTCAGGACTGATTTCCTTTAGGATTGACTGGTTTGATCTCCTTTCAGTCCAGGGGACTCTCAAGAGTTTTCTCCAATACCACGGTTCAAAAGCATCAATTTTTCGGTGCTCAGCTTTCTTTATGGTCCAACTCTCCCATTCATACATGACTACTGGAAAAACCATAGCTTTGACTATATGGACAGAGTTCTGACAATACATGGTCCACTGGAGAAGGGAATGGCAAACCACTTCAGTTTTCTTGCCTTGAGAAGGCAAACCACTTCCTCATCTTGCCTTCTCAAGGCAAAAATGCTGACGTGTTTTGCCACTCCCTTCTCCAGTAGATCACGTTTTGTCAGAACTCTCTGCCATGACCTGGCTGTCTTGGGTGGCCCTACATAGATAGCATGGCTCAGTTTCATTGAGTTAGACAAGGCTGATCCAAGTCTACATATAGGCTAAGCCCATATCACAAAAGAAGCTTTAAATATCCTTTAGGATAAAGGTGTGTGTGTGCACACATAGATTTAAATTTAATAGCTTTTTCTTTAGTGTTCTATGTGTGTGGTAGGGAATAATTCTCGTCATTATTACCATTCCTTTTGTTATTGAGTTTGTTTTTATCTAACTGGAAAAGCAGGGGTGAAGGAAGTATATCTAGAAGACTATCTGAAATGAACAGATTTAAACTGGTCTGTTGCTCACAAAATTAGGCTACTTGTTGAATAAAGTGAATGTCGTTAGCAATGTAGGGGAATGTTCCCACATGTCTTCTCACATTCTGTTATTTATGCTTTATTCTAAACTTTAAAGATACTTTCTTTAATTTTTCAAATATTTATTAAGTACCTACTATGTGCCAGGACCTGTTCTAGATTTTGGGCTACCTTAGTGAACAAAATGGTCAAAGATTCCTGCCCTCGTGGAATATATCTAGCAAAAGAGGGGGGACAATCATTAAATAAGTAATGAACATATAAGGTAATTATGTGATTTATTAGGAAGAGACAAGTGTTAAGGAAAAATAAAGAGAAAAGTAGGGAGGGACAGGGCTGCTGGGTGTGTAGGGGAGTTGCAGCCTGAGACAAAGTGGTCAAATCTGCCTTCCTTAAGAAGGTGACGTTTGAGTGAAGACTCAGCAGTGAAGGGTTTAGGTACATAGGTACCTGGATTAAGAGAACTGCAAGAAAAGAAAGCTGCTCTTGCAGTGGTATTGAGGCAGGAGAGTGCTGGAAGCAAAGAGGCTCTGTGCTTTTCCATTTCCCTTAGACTAACCGTGCTCATATAACCAAGAAGATAGCTTGGAAAAGAAAATTGCTAAGTGTACTTGTAATAGAACTGATTCAAAATTACTTAAAAAGGAAAAACTTCACAAACATTTAAGGAAGTACAGAGGGGGCTAGGGGAGGTTTTCTGACTTCTAGACTGCTTGGGTTTGAACCCTGGCTCGGCCACTGCCTGCCTCTGTGGGCTTCGGTGTGTCATTCAGCCCTACTGTTCCTCCGTTTCCTCATCTGCAAAATGAGGCTAATTATAGTACCTATCCTCTAGGGTTGCTCTGATGACTAAATGAGTCAATAGTAATGAAAGCTTGGCACTGTCTGACACATAGCAAGTATTAGTTACCAATATTACTACTACTGTTACTACTCATAGTTACTGTTACTGCTTTTATGAGTTGGTGCCCTAATCTGTAATATTCTTTAAGTATGTCTTAAGGGTTGAATGTGTGTGTATGTGTGATCTCTTGAGAGTGTGGGGCTTAATTTAGAACATTAAAGAATCAGGTAAAATCCTACTTGTCACTTAAGTGACAAGTTCTCAATAAATGTTGCTTTCTTCCCCTCTGACAGTATTTCACAGCACAGAAAAATAGTAAAGCGTTTCTTTCTTCTCCTTGCTATGAGTGAGTATTTTGACTGGTTTATAAATAAAATGAAGGCCAGGTGAAAACATTCTGTAGACTCAACTTGGAAACTTTTTCTTTGCCCTTGGTACCCCCAGTAGAACCGAGAAATTCTCAGTGGGGCATTTTGAACATACTGGAAGGCAAATAACCTCAGTTATTGGTGGGTAGCTGAGGAGAAAAACAAAACGAGGGGAAAACCGGAGAAGAAGGGAAGCACTCTGTTAAAGTGATACCACTTTGGGAGGAGGCCACCAGAAAACTAGGAGTTTCTTTCTCTGAGTACCTTTAACAAGAGAAGAGATGGCATCAATCCAGGTAGAGCAGGAGTCCCTGAATGAAAGGACTGGACCAGACAGTTCTTGAGCCTTCTCCAAGCTCACTGAGCAGCCCTTCTCCCCAGTGGAATATCCTATTGTTATATTTACAAACCTGAATTAACTTATATTTCCACATCTGTTTAAAGAGTCAGTAGTGCTTTAGACACAAAGATGGGTTCTGTTGACTAATGCCAAGTAAGAACCAATCACTGCATATTAAAGTAGTAGATTTTGAGAATCAACTTACTAGTTCTCTGGGGTCTGTCTCCAACTTCTCTGGATGTGGCAGCTCATGCAGTCTGCTGCCAGAAAAATGCCAGTGCTGGGGGCTATCCTGGAGACAAGGAAAAACAACACGAGAGTGGTCTGAGGGAACTCTGCGGTCTTGAGGAGATAGGGTGCTGTGCCTGCACAGGCCAGGGTGGGTGGTGGGTTAGGCAGGTGGAGACATGAAGCCAGGCACCCCCTCACTCTCTACTGCTGTGTTGATTCACAGGTGCATCAGATGTCTCCAGGGCCACAGATCATACCTTTTCAACAGTGGCAAAGGATGGGGAAGGAGTGTGTTATACATCTCTGATTTCTGACATCTATTACCCACCTCGGGAGGATGCTACATATTTCACTGGAATTCTTCAGAAAGAAAACGGCCACATCACTGCTTCAGAGAGCCCTGAGGAGTTGCGTTCCCCCGGATCCTCCTTACCAGATGTGCCTGGGACAGAGCCTCGTGGCTTATTTAGTTCTGATTCTGGAATAGAAATGACTCCAGCAGAGTCCGCTGAAGTGAACAAGATCTTAGCAGACCCCCTGGACCAGATGAAAGCAGAAGCCTATAAATACATTGACATAACTAGGCCAGAGGAGGTGAAATATCAGGAGCAATGTCACCCCAAGTTGGAAGAGAAAGACTTGGACTTTAAGAATAAGGACACTGAAATCTCAGTAAGGCCTGAAGAGACCCGTGAGGCTGAGAAACCAGTTCCTGTGGAGGGGAAAATCCTCAAGGACCATTTATTTGAAGAATCAACATTTGCGCCATATGTAGATGATATCTCTGAAGAACAGCGCAGTGCCCCTCTGATTGCCGCCCCTGTCAAGATCACGCTGACTGAAATCGAGCCTTCTATTGAAACCGCTACCCCAGAGAAGACCCCTGAGAAGCAAGATATCTGCCTGAAACCGAGTCCTGACACAGTCCCCACGGTCACCGTCTCAGAGCCTGAAGACGACAGCCCAGGATCTGTCACTCCTCCGTCTTCTGGAACAGGTGAGGAAATGAGGGGGGTCCCTGCCTTGGGAAAACCCAGTGTGTGGAAATATGAACTTTAAGGACTGAAGATTTGCATTCAAAATACTTCAATCTCATTTTAACTGATTTAATTAACATGTAACTTTTCCAGTCTTGTGCCCATTGTACAAAGGTTGACATCTGGGTTTTTTTTTAAAAAGTCCTATCAGATTTGCTTTATAAATTATTTCTTTCTTTCTTCGAGGGGAGAAGTAAAAATGACATGCTGGCAACATTAAAACCTTCCTGTAGTTCTACTGTTCAGAGTAGGGAGGGAGGTGCTGCCAGGTTCTAGGTTAGCTCTTTTCCCTGACCCCTGGGCGTCTTAGCTGTTCTCTTCAGACCAATTGGACCACCTTGGACATTTTACATTCTTGGCTCCAACTCCAAGTCTGTACAGTGAAGGGTGATAGGGTAGATGTTAGGGTCTGGCAGGGATGGACGGTGAGAAGAAACCTAAACAAAGGGTACTCCTCCCTTCCCCCTTCAGTCTCAACACTGTCCTTTTCATTTTTTCAGTTTATTGAAGTTCTGCTTACAATTTTATTTTTTAAACCAACGATTCTATTTGGTTATAATTTTTAATAGTTCAGAATTCACTAGGCTATGATCTTTTACAGCTTGAACCTTCTACTCTGACTCAAGGCAGAGTGTTGTTAGACCACATCAGTACATCTTCTCAAGCACAAAGGGGACCTCCCAGACCTGACTGGAAGTCCAGAGTGGTAGCCAGAGTTTCCCCCCTACCCCCATGCCACCCCTTTGCAGGTGGTAGGAGTGGAGCCTTTATGTCTCCTCTGCTCTTGAATGCTTAGGGGCATTAGGATGAAGACAGGGAGAGATCTTGAATTTCCCCCTACCTCAAATGGCTGGAATTCTGACCCTACCCCACAGTGATTTACAAACCTCTTTTATTTACAAAAAGTAATCTTCAGAACCTCAGGTGAAAGAGCTTGTACTGAACTCTTAAAACAGATCTAAACCCTTTTGATTAAAGAGTGATTGCTCTAAATCTTGATGAAGCAGTCAGTTCAAGTGTTAGAACAGAGCAGGTATTTAATGGAGGTCCCTCCTGTCTTGTTTCCCTAAAGATTTTGGTATCCATTCCTCTCTTCCCCTGATCTTACCTCAGACTCATTCAATTGTAAACTCTTAAAGATTCTCTGCACCCAGTTCCTGATTTTCAAATTCATTCATTTGCTCAACACATACTTTCTACACACTTTCTTTTAGTCAGGCACTAGAATAAGCACTGGTGATGCTGGAGTTGAAAAGCAAACAAAAATCAGTCTCTGCCTTCCAGTGGGACAGATGACCAGGGAAATAGTCACATTCCAGTGTGACTTATCCCAGCTGACAACAGGAGGTAGGAACATATCTGAGTCTCAAAGCCTCCTTGTGATCCTTCTGGCCACGCAGGTAAAACCCTTCTATTAATGTTATCTCATGACATAAAGATACTGACACTCTGAAGATAACTACATTATCAGCTGTGTTTCAGAGCTCTAGGTATGTCTGGTGATCAGTACGGAAGAACTTTGGCCAGTCTTTGGGAAGGGTGAAATGCCCCCGGTCCTTCAGGTCTATTTACATGGCCACACGCATATGTGAAAATTACAGTTTATGAAGCTGGTGATAAAGACTTGATGTGTGCATGTGTGCATGCGAAGTCACTTAAGTCATGTCCAACTCCGTGCGACCCTATGGACTGTAGCCCACCAAGCTCCTCTGTCCATGGGATTCTCCAGGCAAGAATACTGGAGTGGGTTGCCATGCCCTCCTCCAGGGAATCTTCCCAACCCAGGGATTAAACCAGTGTCTCTTACATCCCCTGCATTGGCAGGTGGATTCTTTACCACTGAACCACCTAGGAAGTCCTAAGACTTGATATAAGGTTCATTAATTATGAGGGATATTTTTTTCTTCGGTTGTCATGACTCATTGGAGTTCTGGAACATCTTGAAGAGAAGACAAAATCAGATTTGGCTCTCATGATCTTGGAGTTTTATGATCTGTTGGTGCCCGTTTGACAGCATGGGATAAGACAGTGGTTTTCTCTGCAATTACTCCAAGTAAACATCTAAGTAAGGTTTATTCCAGAAAGAGAAAGTCCCTTGTCCCATTACACAATTGTCTCTGATGGTCAGTTCCCCTCTCCACGCACCCCCCCACACCATAACACCTGAGTCATATGACAACACATAAGAATAAAATTAACAAAAGAGATAGGAGAAGTCAGCTTGTCATTGAGGCTTTTCTTATTCTTTTTATCCCAAAATGAAAGTGAAAGTCTCTCAGTCACGTCCAACTCTTTGCAACTCCTTGGACTATACAGTCCGTGGAATTCTCCAGGCCCGAATGCTGGAGTGGGTAGCCTTTCCCTTCTCCAGGGGATTTTCCCAACCCATGGATCGAACCCAGGTCTCCTGCATTGCAGGCGGATTCTTTACCAGCTGAGCCAAGAGGTTACCTTAACCCCCTTCTCATCTTGTGAGCCCCTCGTACTATGAGACCCTATGCCCATAGACACTGGAGGATTTGGGCTTTATTTCATCTCTTGGATCTCAATTCTCTCTGCCATTTCCAGTGCTAACTGGTAAGACAAACACCAAGAATTACATATATTCCTACATAGAAACTGAGGAAAAGGCAATCATCCTAAACAAAAGGAATTCAGTTTATCACTGTTTAATAAATATGGAAATTATCAACAAACTCTAGGGAATAATTCTAATTATGTGAATTATGAATCAGGAGAAGTTATAATTTAGAAAAGTTTTAACTACAAACCCTTAATCTTAATCAAGGAGTCTAATATACTTTCTTCAATTCCAATACATTATTCCATTTTGCAGTTTTCTTCAATGTACTTAATTATTTTCACCATATTAAATAACATACCCTGAGGTATGGAGGTAATTCTTACAGCTCAAATATTGGAAGTGTCTTCTAAGTAAAGATCAGTCATGAATACAAGCGAAATGTTTTAGGAAAATACAGTAAGTGCCCTGAGGCACCAGAACATTGATCTGTCAGCAGCATGCTGTTCCTGACCCAAATACCTAGAAGTATATTATGGTTGTCATGGATGTTCTTTGAGGTGTTATCTTCAGAAAAGATAATCAATAATCAAGAGGCTATGATAAAACCACCCATGTCCCTTAAGAAGAAATAGCAATACAAAGTAAATCAATTCAAACTCTTTGAAAACTACTGTTGCTATTTATTTCCTTGCATTGATGAGGTCTGTGATTCTCCTACCCACTTTGCAAGTTTATTCTTTTATTCAAAATGCTTATTGAGTCACTTCTATATGTCAGACATGTGCTAGACACCAGACACATTGCAGCAAACAAGGTGTATAAAGTCCCTGCCCTCATGGAGCTTATTGCTAGTGAGAGACGTCAGTAAAAGGAAGCACATAAATAAATAGTGTAATTTCATGGAATGTGAACACTGTCAATGTGGTTGCAGTGGGGAGAAGGAAGGGAAGAGTGGCAGGATCAGATCTGTGTTTCTAAAAGATCCTTCTGGATGACAAGTGGAGAATGAGATGGGAACAAAGGGGAGGGCTGGATGTCAGCACTGCTCATGGTTGGACACTGGCATCTGTGACTTGATAGACTGGCCCATATTCACCTTCCTTTTTTTTCCTTCTAAATTAAAGCAGCATGATTAGTAGCAGCAGTGATAGAATGTTGGGTATGAGAAGGTCAAGGATGGCCTCTGTGACCTGAGATCTGTAATCTATGATCTGAAATCTGAATGAGAAGAAGACCACAATTCAGAGAGGGATTAACAGGGACCCCAGGTTTAGAGGTCAACTAATGCACAGGCCTCAAGGCTCTATTATTTGGGAACTGAAAGATGATACAAAGGAGCAAGGGAGAAGTATGAGACAGAACAGAATTGGAGAAGTAGACAGGGCCTAGAACATTAAAGGCTTCGCATGCAAGAGCAAAGAATTTGAGTTTTGTTCCAAAGGCATTGGGAAACCATTGAATAATTTTAATCTGGGAAGGAATGCCATTCATTCATTGTTTCACTTAACAAACATGCAATGACCATTTACTTCATGTCAAGCATTGCTTAATCGCTGCTGTGGATATAGTGGTGAAACATAAGATTCCTGCATGCCTGGAGTTTGCATTTTAATTGACAAGACTTACATACAAATAAATAGATGATATACTATCAGGTTGTTATAATGGTTATGAAGAATGATAAAGCAAGGTAGAGTGTAAGAGAGTGATGGGGGCAGTCATGAGGAAATGCTCTTCCTTGCCAGTGGTTTTCGGCAGAGACCTGAATGGGGTGAGGGAACAAGCCGTGTGGACACAAGGAAGTGGTGCCAGGCTGAGCTGACGCCAGTGCAGAGGCCCAGAGAATGTCCTAAGTGTTCTAGCAGCAGCTGGAAAGTCAATGTGGTTGCAGTGGGGAGAAGGAAGGGAAGAGTGGCAGGATCAGATCTGTGTTTCTAAAAGATCCTTCTGGATGACAAGTGGAGAATGAGATGGGAACAAAGGGGAGGGCTGGATGTCAGCACTGCTCATGATTGGACACTGGCATCTGTGACTTGATAGACTGGCCCATATTCACCTTCCTTTTTTTTCCTTCTAAATTAAAGCAGCATGATTAGTAGCAGCAGCAAACATACCTTCCCATGCTAGGGGGTTCTAACCTTCAGTTTCTATATTCTATTTAATTATCAATGACTCTCTAGCTTTGCTGTGTCAGTCTTGTGCTGTGCTAAGCTGTGTCTGACTTTGCAATCCAATGGACTGTAGCCCGCCAGGCTCCTCTGTCCATGGGATTCTCCAGGCAAGAATACTGGAGTGGGTTGCCATGGCCTCCTCTAGGGAATTTTCCTGACCCAGGAATCGAACCCACATCTCTTAAATCTCTGTGTGGCAGGCAGTTCTTTACTGCTAGTACCACCTGGGAAGCCCAGTGTCAGTCTTGACATAAACCCGTAAGTTTTTAACAAGGGTAGGAAAACCTCTGTTTTGTTCTAAAATTTCCCCTGATTTCTCCTAGCACTTTGTTAAACTTTTAGTTCACTTTTAGAATGGAGGGTAATGTCTACAATATCTACTGAGTCCCATTTCACTCATAAGAAAGATGATTTTTTTTAAAATAGTACTTTTACTTGCCCAACATGAAACTTACCAGACCTTTTCCTCCCACACTCCACTGGTACCATCCTTGGGCGTTAGTCACTCAGTTGTGTCCAAATCTTTGTGACCCCATGGGCTGTAGCCCTGCCAGGCTCATCTGTTCATGGAATTCTCCAGGTAAGAATCCTGGAGTGGGTAGCCATTCCCCTCTCCAGGGGATCTTCCTGACCCAGGGATCGAACCCGGGTCTCCTGCATTGCAGGCAAATTCTTTACTGTCTGAGCCACTAGGGAAGCCCCTACCATTTTTACCTTTGAGTAAATAAACCAACATCCTCAAGCCTTCTTTTCTGAATGCTCTAACGTAGTAGTTTTCAGCTGGAGATAGGGTTGCCAGATAAAAATATCAATATTTCCTAGGACATACTTATGCTAAAAAAAAGTTCATTGTTTATCAAACCGTCCTAGTTAACTAAGTATCCTGTATCTTTATTTGCTAAATCTGTCAACCCTAACTGTATGTGATCTTTAGAATCACCTTTGGAGATATAAAACACTGATGCCTGGGCCCCATCAAGACTCAACTTCTACTAAGTCAAAGTTTCTGAGGGCAGTTTTGAGCCACACCCCACTCAAAATCAGTGAGGAGAAGGAAGGGAAGAGCGGCAGGATCAGATTTATGTTTACACAACCCAGAAACAGTTTCACCACTGTTCTGGGACTTCCCCAGCCGTCCAGTAGTTAAAAATCTGCCTTCCAATCCAGGGGACATGTTTAATCCCTAGTCAGGGAACTAAGATCCCACATACTGTGAGGCCACTAAGCCCATACACTGTACTACTGAGCCAGTGCCACAACTAAGCCTGGATGCTGCAAAGACCTGATGCAGTCAGATAAGTAAATTAATTAAAAAAACATAAAGCAAGACCAAAGGACCAAAAGTCACCCTTAGGAAAAAAAAAGAACCATTGTTTTAACGACTTGAGCTAATTCTCACATGAGCTCTGCTTGTTGAGTACATCCTGTGTGCCAGGCACTGTACCTGGTACTGGGGATATGATGTGGGTTGTTTCACTTTTTTGACTGTTACAGATAATGCTGTTATGAACACAGTGTATAAGTTTTTGAGTGGACATAGGTTTTCAATTCTCTACTTATGAGTGGAATTTCTGATTTATATGGAAACTCTAGTTGAGGAACTGCCAGACTAGTTTCCAAAGCAACTGTATCATTTTACATTCACACCAGCAGTGGCTGAGTGTTCCAGTTTCTCCACATCTTTTTCAACACTTACTACTCTCTGACTTTTTGATTCTAGGAATCCTAGTGGGTACAAAGTGGTAACTCATTGGTTTCGATTTGTACTTCTCTGGTGAATTATGATGTTGAGCACATTTCCGTATGCTTTTCTGTCATGTGTAAATACTCTTTGGAGTAATTGCTATTCAAATTATTTGCCTATATTTAACTGGGTTGTCTTTTTATAATTGAATTATAATAATTTTTAATAGATTCTAGATATAAGTCCCTTATAGGTATATGATTTGTAAAATTTTTACCCATTCTATGGATTGTCTTTCCACTTTCTTGATGTTTTCCTCTAAAGCACAAAAATGTCTAATATTTATGAATTCCAATTTGTATATTTTTATTTTGTTGCTTATGTTTTTGATGTCATGTCTAAGAAACCACTATCTAATCAAAGGTCATGAAGATTCACTTCTGTGTTTTCTTCTAAAGTTTCTGATTTTAGTTCTTACATTTAGATTGAATCCACGTAGAGGTAATTTTTAATATGACATGAGGTAGGGTTTCAGCTTCATTCTTTTGCATGTGGTTATCTAGCTTATTTTTCCTCTTCTTCTCATTTTCTGAAATACAGTTTGTCCTATCTCAGGCCCCCACCCACTTTTTGAACAGATGTGGCCTGATATAGTGAGAAATGCATGAAACATAAAGACTTGAGTCCAAATTTAAGGCAAGTCATTTCTCACCATGTGGCTATATCATTCAGGGCCCTGCAGGAAACAAAAGCGACACACTCAAAAGTTGTAACTGAAGAGGGTTTAAAGAAATGGCTATTTACAAATGTAAAGACATTTAAAGATAGTTAAAAGAACCAACAAAAAATGGTAAAGCACCCAAGGACTGGCGACATTAAGGATCTATTGTACCCCGGACCCAAAGCGGGAAGGGGAAGGAAGAGCATTCCCAAAGCTTGGAGCTTCAGAAACAGCAAGAGGTATAAATACCCCAACATTTGCCTCCTTCCACCTCTTCTGTGGAAGAGAAGAGGCTGTTTTGCTATTGGCTGAAGATAACCAGAAATCAGAGAGGAAGGAATTCCAGGTAATACCTTCTATGTAGGTCAGCCTCTTGGAACAGAGAACAGGGCAGAGAAAGATGGGAATAAGTCCAAGGAGGCAAAGATAGAAAAACCAGTACCGTGATCTTGGACAAGTCACTTTACCTATTGCCACTAGACTCTAAGCCCCATATGTGAAGTGCCTGTAACCCAGAAAATGCTCAACAAGTGGAGCTGTGATGCTGCTGCTACTGATAGTGCTCTGGAGGTACAGGCTGTTCCTTCATTCACACTGGCCTCTACTTCCTATCTTCTTCCTCCTCCTTCCACCCTATCATTGCAAATTTAATGTAACTTTTACACTTTTTTGCTGTTTGAAATCACATGTGCACAACTTACTAAGGAACTAACTTCTATAAAAATAGAGTTAAGGATCATGCAGTAAATCTTTTTACACATAAACTGTGCATGAGATAATGAGGTTCTTGTTTTAAGTTACTGAAAAAAAAAAAAAACACATAAATCATATCACTTCTCTACTCAAAATCCTCCAATGGCTTCTCATTTCACTCAGGATAAAAGCCTGATGAGATCCTACATGATGACCCCACTTCCCTGAATGCATTTTACCTCTTTTCCTATTTACCTATTTTCCTACCCCCTTACTCACTTTGCCCCAGACATGACTGCCTCCTTTTGATACCTAGATCATTGCAGCTCCCACCTCCAGACCTTTGTACTATCTGTTCCCACTGCTTGGCATGCTTTTCCTCTGTTTATCTTCATGAATCACTTGCTCACCTTCTGAAGTGTTGAATATAGGTTACCTTCTCAATAAAATCTATCTTGACAACCCTATTTAAAATTACAAACTCATCCCCACCCTGTCACAGTCCTCCTGACCCCTTTACTTTTTTTCCATAGCACTTAACATCTTCTAACATACTATATATTTTTTTTATTACATGCATTATTTGTGTATTGTATTCTTCTCCCACTAGAATATAAGCAGAGATTTTGTTTCCTGTTTCATTCACTAATACATCTTAAGTGCCTATAAGGGAGCCTAACACATAGAAGGCGATCAGTAAATAATAGATGAATGAATGATACATGGATAAAGGATAAAAATCATTTCAGTTTTTAGAGAATTAGACAAATCTAAACTATTTTATCCATTGGGGTCCACCCATAGTCCTAAAGTGACAATTTACTTAGCCATCAATAGTCTATCCTTTACCCTCCCAGTGACCTCAAAGCTTTGGAGAAATGACAAGTAGTTCTTGCTTATAAAAGGGCCAGAAATCACTGGTAGGATATTCTGACATAAGGTCCTGTTGCATTGGCAAGGGGAAAACCAAGCTCTTGAAAACTGTTGTCATGGCCATCCCAAGTAATTTCAGCTAAGACAGAAATATCAGTAAGATTGCCCATGAGGTTTGGGGGCCATCTGAATATACATCAGACAGAAGGTAGGCAGTTGCCCAAGGGATGTGACTGTTGGGTTTTGTTCTCAAGAGGAGGTGAAGAGATGACAAAAGAATGACAGTGGACTCTACCATTAGAAGCCTCTACCATTAGAATCCCTTGTGGGATTGCACAGTATGGTAGTCTGCACAGCCTGCTTAGTGGAACTGGCAAAAAATTATTCCTTATATTGCTTCACTTTGTTACACTTTTCACTAAAAAAGAATAAATGTATTGATTCTTATGGAAAATGTGAAGGTTGGAAAGCATGTTGTACATAAGGATCCAAATTAGCTTTCTTTGTCTTACTGAAGCAGGGAACATAGACAGGGGTTCATGAACAAGGAGTTATTACAGATTTGTTGACACTGGTGGGCCAAATTAGAGAGATATATATATCGGATTGGGGCTTCCCAGGTGGCACTAGTGGTGAAGAACAGGCTTACCAACGCAGGAGACGTTAGGAGACATGGGCTTGATCCCTGGGTCAGGAAGATCCCCGAAGGAGGGCCTGGCAACCCACTCCAGTATTCTTGCCTGGAGAATCCCATGGACAGAGGAGCCTGGCAGGTACATGACAGTCCATAGGGTCGCAAAGACTGGACACGACTGAAGTGACTTAGCACACAAGCATACATAGGATTATCTGATGAAATCTGTGACACTGGAAAACTTCCCTTGGAGGCGGATTAGAAATTAAAACCATGACTTCTAGAAAGTTTCCCACATTGAAACAGAAAAATCAGCCAGGTGCTACTGCTAAGAAATTGCTGCGTCATTTTTAAAAATAACTAAATTAAGATATAGGTATATGAAACACTAATTGGACCATAACAGTAATTAGCCTTTTAGTTCTGGTGGCCTTTCTAGCATAGCCCTGGAAACAGACTATTTTGGGGGCTAATAAGATATGTGTTTTTTAAGCAAGGAGAAAATATCTCCCCTAATGGAATTTTGTTTTATTTCTTCTCTCCCTGTCCATCTGTCTGTCCTTGTGTGTGCCTCTTTGGCGCTTCTTCGCTCTGTGGGACGACAGAACCGTCTGCCGCAGAATCCCAGGGGAAATGCGGCATCTCCGAGGATGAGCTGATCACTGCCATTAAGGAAGCAAAGGGGTTATCCTACGAGACAACGGAGAGCCCACGGCCAGCGGGCCAGGGGGTCGACAGGCCCGAGGCCAAGGCCAGGTCTGGGCTGCCCACCATCCCCAGCCCCCTGGACCACGAGGCCAGCAGCGCGGAGTCGGGGGACTCGGAGATCGAGCTGGTGTCCGAGGACCCGCTGGCCGCTGAGGACACGCTGCCCTCGGGTTACGTGACCTTTGGCCACGTGGGCGGCCCGCCGCCGTCGCCGGCCTCGCCGTCGATCCAGTACAGCCTCCTGAGGGAGGAGCGTGAGGCCGAGCTGGACAGCGAGCTCATCATTGAGTCGTGCGACGCCTCCTCCGCCTCAGAGGAGAGCCCCAAACGGGAGCAGGACTCACCGCCGATGAAGCCGGGTGCCCTGGACGCCATCCGGGAGGAGCCGGGCGCCCGGGCCGAGGAGCGCACCCCCAGCCAGCGGGGCCTGGCAGAGCAGGAGCCCTTCCGCAGTTTCCCCTCGGCTGCCCCGCGAGCCGGCCCGGAGCTGCTGTCCGGAGACCCAGCCTCCACCCCCGAGGGGCCCACCGCGCCACGAGCACCCGTGGAAGCAGCGAGTTCCGACCAAAGCTCCCAGGCCACAAAGGCCCCCGGGCTTCGGGGTCCTGGCATCATGCCCCCTCTGCTGTTTCTCAATAAGCAAAAAGGTAAAGTGACAGCGTTCTTGATTAAAGTAGGTTGTCGGCTTACAGTTCTCCCCCTGGGGGCGCTGAGATACTCAACAGAGGGGCATTGGTCTGGCTCAGCCCTGTAGTCAGGTCCTAATTGGTGGAACAGTTAGCCAAGAACAATTCCAAAGAGGGTGGGGAGGAGAAAAGAGGATTCCGATTCGCAGCTGGGACTTCCATGGCAAAACCGTGTGCTGTGAGCTACGGCTGGCTGGCTGAACCCTAGCCTCTCCAATAATAAACGGTTTTGTGGACACTCCAAGATCTCCTGAATGGAGTGAATGTGTCCCTCCTTTCATTCCAGGACTGGATTTCCTCACTTGGGATGGAATGGGGTTTGTTATTGTCTAAGGCTCATTTCCAGCTTCCCACTCCCTCAGGGATGGGGTGGGCTTACAGTCCCTCTAGGTGCTGAAACCCACCATTAGCACTTCCATTTTGCCAACCAAAGGTGCTTCTTAAATGGACCAAGAGGATCTCAGCGTCATCCTTTCTCTTACCAAGAACAAACAAAACAACCACAACAACAGAGTTTCTCTTGTCCCTCAGTGAGACCTAAGGTGACTAATTTTAAAGTCACTTTTTACTTAGAATGATTTTAATCTGGCCATTACATTTTTCCTATGAGAGATCTTAAGTTGAAAGAAGTCTTCAAATTCAGAAAAAATGGAAGTCATTACTTTGTCTTTTGGGCATTCTTACCCCCAAGTCATTCTCCACACCGGGTTGCAGCTGTGTTACGGAATTCAGGAAGGGAATTAAAGTCAGGTGAGCAGTAATAAATTAGGCACTGCACAGTCTAGTTAATGGGGCTACATTGAAGGTACACAATCTCTCCCCAGATCCTGGGTAGAAGAACCTCCAGGTGGAACTTGAAAACAAACTCTAAACTCTATTCCAGGTCCCCTCTCATCCGTCTCCTCTGCTTTGTGTGTGTGTGTGTGTGTTTGTGGTTTTTTTTTTTAGAAGTATTTTTCTTTTTAAGGATAAATGATTCTGAGGGTAACACCCTCCTTCCTGTTTATATGCTAACTTCAATGATGTTAGTAGCAATTAAAGTGCCTCATATAAAAATAGAGGACAAAATCTTTCTCATTATAGATTGGAAGCGCGCTTCTAAATTCTTTAAAATGAACACATTGCAAAGGGGGAAACAGGAGGAATGAAATGAAAAGATAGCCCTGCTGCATGGTTACTGGTGGCCTAGACACATGGCATCACATGGGGGCTGACATAATTGACTCCTGATATCCCAAATAATCATCCCTCAGAGTTTAAAGTGTATTTAGTGTGTGCAGTAGGGAGGCTTTTCTGTGACATACTTAGTAGTGGAAATGTGTATTTGTTGCATGAATATTAGAACTAATTTGGATTCTTTTGCCACCACTCTGACTGTGGTGGGACAGGGCCCTGCAGCTTTCAGGGAGCTTGAAGCAGGAGCGCTTGAGTCATTCAGAGTATGGGTTCATATCACTGTACTGTAACAGGCGTGTGTCTCCATTTTATCCCGTAATTAGCATCCCCATAGTGAAATGGTCACATGTGCACGGCGCTGCTCGAGTATATTTATCCTCAAAGTAAGGAAATCTGAAGTCTAATAAAGAGAGAATGGTATTGTGCAGGCCCATTCCCCTCATTAGTATATTTGAGAGACAAGTATGGCAGCTGATGTTAGTAGCAATTAAATGTTAGTAGCTGATGTTAGAGACAAGTATGGACTGACTGAGCGACCAAATGTCCAATAAAGAGCTAATGCGATGGAGAAGTACCGCGGTGAATGCAAAGGCTTCAGAGCGTATTTTACAGTTGATTCTGGTACCATTCTAATCCCTGTGCAAATTGCCCCATGTGGCTTGGACCCTCTGCTGCCACATTAGACATTAGAAAGGAGAAAGTGGCAGTCTTTTCAAACGATTAAGGCATACCACGGTGAATAGCCTCTGCTCTCCTCCACACTGAGAGATCCTTTGAAATCCAGTCTCCCACTGAAACTCTCAGCCTCTCAGCGCTCTCAGCCTCATTATCTGTGAAGAGAGTCTGAAAGGTTGTTCTGAGGCAGCCGAGCACTGGCGGTGCTGCGCAGACGACTCAGTGCTGCCAGCAGGTTATTGGAGCCCTGGGGTTCTTCTGGTCCCACCTCCTCCACCTCAGCAGGTGGGAGGAGCAGCCTCCCCCAGGCTGTTCTTAATCACTGTCTGTGGACAGCAGGGTTGCGCTCAAGTCAAGTGCGACTCCCCGCAGCAGTGGGGTCAGGTCAGCTTCTGTGGTTTCCTCAAGCCTCTGGCAATGTAAATAGATTCAGGTTCATATATTCACAAGTATGCTCTTCTCCCTGGCTTTGAAGTTATCCTGCTAATGCTGGTGCTGGGCTAAGTTTTGGAAAGGTCCAGAAATATTTAGAATGAGGTTTGGCAAATATCTGACGACATCATAGCACATACTGTCAAGGAACGTTGGGCTTTATTTACTGGCATGTGCTTGTCCTGACAAGGTCTATTTATGGAGCTTTCTTACCTTTCGGAGACCTCCACTGCTATTGCACTGAAGACCAGATGTGGTTCATCATATTCCAGTTTCCCTTCTCTGTGCACCCCCTGAGCTCCTGCTCCCCTGTTTTACTGCTTCCCCACACCCTCAGGGATGGCCTCTTAAGAACATGACAGGGCAGATAAATTTTCACTGTTGCAAGGTTGACCCTTTTAGGAATGTCTTAGTTGAAAACAAATGAAAAATTCTCAATAAAACATTAATACCCAATGTGACTCATCAGGGTGGATATGCAGTATATTTCCACCTATTTGATTGCAGAATCTTTTATTAGAGTGTGGTGTAGGGTTCATTGCCTACAGAGCATTCTTTGAAAAATAGTGGTCTCTGGGTACTCACCTCCATTCCCAGCATTCTGATTACTTTTCCTTACAGTTCAAAAACATAGTGTCAGACCAGCCACTGGGATGTCACGTGGGAGCCTGTTAGAAATGTCAAGCTCCTTCCCAGACCTACCTACTGATTAGAATCTGCATTTTACCAAGATGTCCAAGTGATTCCTAGTCACGCTAAAGCTTGAGAAGCAATATTTTAGACCATGGTAGTCAGTATTAACGTTTCGACCTGAAACTGTTCTGAAGAAGGTCACCAACAACCACCTTCTTATCTCCCCAAAAGACCTCTTTTCAGTCGCATCTTTCTTGTTCTCCTGAGTACTTTAATGTTGTACTGCTGAACAGTCCTTAAAGCATTAGTGAGAAAATAATATATGTTCAAAATAAATATAACATAAGAAATGGTGCAAAATAAAAAGTTTAAGTTCTCCCGACCCTGTGTTACACTTCTAAGTCTGAGAGATAACTGCAGGCTTCTGTTTTTGTTCTTACTGCTTTCAGAAATTTTCTTTGTGTCTTTCAGTATACACGGTCTTTTGTTGCACAAGTGATATCATATTGGACAGACTATTTTAACTTACTTCTTTTAGCAGTAAAATCAGGACAATACCAGCTCACATGAAGACTGTTCTCGTCTCAAAACTTGTCCTCCTTTAGCTCCCAGATGTTTCTCCTTCTTGGTTATCCCCTCAGTCTCTGACCTTTTCCCCAGTCTCTTTTGCTACCTTCCTTCCGATTCCTTTGTTTGACCTGAGTTCTTTCCCCGTCTTCCTTCGTGCCTCATTTCCTTGCTCTCATCCACACAGGTGTTCAGCCACTGCCTCATGTGTAGCACCTCCCAGGCTTTGGAGAAGTCTTTCATTCTGGGCTTTTCCATTTCCTCACTTTTTAGTGAACATCCTATAAACTACCCCCCTCCACCTCCCATTTAGTACATTGATGTCCTTTGTCAAAATCTGCTCCTTTCCTTCTTCTATTCCCTTCCTGAGTGAATGAAGGGATATCATTCAGGCTTCACTCTGTTGTGGATATTCAGATCAGATCTGGATCTGAGTAAAGACTGAGTAAAGACTCAGTGGCCTGAGACCAAGTTAGAAGTAGAACCTGATTGTAAAACTTCAGTGGAAGTGTTGCAGTAGTATTTGGCTATAAAATTATCCACATTATCCAGGATGCTCTTAATATTTGAAAAATTATCAAAAACAAAGTGCAAAATGTAAAAAAAAAAAAAAGCTATTTGGAACTTTCAATAGGGCATCCAGTGATCCCAGTTTGAGAAATACTGGTTGAAGCCAGTGGTTCCCAAAGCATTGCCTCAGCATGGGGAACCTCATAGTCTCCTGCAGTGCTGACTGAAAATGCAGATTCCTGTTTGGCCCCTACCCTAGAACTGCAACATCACGATGAGCATAAGCTTGCACTTTTAATAAGCATGCTAAAGAGAATTCTGTCTGTAAGCAGATGAGCTAAGCAGCCCAACCTGTAGTGAAAAACACCTTGGTGAGCATGCCCTAGGCATATGGTGTTTTTTAATGAGAGTGAGGGGCACTCGGCTGTTTGCATCCCTTCCTGTGCCCTGGGAGGCAGGCCTCTGCACCTTCTCTCTGCAGGCACCAGCTGCAGCAGCCGGAGCTTGCCGGGCTTAGCCCTCTGTGGCAGGGAAAAGCTTATCTCCTTAGGGGAGTGATTTGCAAGACTTCCAGATGGAGATCTTCTCAAAAAGACCTAGCATTTATGATGTTTATTATTACTATGATGTTTATTATTACTTTTCATTATTTTTAATATACTAGATATTGCTTCTGTCCTAAAATATTTTGGAGAGAACCAGAATAAGTGTGACCCATTTACTTTTCTTTTTGTAATTGTTTTTTTTTTTTAAGTTAATATACTTTAGTCCCGTATTTATTTGCTTCCATGAAACTGTATTAGTAAAACAGTCCATAAAGATTCTTGGGCAGAATCTTTCTTTCACAATGCAAGTTTCATAATTGGCTCAAGGATATTGGCCCAAGGATATTATAGCTGCTTCCCCATGCCAGCTTTCTACAAGATGGACCAGAAACTGCTGGATAAAGTCTGGCTTCTGTGAGGATGTATGCAGTGTAAATATTTAGATGGAGACATTGAACCTTCCATTTTAGACTATTCAAAGCTATTAAGTTACTTTTATGTGATGCTGCCCAGTGATAGAAGGTATTCTCCTGTCTTAGCAGCACAGAATGAGGCTGCCAATAGGCAGTTCACCTTATTGGTTTTTCCTTCTGAAACAGTCACAAGGTTAGCATTGTCCCAGATTGCATATTGATCTGTTTTTTAAATAGTGGCTGCAGGACCCTGGGAAGGTTTCCTTCTCAACCTTGAAGAGACTTGCTTGGTGACCCAGCACTTAAACTATTTCCAGGGACAGATATTTTTGACACTTCACCTACAGGATGTATATATAGATCCAAAATTGTTGTTGTAATATTTTGATGACAAGTCCTTGGGGCACAATGAACCCAACCCCCTAGTAAGTCTCGCCTGGGCACAGAGCAGGGCATCAGTTCAGTTCAGTTGTTTAGTCGTGTCCGACTCTTTGTGACCCCATGGACTGCAGCACGCCAGACCTCCCTGTCCATCACCAACTCCCGGAGTTTACACAGACTCATGTTCATTGAGTTGGTGATGCCATCCAGCCATCTCATCCTCATCCCCTTCTCCTCCTGCCTTCAGTCCTCCCCAGCATCAGGGTCTTTTCAAATGAGTCAGTTCTTTGCATCAGGTGGCCAAAGTATTAGAGCTTCAGCTTCAGCATCAGTCCTTCCAATGAATATTCTGGACTGATTTCCTTTAGGATGGACTGGTTGGATCTCCTTGCAGTCCAAGGGACTCTCAAGAGTCTCTTCCAACACCACAGTTCAAAAGCATCAATTCTTCGGTGCTCAGCTTTCTTTATAGTCCAACTCACATCCATACATGACTACTGGAAAAACTACAACTTTGACTAGACGGACCTTTGTTGGCAAAGTAATGTCTCTGCTTTTTTTTTTTTAGATATTTGAAATACAACTTTATTCTGATTCTAAATGAAAAGGAATGGGAATGACAGTAACAAACAAGATTCCACCTCTCAATATTGTCATGTGACTATAGCAGTCTTATATTTCAAACTTAAGGAGGAAACAACTGCGTTCCAAAACACCTAAATATGCAGGTCCAAAAAATGAAGGTTGTTTTTTTCTTTTTTTTCAAACTGCCACATTCACTGCAAAGCCCATCCATCTCCTTCAGCATCCAAAGATTAAGCAAAGATTAAGCTAAGTTCTGCTTAGCTATATAAAAAAGTGGTAAACACACTGCACCACTGACATCACAGGACAGTTGCCTATAAAACTAGACTTCTGATGCTGGGCCCCAGCTTCACTTTCTCACAGGTCATCATCTTCATCCGGGAGAACAATTGTCTGAGCAACCTCTAAATCGTGTTCATACTGTGCTGCCGAGGCTGGGTCTATGACCACCTCTCACGGGGCAAGAGCAGGTGTGGCGACAAACTCCAAGTTATGGTCTCCAATCAGTTTTCTAGCAAGCCAGAGGAAGGGCTTTTCAGTGTTGTAGTTACTTTTGGCAGAAATGTCATAGTACTGAAGATTCTTCTTTCGGTGAAAGACAGTTGACTTTGCCTTAACCTTTCTGTCCTTAATATCCACTTTGTTGCCACACAATGTAATTGGGATGTTCTCACACACTCGTACCAGATCTCTATGCCAGTTAGGCACATTCTTGTAAATAACTCTCGATGTTCCGTCAAACATTATAATGGCACACTGAGACTGTATATAATAGCCATCTCTCAGCCCACCAAGTTTCTCCTGACCAGCTGGACCCCATACACTGAACTTAATAGGTCCTCTGTTGGTATGGCACACAAAAGGATGGACCTCAACACATACTTCTTCTCAAATTCACCAGTCAGATGATGCTTCACGAACGTAGTTTTTCCAGTACCACCATCATCAACCAAAACAAGTTTGAACTGAACTTGAGGTTCTCCTTGGTTCTCGCAATGTTACTTCCAGAAGTGTCTCTGCGCCTGTCTGACTGAGCTATCTTTGCTTTTTAATATGCTGTCTAGGTTGGTCATAACTTTTCTTCCAAAGAGCAAGTGTCTTTTAATTTCATGGCTGCAGTCACCATCTGCAGTGATTTTGGAGCCCCCAAAAATGAAGTCTATCACTGAGTGGGGCATAGATAAGCCCTTAAGATGGATCCAAGTCCAACTTGCGTGTAGAGATAAGAGTTCCCAGATGGCAGATGTTCTGGTGCCTCTGAGAAATAATGACCCTATTTAGATGGTGATCCTGATTCTCTATCTATTCCCTTTATCCTTCACATAAATCATCTTTGCTTACTGATGCAGTCATGGAGATTGGAGAATACAATCCACGTACCTGTAATTCTCAGCATCAAGACTCCAGAGGATTCTCCACTCCTTTCAAATGCTAACCTCACTTTCCTGTAAATCTTGGTGGGACACTCACAGTTATTGGTCTCTGCTTCTGAATTCTATCTTTGTAACCCCACAGAACACTGCTGTAACACAGATAACATACATTTCACCTAAGGTTATGCCAGCGCCACCAAAGGAAGGCCTCACCAGTTCAATTCATTCTTCCTTCCTTTGCTTCAGTCAATATGGTGTACTGCCTGTCTGACCCAGGCAATATAGTGATGACCAAGGCAGACATGAATCCACCAATTGCAGGGCTTCATCTGAGTGGGTGAGGGGCTGGCATTAAATAGCAATCAACAGAATGATGTATTCTCATGAGAGAGTACTTGGTGGTAGTGGAACTTGGTCAGAGAGGAGGAAACTAAGGAATCAACTATGGCAGGACATAAAATGTTCTGGACAATAGACAATGCAAAAGCTACAGGCAAGAAAGTTCTGGGAGCATTCTAGAAACTGAAAAAAAAAAAAAAGTCTACATAGTTAGAGTTGTTTTTTTGTTGTTGTTGTTGTTGGGCTTCCCTGGTGGCTCAGTGGTAAAGAATCTGCTGCAATGCAGGAGATATAGGTTCGTTCCCTAGGTTGGGAAGGTCCGTGGAGGAGGAGATGGCAATATTCTTGCCTGGGAAATCCAATGAACAAAGGAGCCTGGTGGGATATAGCCCATGGGGTCTCAAAAGAGTTGGACATGATTTAGTGACTAAACAGCGGCAACAAGGTTGGCAGTGCCCTTTCATGCCCAGACCACAATGCCAAGTTTGGTCTTTATCATGATATGACAGGGAGAGGGAGGCAGCAATGAAAATGAAGAGGAATGGCTGAATTTGAAGTTTATTTTGATGATTGTCTTAATTGGACTTACTGATAACAGTGGATTGGTATTTGGAGTGACTTTATTCCCACATCTCTCAAATTATATTTCAATTTTTGTCACCATAATGATTATAAATAGATACAAAAATATTTATTATAGGAAAAATATCCCAAACCTCAATGCTGTTTCTTTAGTCACTGAAGCCAATTTTTTAAGTCTACTGTGGGAAAATCATCTATTTGGGTAATGCTGGCTCTGAAATACTCTCTCACAGGTTGAGCTGTATATCTAGTATATTTTTATGGCCAAGCATTGGGGGGTATAATAGTTATTAATGTGTTTTGGTAACAGTGATGTTTGAGTGGCTGAGACTGGAGCTGGAACAAGTGTCAAATATGGTACCTGTGGAAGTTAAATAGGACATAGAGTGAGGTAGGCAGGGATGGGGGACAGCAAGTTGGTTCTTTAAAAAGAGTTAGGTATAATTTTGGCCAGGGCCAGGAACTCACAAAAGCTTCAGAAAGTCTAATGTGAAGTTCCAAATATGGATCAAAATTATACTAAAAAGCAAAGCAAAGATGATAGCCTGCCAGAGAGCAGAGGATAAAGTCAGAGAAAAGGTAGTTTAAGGCAAATACTCAAACTGGAGCCTGAGGTGGGAACAAGTATATCACTGGCTCTAGTTAACTTTGGCTCAACCCTGCAGTTGATTATTGTTATTTGTGATTACTCGGTGCTTCCTGAGTCAGTCTTATCTCTTTAATGGTCCTTCTGGGTTTTAAATGACCTAGGGGTCCTCTTCTGCCAGGGAAAACCTTGAACCAGGACTCTTACTCTCTTCTCGTGGAAACTGAGGGCATGTGGCAGGGAGAGTGGATTAGGGACTCAGTGGAGACATTTGTTTTCCTAGACAGTGTTTCTCAAAGTGCAATTGTGGACCATTGACATCATAAACTGTTTGATAAAATATGGATTCCTAGGCTCACCCCAGGATCTCCTAAGAATGGGATGAGGAATCTGCTTCATTAAGTGGCTCCCCAGTAAATCCTAGGCACACCAGAATTTGAGAACTATTGTTCCAGGGACTGTGATGAGACTGATCTCTCAAAGCCCTCAGAGTTATCTTTGTCATGTTTTTTCCTCTAAGTGTCCCATCTTTTTCAGGGCCTGGGCCAGAATCCTGCCAGGCAGGTTTTCTGATTGAGCTTGGATGTTTTTAAATGGTTTATATGTGGGAGTTAGAATAAAATTTATACTGTCAACTCTGAGACTTGCACCTCCTTATAGGAGAAGTGGAGGGGGGATAGTGTGAGCACAACCTGGACTTTCAGGCTTATTCTGGAGGTGCTACTGCTATCTTCCCACCCCACAGAGGCTCCAGAACAAAGACCTTCAAAGGCAGGCAGGGACACAGCTAGCTAACCGTTCATGTTCCCAGTAGTTTGGGGCCTTCTGGTGATTTTGGAGGGAGAGCAATGAGCAGTCCTGAGAAGAGATCTTAGTTCCCTCCCCAGAGATTAAACCTGGGTGGCTTGGATGAAGACCAAGAATCCTAACCACTAGACCACCAGGGACCCGAGGCTAGAAGCAAAGTGGCCCTGGCTCTTGCCGCTATTTGAAAGCAAGAATGTTTCAAGAAGGCAAACACTAAACGCAGGTACAACATTTATCATTAGAGACACAGCACAATGTATGAAAGAGCACAGAGGGAAACAGTTTATCCAACTCAGAAGCAGGGCAGAGATACACACCCAGAGAGAAGGAGTACGGACATCCTCTCTAATGAGGAGGGGCTCAGGAAGTCAGACACTAGGCAGAGACACTCACCTGGAGAGGAGCGTGGGTGTCCTGAGTGAGGAGAACCACAGTACAGAGGGATGTAAATCACTCACGTGGGAAAGTCCTTCTGGGTCTTTGTTTCCCTTTGGCCCGTTATCTTGTTTCTTTATTCACACCTCTCTGGTCCATGGACCCTCCCCAAGATGCGTGTGCAACTTTTTGCTAAGATGGATCCCACCACAGAGGCCTATGAGTGCATGTTCACATTTATTATGGGGTGGGGTCCCCTCCCTTTTCAACCCCCAAGAAGCCTTCTGCGCATGTGCAGACAGGGAAGTCTTCCTTGACCTCAGGAGTGGGTACCTTTTCTCTTTGCTTTAGCAGAGCTCAGCTTTAACCACTAGCTTTGTCCTTGGGAGTATCTGGGTGAGAACAAAGCTTGAATTTTACTCCACTTGACAGAGAGCAGGTGTCCAGCCCAGAGTCCCACTGTCTCCTACCTCACTGGGCCAGAGGAGTCCTCCAAATGGCCTCTGTCCATAGTTTAGAAGATTCGTGGGAGAGGGAGAAAGCCTGAGGCTGGGGTTGAACTGTATGCTTCCAGTGACAAATGAAGTAGCAATCTTAATCTTCTTACACAAGATCAGAAATTTCACTACCACTGATAAATAATTCAGCTCAAACCTGCATACTCTGGTAAATACAGCATTCTGGTTTAACTCTTCCCTTCTGGCTGGTACCTCTTTTACAACTCAGCTGGACACTGAAATCTTGGGGGATTGTTCTAAATGCAAAACACTTACAAAAGCAGAATATGTGTTCCAAAACTATCTTTTTTTTTTTTTTGCTTTCAAATTCACTTTTGTTTACTTCCCCCTAACATCTGTAGGACCCACTCCAGTACTCTTTCCTGGAAAATCCCATGGACAGTGGAGCCTGGTAGGCTGCAGTCCATGGGGTCGTGAAGAGTTGGACACAACTGAAGCGACTTAGCAGCAGCAGCAGCAGCAACATCTGTAGGAAATTCGATGCTATATCTAAAAACACAGAAAAAACCAAGTTAAAAAAAAAATGGCTTTCATATTGATTTTCCCCTCTTACTGTTAATGTCTGTTGCCATCCAGTGGTTGTGATGAAAATATCCAACCTCTACTTTTTAACCTCATCTGAAGCCACTGGGATTTGAAATCTACACATTTCAAATTTACAGAGTTCCTGGGTTAGGATGTAAGAAAATGTATCTTTCAGTGATTTTATGGTGTCCACGTGACTGCACCATTTGTATAGGGATTGATCATTTAAATTGTCATCCATGTTTTCCTTGAAATACGCACAAGGACAGAGGTAAAAAAAAAAAATTCATAAAAGGATAACCTGGTTTGTACCAGAATTAATTTTAAGTTAGCCACTTTGCCTATGCCAAAAAATATAATATCATATAGGATTCATGAATCAAAGTTTCATACTAACTGGAGTTTTTGGATCAACACCCTCCTTTTATATTGAAGTCAGGATTTGAGGTACAATCAGTTCTTGGTGATATTGCAGGGGTAAAAGTACCAAAATTTGACATAAGGTCTCCTGACTCTGATCCAGTGCCCTTTTCCAACTAAATTGATTTCCAGGTAGTTGACTTGTTTGTTAGTAAACCTAAATGCTTCTCTATGTGAGGTTGCTTTATAATTTGGAGATTAAGATTTAATATCTTAAACATATACTGCTGTAAATAGTTTTATAGTGGTGTATGAGGCACAGATCAAGTGGTAGTGTGGTCAATGATGTGGAAATTCAGTCCAATCACTTGGAGAGGATTTAATTTTTTTTTTTAATTTTTAAATTTTAGGTTAGCCAAGTGATGGTCAAATCATTTTACATAGAGTCACAGTCTTCTCAAATGTTAGACATAAATAAAATCATAAATAACTTGGTTCTAGATAATTTTGGTGTAAGTAGAATGGCCTCACTGTTGATGTGTCCTTTTTATTTTCCCTTTCTTCCCTTTGTTGGGGTCCACATTTTAAAGCCCTTTCTTATTTCTCTGAAAACAGAATCTTGAAAATTTGAGTAGATTTTATTTATCCCACAAATCTGTGCTCTACTTACAAAGCCAAAAATCCTGGCTTTCACTTTGACTTCTAAACCCCTGGTACCTGTGTAGACCACATCTTTCTCTCAGATCCTGTTCAGTTCAGTTCAGTTCAGTCGCTCAGTCATGTCCGACTCTTTGTGACCCCATGGACTGCAGCACGCCAGGCCTCCCTGTCCATCACCAGCTCCCGGAGTTTACTCAAACTCATATCTATTGAGTCGGTGATGCCATCCAACCATCTCATCCTCTCTCATCCCCTTCTCCTCCCCACCTTCAATCTTTCCCAGCATCAGGGGCTTTTCCAATGAGTTAATTCTTCGCAACAGGTGGCCAAAGTATTGGAGTTTCAGCTTTAGCATCAGTACAGCAGAGACTAACACCCTGGAGACTGATGGCAAGTCCTCTTTGAAAAAGATACCTTCAGATTTCAGCTATACTGTTCATCTGTCAAATCTGGACTGATTTGCCTCTAAGTTGAGGCATAAGATCGTTCACTTGAACTGTAAGTTTTATCTCCCCATTGTATATTTGTTCTTGTGATTTATATAATGCTCATTTTGGAACAGGTAAACATGGATCACTTTCTACCAAATTGATACTTCCTTTTCAGTTGTTTGCTTTCCTGGAGGCTCAGCTGGTAAAGAATCCACCTACAGTGCAGGAGACACTGGTTCCATTCCTGGGTTGGGACGATCCCCTGGAGGAGGGAACAACTACCCACTCCAGTAGTCTGGCTTGGAAAATTCCATGGACTGTGTAGTCCATGGGGTCTCAAAGAGTCAGACCCGACTGAGTGACTTTCACTTTCACTTCACTTCCGTAGTGTAGCATCACTGCTGGGTAACACTGTTTAGTCAGCCACTGCATTTTCTAGCCCTCTTTGCATGTAGATGAAGCTAAACACCTGATTGTTATCAGTGGAATGTAAGTGGAAGTGATGTGGGTCACATCTGGGGCAAGGTGGCTAAGATGTAGTTGTGCCTTTTCTTCCTTTAGGCTGTGAGGGATGACAAAAGGGAAGGAGCCTGGGCCTCTGAATGACTGCTTGGAGGGAAGCTGCCTGCTAATGAACACACATATTGCTCTATTAAGTTAGTCCCAAAACAGATTTCTCCCATGGTAAGGGTTATTTGTTACCATAACCAGCCTCATCTTGACTAGTATGGTAACTCATGATGTAAAGGTGAGGTTAAGAAAGAAGATCTATAGTTAGAATGTATATTGGACCATATGTTCCACAGTTGTATAATTTTTATGTTTTGCCTCTCCTTCTCTCTACCTTTCTCCTTTGTACTCTCCTTCGATGATGCTAATTGATCCTACTGTTAGAAATACTGGTGAGGTAACTCTGAGCAAATTAGAAAATGACACTCTTGACCTCAAGATGTTCTGTTGCTACTTATCTAAATATTGTCATAAAAACTGAACAGATCTTTAATAACCACAAGGTGAATAGTTGATGTTCTCTGGAGTTTTGAAAAGCATCCCTGCTGGTGACCCTCAGGTCCACTAGAACAGAAGCACAGAAAGTTTCTGTGAGACAGAACACTGGGAGAACTGAAGAAGTCCCACTGATAGGGCTAACCCAAGGCAGGATCCTGGGGTCCTCTACCTCCCACATCTGGTCTATCCCTGACCCGCAGCTACTCAAGACCCCCACTTTGGAACCCAGTGCTCCTGAGATCACCTGCTTCCTTTTCAAAAATGCATTTTCTGTCTATTTCCCTGGCGTCCTTGATACTCTCCATTTCCTAGAGTGCACTATAGAGGTAATTTGACAAACCAATTCTTTTTTTATGTGTTAGCAAGCTATTGTGTGATTCCTTCTATGTAATAGATCTGAAGGAATGAACCACCCTAGGGTAGAGCTGGTCCACTCTAGAGAGTAGTTTTCTCAGTCCAAGACTAAGTGTTCTGAAACACAAATGTATCTGAATCTGGTATAAACCAGAATGCCCATTTCCAGTCTACCTGGAGATTATCAGGAGAACTCCACCCCAGTGTGGAGATAAGCTCACTGTTGCCTGGTGAGCACAGAATTGGGGCAAGAAGAGTAGATTGTTTCACTGAAAATTTCCACCACACGTTGGCAGCCTGTGAACGGCTCTGTTCTCTAAGGACTTGGATCCTTAACTAGAATCAGAGCAGCTACCCCCTGAGCCCGTGCCCAGTGTTTGCTGTCCAGCAGCCCCTTATCTAGAGTACCTTGCTCCAAACTCTGTATTGTTTTGACTGCATATCATGAGCCAGCTGGGTTTGGATCCTATTTCTACCATTTGTTACTAGCTGTGTGATTTTCGGCAGTAGATTTTTTCGCTTGTTCCAAGGGGAGAATAGTACCTGCATCACAGGATTCTTGTGATAATTAATTTAGATGATTTAAGTTATTACCCTCTCATTATATTACCATTTAAATATTTATGTTAATAATAACTATACAGTGAGTGGAGCTTTGGAAGAATCTAATCCAGCTACTCATTTAGTACAAAAATTCTTTCATGATATTTCAGCTATCTTACAGGTTGTCTCTATATGCTAAAGTTTGATTGGCTGTTTTCCAATGATTAATATGAAGTTGACTTGATCTCACTAATAAGCTCGTTCCTAAGCATATTGTTGGATGGGTTGCCCATAGGGAGGTTTCTTAAAGCCAACGGACCCAATTGATCATCTTTTTGAGTAGTTTTTTTTTCCCAGGATACATATGCTTAGGCCCTACTCTAAATATCCCAGAGTATAATCTTTGAGTATTACATCTGTAGATGAGTACTTTTAATATCCCTTGGATGATTTAAGATGTCTATCGAGGGTTTACTGTCACTGAGTTAACTCCATCCATGGTGTATGGGCTCCCAATAGTCTCATTTGTCTCTCCCCAGGCTCCAGTGTTCTGTACTTTGTTTGTTTGAGTTAGGCCATACTTCAGTAAGAAACCCTCAAATTTCAATGGCTTATCTCAACAGATGTTTGTTTCTAGCTCATATAAAATCTGATGCTCATTGATGGGGGCTCTTTTTTTATCCAGTTACAAAGGGATCCAAGCTTCTTCCCTCCCATGCCACTGAATATCAACATATAGCTTCCCAGGTTTCCACGTGAGGGGAAAGAGCTGGAGGGGCACATTAGCTCTTCAAAGCTTCCTCCTGGAAATGAAGCATGTCACTTTTGCTTACGGTCCATTGGCCAGAATTAGTAACAATGACTCTCCCCTGATGCATGGGACACTGTGGAAATTGGATGAGCATCAAGTCTATCACAGACCTCTTGTGTAATTACCTCTTACTGTAGATCTTCATAGTACTTATCATTACCCTGTATATTAAATATGCATTTTTATTGTTTATTTCTTGTTCTTACCACATAGATCTTAAGCTCTTTGAGATTACATACTTTCTTTTGGTGCTCTATTTCCAGTGCCTACCATGGCACCTGATAAGTTTGTAGAGACTCAATAAACATTTGGTGACTAAATAAGCAGTGACTCTAGACACATGGATGAAGGCCAAGAAGTATATTATGGGATTTTGTTGTATGTCAGTGTGTTTTATAGATTGTGCTCTTTTCCAAAAGCTTATTTAAATGTTATTGAATCCAGTGAAAGATGAAAGAATAATAGGCTAATTAAGAAGAGAACATTGCTTGTGAATCCCCTACTGTTACTCATGAAGAGCATCTACCTCTTGGTTGTGCTTTCCTAGAGTGATCAGCCCAGGAAAGGGCAAATGGAGTCAGCAAAGAAAGACACTTTCTGAGGTTCCGCTGACAAAGCCAATATAAGATTTGAGTTGACAGAGTAGAAGGTGACATCACTGTAGGCCACTGTTCAGCTTTTCTTTGCTGAGCCTATGGAATTTGTGCAAGACTAGTCTATTGAAACTTTATAACCCTCGTAAAATGGGAAAACTTTCTGCAGTAAATGCTTCTTGTTGTTTTGAATATAGCACAACCCTATTAAAAATAAGATTTGTTATTAAAGTTGTATTACATAATGATTAAGGCATGAGCTCTGGAATCAGACAGTTTTGGGTTTGAACCCTAGTCTACCACTTGCTGGGTTAAAACTTCCCAGGCTTCATCTGTAAAATATGGCTAGTAATTCCTACTCTCTTGAATTGTAATGAAATATAAATTGAATACATTGAAACTGTTTTTAAGGAGCTTGGGCTAGTAGAAGACCTGGCACATTGTAAATGGAAGTGATTATTATCACATTCCATGATTCGATCATGTTTTCTGTACAGGCAGGCTGCCATCGTAATGGTGGTTGTGAAGGGTAAGGCAGCACAGATGGGCTCCCCTTGGTAGATCACCCCTTGGCCTTCCAAGGCTGGCTGTATGGCAGGCCTCCAGATCATAGCCACAGAAGCCTGGCCATGCACCTGAGCTCCATCAGCATCTTGCCCTCCTTCTGTGCACTCAGCATTTCTGTTATCTAGAATGGGGAAGATCCAAGTGGACTGCTTCATCACCATTTGATGCTCTCCTGTCACACCTCACCTCATCAGTATTTAGCTTAAGCTCCCAACTCTGGTCCAATCAGATTTCTCTCAACACAGAATGACCAGGGCAGTAGCAGCTTAAACAGAAATAACCATTAAGACTACTTTCCATTGTAGGGCTTCCCTATAGCTCAAATGGTAAAGAATCTGCCTGTAATGCAAGAGACCAGGGTTCAATCCCTGGGTGGGGAAGTTCCTCTGGAGAAAGAAGTGGCAATCCACTCCATTATTCTTGCCTGGAGAATTCCATGGACAGAGAAGCCTGACAAGTTGCAGCCTGTGGGGTCGCAGAGTCGGACATGACTGAGCAACTAACACACACACAGAATGAACACATATACACTTTCCTTTAAAAGGGACTGGATTCATGGCAGACTTGGAATGTTGCAGATGCCTCTTCCTCATTTCTCAAAGCATGACTCTACACAAAAAAGATTCACCCCTCTGATTTGTTTTTATGGGAAACTACCTTCTGAACAATCAGATTCTTTAGGAATATTTGAAATAACACTGGGGGCAAGGTTTAACCACCTTCTCACAATTATAAACATGAAATCTCCCCTCTAGAGTTAGACAGACAAGTCCTTGAGGGTTTCTTATATAAAATGCTTCAGATGATGGCCATTTCTCTCAAAAATCACTTCCATTTTTTTTGTTATATGCTTTCAGTTATCCTGAGTGGGGAGGAAACTTTGACATTCTTCCACTCCAGGGCAGTCTCTTGTCTGCCTGGTCCCCTGGAAGCAGGCATACTGGCACCAAGCAGAGGCAGGACTTATGCAGTATTTCTGTCCCCATCTAGGGAGGTTTCTTACAATATCTTGCTTACTTGGTAGATTTTGCTTCATCTTCTTTGTCCAACATTTGCATGCTTTCAAAAATAATAGTTCATTAGCCCACTCCAGAAATCCACACAGGGTATTTCACAATAACATTTAAGCACTGACAAAGTGCTTAAAATAGTATGTATTTTAATCATTCTCTAAAGGAGACAAGATTAGGGTTGACCCTTCAAATACTTAATTCTTACCTGTGATTTGAATGAGCACTCATGCTTCTATTTTTTTTCAAGATATTTAAAATAGATTATTATAGAAAATTTCAGAGATACATTGGAGAGAATAGTATAATGAATTTCCAAATATAGAGCTACAAAATTTAACAGTACCATTTTTATCATGTTTCACCTAATTTGGGGGGGAGCATTTGAAAATTAAGTCAGAGCCACCAATATGTTTCCTCTCCTAAATACTTCAGTGCACTCTCTAAAACTAGGAACATTTCTTATGTAACCACAGGACCACTATTATATCTGATGCCCAGTTCATATTTAAATTTCTTTAAGAATCCTCTACATTTTTTCAGTTGGTCACTTTTAGTTAGCCAATGAACAAATATCCCTCTTCTATTTTTCAACCATACTAACTGTAATAAGAACATGAAACAGTGAAGACTTCCCTTGGTTAGTGTTTTATATGATGATTAGAAATATTTTCTTTTTTCCCAATATTTAATATGAAAATTTTCAAGCATACAGACTAATAATACAGAAGAATTGAAAGAATTCTTCAGCGCACACCTGTTTACATGGTCCTATTTTAAATTCTTTCCCTACCTTTTTATTGTGACTGGGACTTGATAGTCTTTATACCTCAGATTCAGTGAGAAAGTGAGTATTCTATGGCTCCTTTTTAGGTGGCAGCCTTACATAATATTTGTAAAGCAGATGGATAATATGCTGATTACTTTGCATGGTTTATAAATCTTGAGGGTATCTTCTTCTCCAACTGGGTAGCCCATGCCAAGCTATAAATATTCTTAAGCCTGGCTTTCAGTTGACAGTATTTTTCTGGGGCATCCCCAGAGAGCCAGGTGCTGTGCTGTTGACAGCGACATCACCGTTGTGGGTTAAGTGAGAAAAGAACAAGCCACCCCATCTAATAATGAAGCAGTTGGAACAGGCAGTGTGTTTACACCTTATGCAGTGTCAGTTGTATTTCAACAGTATCCAAAAATATCATGGAAAGGTACTTGGAAAAGAGGAAAACAAATCTGGTTTTTAAAATGTCTATCTGAGGGTTGCTGCTGTTGCTATGGAGATCAGAGAAGCAGATTTTCACCGCTTTACCACACTGAGCTTGCTTTTGAATAGATTCATGAGACTGTGAGGTTTTTTTCCTCCTATTCTAGGTGGTTTTGTTAGACATAACCTTGCCTGAATAACATTAACATACCGCTAGTGTGAAAGCATGTTAGATGCTAATGCTTGGAGTTGTTTTTAGCAGAACAGTTTAACAATACCAGATTCATTTTTCATCTGCATGTTTTTAAATAGACTCATTCTCCTAATCAGTGTTAACATAGAGCTCAGCTTGGAGCATAAGGAAATGTTAGTTTAATATTTTAGTGCCATCTGCTGTAAGTTTCATGGCATTCTACCCCATCTGGTTTATTTGCAGCTATTCCTCCCCTCCTTTTTTTTAGTCCTAATAGAACGCAGCAAATCTCTTTCCAAATCTTTTTAAATATTTGGCCGTGTTCCTTCCTACTGATCACTGGCTGAGGCTTTCGTCAGAGGAGTATGTTCCCTTGGCTCTAGGTGTTCATTTCCTGAAGACTTCAGTTTCGATTTAGTGGGATGTGCGCGTGCATGCATTCATATATGTGTGATAATTATCAAGCAGTTAACACATTCCTAGACCTCTTTGCTTTATCTCAAATGATAGCCTGACTGTTGATGAGTGAATATTTGTAAATTCAGCAGCATCACAAGGTAAATTATTTTCAAAAGCCTATTAACATGCCAGGCTTTTTCTGAGGCACCGTGGGGGTCAGGGGGAGAGTGGCAAACAAAGCAGATGCCCTGCTCCCGTGGAGTTCAGTTAGTGGAGGAGTCTAACAGTATACAAGGAAACACATATTATAGTATAGTGGTAAGTGCTGTGAATTAAAAAATAAAGCAGGCTAAGGGGAGCTGCTTTAAATAGGATGGTCACTTTGGTGTATATGCCCAGGAGTGGGATTGCAAGGTCATATGGCAGTTCTATTTCCAGTTTTTTAAGAAATCTCCACACTGTTCTCCATAGTGGCTGTACTAGTTTGCATTCCCACCAGTCCAGGTTGGATGCATGAGACAAGTGCTCGGGGCTGGTGCACTGGGGTGACCCAGAGGGATGGGATGGGGAGGGAGGTGGGAGGGGGGTTCAGGATGGGGAACACATGTAAATCCATGGCTGATTCATGTCAGTGTATGGCAAAACCCACTATAATATTGTAAAGTAATTAGCCTCCAACTAATAAAAGTAATTGGTAAAAATAAATAAATAAATAGGATGGTCAAAGATAGATGACAGAATTAATAAAATATTGCAATGAACACCTCTATCCTTAAGGTCACTAACAAGGACAACAAATGCACCCTTCAACCCTGCGCCTTGAGGCTCTCGTTAAAGTCATCTTATTGTTAGTTAATCAGTTATCTTAACATTAAGCAGAAACATTACATAGATGAAAAATCTGTCCTTTGAGAGAGGTCAGACAGTTTGTGCTGTTGCTTTGAAACTTGGTGGACCTTGGATTTGGTTTAGGTGAGCTGTAATTCAGCATGTAATTAGAGCTCCTATATGTGTCTAATTGTCTGCTAGGTTCTGTGGGGACACCCGAGGACTTTAAGTCAGAACCTACTCTCCAGAAGTTGCTTTTAAGTGAATATTCCACTAACCCTCAACCCTTTCAGGGTTTAGAATAAATACAAATGGAAATGTAAATAATAGCACCAGGTACCATTATGATTAATTCTCACTACAAATGCTGTCAGTTTTAAGTTCAATCATATTGGGTGTCAGAGGAGGGAAAAGTGTTAAGATGTTCAGTGCATTTCTCTGTACCTACTCTCTTTAAAGATCAGTTTGCAACAAAACATTGAGCACATGGAGATTGCTAATATTCCTATCATTAGAAACAAAGGATCTTCTGAATTATGTAGTTAGATCTATGAACAACCCATGTTGGATTCCAGTGTGTGTATTCTGTGTGTTTGCTCACACATGTTAAATCTACTAACACGTTCAAGTGTGCATTCATTCATTCAAGAATCAAATCTCTGGCACCTACTGCATGGTTGCGATGGGGCTGTGACTGGACAAAGATAATAAGATAACAGTCTTTGCCCATGAGGCATTTGTAAGGACAGACAAATACACAAATTAATGCAATAAAGTGTTATAAGAACAATAAAAGCCATACCTTTCCTAGCTCTCTCTATGTTACTGATTTACATTGCCATGATTGAGATGTTGTATGAATATTCTGACCTTACTGGCCTGATTTTCCAATATCTTAAAAAATCTGGGGCAGGGAAAAGTATTAGCAGACTAATGATTCCTATCCCTTTCTTACCTTGAGGAGAAAGATTGGATTGTCCTGCAGTGATGACAGTGTTTGTTCTGACTTCCTGTGAAATGAGCCACATAAACAGAATCATTGCTTCAATAGCTTGAATACCATCACTAGATACTGTAGTGATAGTACACCAGTGGGAGTTGAACAAATGGTAAAAATGTATTTTATCCCTGTTTTTCTGTTTATACAGTGTACTTGAAGTCACTGGATAACTTCAGAGACTCATTAGCCTTCTGTATAATCAAATAAAAATGCTTACCTCAGTAGAGGCTGATCCCAGGGTAGCTGCAAAGTGAAGTAGGTTGGTGCTGTGTTCATTCCTAAGGATGCACAGCTCCTCTGCCCTATGCCTGGGAGCTCGTGGTAGGCTGCATGAAAGCAAAAGTAAAATTGATTTTGGGAACAGGGGGAAGCTGTTGAATGTCTTATTTATCCTCCACTCTCTGGGGTGCTTTTAATAAGGTTTTTGTGTATGTAAAAGAGAGTTTAAAGTCCATTCTATTACCCTTACTGTATATAAAATTTTCATCCAGTTGAGTACTATTTTTCAAAGCCAAGAAAGTGCTTGTTGGGTTAACTAGAAACTATAAATGCTGCTTTTTGCTGAGTGTTTATATTAATGGTCCAGCTTTCTAATTACTCACTTCTCCTCCCCTCCCCCCAATCCAATATGCTCAGTTGGCATCAAAATGGTATTTTTATGGTCTTTGGTGCAACTTTTGTGAGAAGTGGATTTTCCTCCTGATCTTTGTGTCAGGGAAAGTCAGTAGTAGAAGCAGCAGAAGGTCAAACTCCAGGAACAACACTGGCTCTTTCCAGATGCTTTTCTCTTCTCTCTTCCTTCTAACTAACTGGCAGCTTGATTTCTTCTATAATTTCCTTTTAGCTTCCCAGGTGGTGTGGTGATAAAGAATTTGCCTGTTAATGCAGGATATGTGGAGACCCAGACTCAATCCCTGGGTCTAGAAGATTCCCTGGAGTAGGAAATGGCAACCCTCTCCAGTATTCTTGCCTGGAAAATTCCATGGGGTTGCAAAAAGTAGCACACAACTCAGCACACACACACATAATTTCCTTTACTTCTGTGCTATCTACACAGGACAATTCTGAATTCAAAAAAGAAAAACCTGGTCATCACTTTATTTTGTTGTAGGGCCATCCTGTCAATGGAAACAAGGACTAGTGTGTAGATGCTATTGACTTGAGGCCTTTGGAGTTCTAAAAGCTGACTTTTAGGTGCCAGCAGGTTTTCAAAGGTTTGACTGTTTCTTCCCCTGATGGTAGACCATATTGTGCCCACTGCTTTTTCGTTCCATCTGCACAAAGGCATAAGGAGTAGTTTGCTGAGAGGGAACATTGTTAAATATTGGATGGGATTTTTGAGCAATGTTGCTTATCTCAGTAGATCGCTGAACCTCACAGAAAGTTGACTATTTGAGGGTTGTTCATAAAAGGATTAGAATTCTTGAATTTTTATGATGGGACCATGATATGGTCTGAATATTTGTGTTCCTCTCCAAAATAAATTCCTATGTTGAAATACTAATTACCAAAGATTATGAGGTGAAGTTTTTGAGAAATGCTTAAGAAACCATTCCCTATCCAAAGTCATGAAGATTTACTCTTGTGTTTTCTTCTAAGAGTTTTATATTTTTGGCTCTTACAGTTAAGTCTTTGATGCGTTTTGAGTTAATTTTTCATTTAGTGTGAGATAGAAGTCTGACTTCATTCTTTTGTATGTGGATATCCAGTGGAGGTGATGAAATCCCAACTGAGCTATTTCAAATCCTAAAAGATTATGCTGTGAAAGTACTTCACTCAATATGCAAGCAAATTTGGAAAACTCAGTAGTGGCCACAGGACTGGAAAAGGTCAGATTTTGTTCCAATCCCAAAGAGAGGCCAAAGAATGTTCAGACTACCGTACAGTGGTGCTCATTTCACATGCTATCAAGGTAATGCTCAAAATCCTTCAAGCTAAGCTTAATAGTACATGAACTGAGAACTTCCAGATGTGCAAGCTGGATTTAGAAAAGGCAGAGGAACCAGAGATCAAATTGCCAACATTCACTGAATCATAGAAAAAACAAGGAAATTTTTTTAAAAATCTACTTTTGCTTCATTGACTATGCTAAAGCCCTTTACTATGTGGATCACAGAACACTGTGGAAAATTCTTCAAGAGATGGGAATACCAGACCATGTTACCTGCCTCCTGAGAAACCTGTATACAGGACAAGAAGCAACAGAACTGGGCATGGAACAACAGACTGGTTCAAGATTGGGAAAGGAGTATGTCAAGTCTGTATATTGTCTATATATTGTCACCCTGCTTATTTAGCTTGTATGCAGAGGATATCATGCGAAATGCTGGGCTAGATGACTCAGAAGCTGGAATCAAGATTGCTGGGAGAAATATTAACAACCTCAGATATGCAGATGATACCACTCTAATGGCAGACAGTGAAGAGAAACTAAAGAGCCTCTTGATGATGGTGAAAGAGGAGAGTGAAAAAGCTGTCTTAAAGCTCAACATTCAAAAAACGAAAATCATGTCATCCGGTCCCATCACTTCATGACAAATAGATGGGGAAAAAGTGGAAACAGTGATAGATTTTCTTTTTTGGGGCTCCAAAATCACTGTGGATGGTGACTGCAGCCATGAAATTAAAAGACACTTGCTCCTTGGAAGAAAAGCTATGAAAAACCTAGACAGCATATTAAAAAACAGAGACTTTACTTTGCCAACAAAGATCCTTCTAGTCAAAGCTATGGTTTTTCCAGTAGTCATGTACAGTTGTGAGAGTTAGACCATAAAGAAGGCTGAGTGCCGAAGAATTGATGTTTTCAAATTGTGGTGCTGGAGAAGACTCCTGAGAGTCCCTTGGACAGCAAGGAGATTGAACTAGTCAATCTTAAAGGAAATCAACTCTGAATATTCATTGGAAGGACTGATGCTGAAGTGGAAGCTACAATACTTTGGCCATCTTATGTGAAGTGCCAACTCATTGGAAAAGACCCTAATGCTGGGAAAGATTGAGGACAGGAGGAGAAGGGGGCAGCAGAGGATTAGAAGGTGGGATAGCATCACTGATGTAATCAATAGACATGAGTTGGGGCAAACTCTGGGATATGGTGAAGGACAGGGAAGCCTGGCATGCTGTTGTTCATGGGGTTGCAAAGAGTCGGACACAACTTAGTGACACAACAACCGCATCCAGCTGTTCAGGAATCATTTGTTAAAAAGACAGTTTTCCTTTGAAACATCTTGTTATCCTTGTCAGAAAACAATTGAAAACTTCCCTGGTGGTACAGTGGATAAGAATCTGCCTGCCAATGCAGAGGACATGGGTTCAATTCCTGGCCCAGGAAAATTCCATATACCACAGAGCAACTAAGCCCATGCACCACAACTACTGAGGCTCCATGCTGTAACTACTGAAGACCATGTACCTAGAGCCTGTGCTCCTCAACAAGAGAAGCCACCGCAGTGAGAAGCCCAAGCACTGCAACTGAGAATAGCCCCTACTCACTACACTAGATAAAGCCTGCTCACAGCAACAAAGATCCAGCGCAACTAAAAATAAATTTAACAATTATTAAAAAGAACAATTGACCATAAATGTGGGACTTTATTTCTAGATTATCAGTTATATCCCATTGATCTATATTTCTAGCCTTATGTTAGTACCATACTATTTTGATTAATGTAGCTCTGTGTAGGGCTTGCCTGGTGGCTCAAACGGTAAAATAATCTGCCTGCAAAGTGGGAGACCTGGGTTTGATCCCTGGGTTGGGAAGATCCCTGGGAGGAAGAGCATGGCAACCCACTCCAGTATTCTTGCCTGGAGAATCCCCATGGACAGAGGAGCCTGGTGGGCTACAGTCCATGGGGTCGCAAAGAGTTGGATATGACTGAGCCACAGAGCATTGCACAGCTCTGTATAAGTGAAATATAGAAGTGTAAGCCCTCTAACCTTTTCTTTTTCAATATTGGTTTAGCTGTTCTAGGTCCATTGCATTTTCATATGAGTTTTAGAATCAACTGAAAAGCAGAAATTGATAAAGGTTGCTTGGATCTTGATAGGGATCCCTTGATAGGGATTGTGTTGAATTTGTAGTTTGGGGAATATTGCCATGTTAACAGTATTAAGACTTTCAATTCATGAACATGGGCTATCTTTCCATTTAATTATAATGGAAAATAATTGTTAACAATTTAACAATTTAATTTCAACAATTGTCAACAATTTAACAATTCAGTTTCAACAGTTAAATTAATTGTTTTGTAATTATCTTTGCATAAGTCTTACACTTATTTTATTAAATTTATCACTAATTACTTTATTCTTGTGATGCTTAGTATAGCACCACTCATTAGTTTTTAAATATAATTTTAGTGGAACACAGCATACTGAATTGCTTACATATTGTCTTTGGATTTTTTGCTACAAGGGCAGAGAGGAGAGGTTGCCACTGAGTCCATGTGACCCACAGAGTCTAAAGTACGCACTCTTTGGTCCTTTACAGAAGAAGTTAGCTAATCTTTGTCTTAGAATATAATTCAGTTTTGGAAAATGCCACTTCTCTCCTTTTTCTCTCTCAGAGATGTTATGTGGTAAATTGGAAGAAAACTCAGAGTTATTTTATTTAATGTTATGTGTGTGTGCATGTGCTCAGTCACTCATGCAAATTATATTAGATGGGATGAGTTGTGGAGTTAGTGAGAGCTGGGTCCAGTACTGGGCCATCACCTTCTATTTGGTCTCTCTGAAATTCTGTCTCTCCTCCTTGAAATTTTAGTATGCTTTTCTTAAGAGGGCAGAAGGTGACTTGCTAATGTCATATGTTATAGCATATATCAAGAACTTGGCCCAGAACTCTATAAACTGCTACCCTTTTGTCCATTTTCCTTTCCAGTGACTGGAAGTTAAATTCTTGTGTGTGTGTCTGTATGTGTGCTCAGTCGCTCAGTCGTGTCCAACTCTTTGCAATCCCATGAACTGTAGCCTGCCAGGCTCCTTTGTCCACAGGATTATCCAGGCAAGTATACTGGGATAGGTTGCCATTTCCTCCTCCAAGCGATCTTCCCAACCCTGGAGTCGAACCTGCATCTCTTGCATCTCCTGCATTGGCAGGCAGATTCTTTACCACTGTGCCACCCGGGAAGCCCATTAAATTCTTACCAGGAGATATAAACTAAAAGTTGCTTTCTCCCTATTTCCCTCACTAAGTTCTTAATATCAACTTGCTGGATGCACCTTTATTACTTATTAAACCATTTTCTTCTTTTTCATAAAAACTTAAGTGCAGAAAAATATGCTGGTTACTCAATATTTAGGTGATTTTTTAACAAGTTTTGTTTTCCACTTAAGAAAAGATGTTACCTACATTTCTTAGGTAATGGCATTCTAACCTGGTTCATATACATGTAGAACACTTTATATTAGCCACAATGAGATGGAAAACATAGCTGTTTCAGAAACCAAAATCATATCGCCTGTGGTGTCTATTTTGTTGATATCAATGACAATAGGCTTCCAGCTGGAGAAGATTCAAATGGGTTTCCACTTGCTCCTTTATTTGAATCTACTCTAGATTCTAGATTCTTCTAGATCTAATCTAGAAGAACATTGACTGTACCAAAACAGATAAAAATATTACTCAGCAACTCTGGTTGTACAGGTATTAATAAAATAGACTACCACTCACCACTAAAAGTTTCAAAATGCTTCAGAAGCATGGTTATCTGAAAACAATGATTATCTGAGAAACAAATCTTAAATCTAGTGCTTACAGAAAGATAGAGGACTTTCTCAGTCACAATGTATTTTTATTTTTTTAATTTTTTTTTCAGCCACAATATATTTTTAAATTGATTCTTAATGCTTTACAAAAAGTAGGTGTTGTAATCTATTAATAAAATGACAAACTATTATGACTACTCATTCTTTCAGTGGGATGTAATACTAGAAATTATCACTGTTGAGAAGATATTATCTTTTCCTGAAACCTCCATTGTTTTAAACTCGAATGACCAAAGATCTCAGAATCAGAGAATTTCTGGGTTGGAAGGATCTAAAACTTTATGATTCTTAGTGACAGGAAACTCACTGCTTCCAAGCTTACTTTCCACCTTTAGTCAGTTCTTATTAATATATTTATCTCATATGTTGATGATATTTATTGTGGTTAGAACTTTGGGTACAAGTACTAGACCTTGCACTTTATTGCTGCTAAACGTGATCTTGTTAGGTTAACCCCATTTTTCTAGTCTGTCATGATTTGAGAATATTCTTTCACTCAGTGCCAAAGAATTGATGCTTTTGAAGTGTGGTGTTGGAGAAGACTCTTGAGAGTCCCTTGGACTGCAAGGAGATCCAACCAGTCCATCTAGAGGAAATCAGTCCTGAATATTCATTGGAGGGACTAATGCTGAAGCTAAAACTCCAATACTTTGGCCACATGATGTGAAGAACTGTCTCATTGGAAAAGACCCTGTTTGTGGGAAGGATTGAAGGTGAGAAGAGAAGGGGACGACAGAGGGCTAGGTGGTTGGATGGCATCACCGGCTCAATGGACATGAGTTTGAATAAACTCCAGGAGTTGGTGATGGACAGGGAGGCCTGGCGTGCTGCAGTTCATGAGGTTGCAAAGAGTCGGACATGACTGAGCAACTAAACTGAGCCTTTATTCAGTGCATTTGCCATCTCTGCCAATTTTCACATTATCTGTAGGTATGATCCCTAGCTTCCTACTTAACATGGATGGAAGGTTTGGGAGCCCAAATTCTATGATGGGCTATTAGAATATTTTTCAGATTTAAGTTCAATTCTGTGAGCATTTATTCAGCATTCACTTGGTAATAAACAGTACTCTCAGTTGAGAACTCAATGATAAGCAAGATAGGATGGTGCATGCATGTGTACTCTGTCTCTCAGTCATGTCCGACTCTTTGTGACCCAGTTGGCTGCAGCCCACCAGGCTCTTTTGTCCATGGAATTTTCCAGGCAAGAATACTGGAACAGGCTGCTATTCCCTTCTCCAGGAAATCTTCCCAATCCAGGGATCAAACCCACGTCTCCTGCATTGGCAGGCAGATTCTTTACCACCAAGCCACCTGGGAAGCCTGATAGGATGGTAGTCTCAAGAAAATCATCACTTTATCTAGAGGGAGAGACATCTATACAGATAACCACAGTGTACAGTAATGAATAGAATAACAAAGACATGAACATGGAACACAGAGGGGAGGCCAGTAATTACCTGGGGGAAATTAATGATGTATACCAACATGAGATGATATTTGAACCAATCTTGAAAGAGGATGAGGTGTTTTTGAGAGGAAGGGAGGAGGAGAGTCTGATTGCTATTCATTAATCAGCATTTATTCACAGCAAAACAAAATGTTTTTCTGAGAACTCTTCCCCTGGGGAACAAGTAGACCAGAAAAAATGAGATTCTACCACATAACCTAACGTAACCAATGTAACCTAAACTCGAGATTATCCAGTGGTTCCTTCACAGCATTATAGCAGTCATATTCTTTGAGAATAAGCAGTTTAACTTAAAAAGTTTCTAGCTCATGTGTCTCCTGCTCTTTGCCTATTGAGGTTGATGAAGAAGGTCTTACTGGTGTAATGTTTCTTAGACTTAGGGTCTAGGAGCCTGGAATAGGAAATTCTGAAAAATTGTTTCTTCATCATCTATTCTTATTGATCTGAATCTCTGCTTTCTGACAGACCCATCCATCTTGAAGGAACAACTCTTGTCTAGATTACATCCTTTGACTGTTAGGTTATAGTAGCTTCCACCTTATTCAGTGAGTATTTAGGACCCCTGAGAATCATAGGGGGTTCCATACCTTTGTAGAAATTCAGAAATTTGTTGCTGACAGCATGTGAATTTGTCACTAGGCCTTCTGGCCCTGATCCCAGGATCAGTTCATGTAGCTGTAGTCAACTGCATTTTCCATTTAGCATCTCTACAGGGACAATCAATTCAGCAAGAGATTTTCTCCTTTAAAAAAATGAAACAAAATTACAACAGCCTCTCTTCTTTCACAACAAGACCTAAGAATACACACACAAAACTTGTCCTTTTATAAAGTTATGCTATTGACCTTTTAAGTGATATCTTGGCCTGGGAATGATAAGTGACTTGGGCAGAAAGCCATCTGAAGACACCACGGTAATTCTGCTATGGGCCAAGTCATTCATTTAGTTGGAAGTGACCATGCATTTAGCAATGATCCTGCAGCTTTAAAAGCAAAGTCATTCTACCTGCGGCCTCAGCATAAAGGCACATGACCTTGTCCTCTGCCAGGCAGGTAAATGCAGATATTAAATTGCTGTTGACAGTGGAAAAGTTGAGAAGTTTAAAACTTAGCTAAATTGTTGTAAACTTAGCCGAATACTTGCTCTGACATCAACTTCACTGGCTAAATCTGTCTAAATCTCCAGGGAAGCCAAGAATAAAATGAGGGCCCTAAGAAGTAAAATTTTTAAAACCACATTAAATTTCTAGTAGCTTGCTATTTTTTGTAGATTTTATCATCATTTTAAATTACAGGTTTACTCCTGTATTCATTAATGAGTATATCCCTGATAGAGTGTAAGCTCTAGAAGGGCATAAACATTGTTTTGTTTGTCATTGTTAATATGTTTACCACCTAGAACAGTGTCTTCCTTGACCTAAAGGAACTTGAGGTCCAGTAGAAGAAAAGTCACAGTTACTAGTTGCTTCTACTTTGCCTTCTGAATCCATGGTCTGGCATCCTTGTTGGTTCTGCATACATCAGCCTAGAGCAGAATTTCCTGGAGAGTAGTAACCCTAGTGAAGGTTGTTAAGACAAAGTGAATGCCGAGAAGACTTTTCCTTGGTGATCCCTTTCCTCCGTGTCAACTCCTATTTAAAGGCAAAAGAGAAAGCAGCATTTATAGACAAGATGTCTAGGATGAGAAATAGTGGATGTAACTCGCATGTATTTTCTCTCAAACTCTTCTTTGTCAGTTAAACAATTAATAGGGAATTCCATTATGCATACATTTATTCTTTTTACTCATTCAATAAACATTATTCAGTTCAGTTCAGTTCAGTCGCTCAGTCGTGTCCAACTCTTTGAGACCCCATGAATCGCAGCACACCAGGCCTCCCTGTCCATCACCAACTCCCAGAGCTTACCCAAACTCATGTCCATCGAGTCAGTGATGCCATCTAGCCATCTCGTCCTCTGTCTTCCCCTTCTCCTCCTGCCCTCAATCCCTCCCAGCATCAGGGTCTTTTCCAATGAGTCAACTCTTCACATGAGGTGATGAAAGTACTGGAGTTTCAGCTTCAGCATCAGTCCTTCCAGTGAACACCCAGGACTGATCTCCTTTAGGATGGACTGGTTGGATCTCCTTGCAGTCCAAGGGACTCTCAAGAGTCTTCTCCAACACCACAGTTCAAAAGCATCAATTTTTTGGTGTTCAGCTTTCTTCACAGTCCAACTCTCACATCCACACATGACCACTGGAAAAACCATAGCCTTGACTAGACGGACCTTTGTTGGCAAAGTAATGTCTCTGCTTTTTAATATGTTATCTAGGTTGGTCATAACTGTCCATCCAAGGAGTAACCATCTTTTAATTTCATGGCTGCAATCACCATCTGCAGTGATTTTGGAGCCCAAAAAAATAAAGTCTGACATTGCTTCCACTGTTTCCCCATCTATTTGCCATGAAGTGATGGGACCAGATGCCATGATCTTGGTTTTCTGAATGTTGAGCTTTAAGCCAACTTTTTCACTCTCCTCTTTCACTTTCATCAAAAGGCTTTTTAGTTCCTCTTCACTTTCTTCCATAAGGGTGGTGTCATCTGCATATCTGAGGTTATTGATATTTCTCCCGGCAATCTTGATTCCAACTTGTACTTCTTCCAGCCCAGCGTTTCTCATGATGTACTCTGCATATAAGTTAAATAAGCAGGGTGACAAAATACAGCCTCAACGTAACTCCTTTTCCTATTTGGAACCAGTCTGTTGTTTCATGTCCAGTTCTAACTGTTGCTTCCTGACCTGCATATAGATTTCTCAAGAGGCAGGTCAGGTGGTCTGGTATTCCCATCTCTTTCAGAATTTTCCACAGTTTATTGTGATCCACACAGTCAAAGTCTTTGGCATAGTCAATAAAGCAGAAATAGATGTTTTTCTGGAACTCTCTTGCTTTTTCAATGATCCAGCGGATCTTGGCAATTTGATCTCTGGTTCCTCTGCCTTTTCTAAAACCAGCTTGAACATCTGGAAGTTCACGGTTCACATATTGCTGAAGCCTGGCTTGGAGAACTTTGAGCATTACTTTACTAGCGTGTGAGATGTGTGCAATTGTGCGGTAGTTTGAACATTCTTTGGGATTGCCTTTCTTTGGGATTGGGATGAAAACTGCCCTTTTCCAGTCTTGTGGCCACTGCTGAGTTTTCCAAATTTGCTGGCATATTGAGTGCAGCACTTTCACAGCATCATCTTTCAGGATTTGAAATAGCTCAACTGGAATTCCATCACCTCCACTAGCTTTGTTCGTAGTAATGCTTTCTAAGGCCCATTTGACTTCACATTCCAGGATGTCTGTGAAAATACAACTGAAATACAACTCATTTATTTTTGGTTTCTTATTTTCTGACTAATATATTTAAAACTCTCACAGATTTTGACATGTGTTTTTCACTGTCATTCAGATGTAAGTTTTTACAGCTTTCCTATGATTTTTAATTTTATTACATTTTGGTTAATCTTAAATGTCTATAATGTTGATTCTTTGAGATTTATTAAGGTTTTCATTGTGCCCTCGGAAGTAGTTTATTTTTGCAAATGTTTCATGTATGCTTAAAGAAAACAAAATATCTATTCTCTGTTGGATATAAAGTTCTCTATTAGTTTGAGCTAAATTGTGATGTTTAAATCTTATAAAATTTTGTTAATATTTTGTGTGCTTGATCTATGAGCTTCTGTTCAGGGTTCATTATTCTATGCAGCTTTGATTTTTGATTAATCATTTTACCCCATAGTTTGATCAGTTATGTTTTATTTATTTTGAGATTCTAGCTTGGGCCCCTCATAGTAAGCCTAGGGAGTGGCAAAGAGAGTGTTCTTCAGAGTAGAAGGTCTCTGCTGTTATGGTCTGGGCTTGATGTTCCCTCCTGCCCCACCAGCTCACCACTTATTGCCTCTACCTATCTGTCAACCAAAGCACCCCCAAATGCCTTTACCTTTCCGGGAGCCTCTCTATCTCTTCACTCTAGAGGGTGGAGGCATGCTCCAGTGCCACCCTGAGAGTGGACATTGCTGTTTTCCTGCCTCCAGTGATCTACCCCAGGGCAGCAAGGGGAGAGGAAAACTAGGACGCTCCATGCCAGCCTTTCCCCTTTGGTCGCCTGTCCTCTCTCTCTGGGCTGCTATCTGCTGTGCACACTGGAGCCCAAACACTACTCTCCTTGAAAGGATTTCTCAGTCTGTGTATGAGTTTCCAAGATCCATTACTCCTTTTTCTTTCTGTGGCATCTCCAGCATTGGGTTTGGGAGAGAGAACAAGGAGCTAGTATAAGTTCACAATCTTATTAGGCTACTTTGTGTTGTGTAACCAGTAATTTGCATATCTAACTATAATTTGGTTCATAATGTTGGGAACTTGGCAGTGAATACTGAATATTGTAGAAGGTAGAAGAATATAACAGATTTTTCTTTTCAACCTGAAGCTTTGAGATTCTAAGTCACCATATGGCCAATTCTCAGTTTTGTAATTGATGTTCTTTAATATTTTTGCACCATGCAAATCTTCAGAATTATTTTCAGAAGCTTGCAATTAATGTTTCTGGAAAAAGATATTTAGTTATCCGTTGTCATATGAAATATCTTGTGATTCAATTCCAACTCTCAAGAGAAGTGTGCTGTATATAAGTTAGTACACACACTCACATATGTTATTTTTCCTCCCGTTCTTATGGTGTTTGCTAATCTTTTATGTCCACTGAGAGTGATTTTTCCCTCCTTCCCACTTTAGCTATGACTCTCCTTGTTTCCAGATAGGTAATTTAATTGTCATTCTAGCATTATCTTTGTTGAGAGTTGAGTATGATCGATAATTTATTGAAATAAAAAATAAATACTGATTTATAAAACAAAATAGTGACTGGCCAACTGAGGAATAAGAGCTGAATAACAAAACACCTGAATGAAGAATGCAAATGCAGGTGAAGGCCCTATGCTGAAAGATGGTATTTAGAATGAAAGTAAGATTTCATAACCAAATGGACCATTTGCTTTGAGATGCATCTCCTTTAAACCAAACTGAGATGTGCATAAAAGTAAAGGAACGAAAAAGTCAGTCTGGTTCTGAGCATATTCTGAATGCATCAGAAATCACCTTTGGGTGTATATTGTGAAGTGACTTCCTTTTTTGGCAGAACTTGCCTATTGTAGTACAGACTCACCTTGCCTTGGATTCTCAGGGATTCTTTTATGGCATGCATTTTTCTATAGTATCATTGTCTGAATGCATTATAAGCAAAGGTAAGGCACAGGGAGAAACAGCTTTGAGCAGCAGCATCCGTATCAAATTGGGCTACTGGAGTTAAAGCATACTTTGTGCAAGAAGAGTTAAAACCAGGATCCATAGTCAATTAAATGAACATAGAAATGTGCATTAATGGTCTAGTAAATGGGTATTGCACTAACTATTCTCTTTGCTAGCCTTTTCTCTGTTCCTGATTTTTCTATGACTGTTTCTATCTTCTTATTCTGTTCTCAGCCTACATGACATCTCCTCAGAGAGGACTTCTGTGACCACTAAATCTAAAGTAGCCACTGGGTTAGTTGCTTGTACATTATTCTATTTTAGTTTTTCCTCTAAAGTAGATTTACTAAACTCTGGGGGAGCCAGAGTGTCCTAGTTATATAATACACGAAGGTCCTGCCTCTATATTAAAAAGGTATTTTATGCAGGACACCCTGATTTTCAGATAGTGGCCGAATCCTATTCTAAAGACAATTTTATAATCCTTAAGTATTAATGATGGGAAGAAATTTAGAAAATCCCTATTAGCCCTCTTCAATTTAAAAATGAGGAGAACCAACACAAAGATGTTAAGTGAGTTTCCAAATAACTCCAACTGAGTTATAGCAAAGGCAGGAACAGTTGTGTATTAATAAAACAATGGTTACATTTTCTGAGGAAAGTTCAGTGATGGAGTTAAACTTTTAACAGGCTTTAGAAGACATCCAGAACGGTTTGAGGGACTCTCAGTCTAAGACGACAGAGCAAGCAATTGTGTCTACCTTCCTCCCATTTTTCCATTGAAATGACAGAAAATATTTTTAAAATTATACATTTGTATAAGCATTGGAAAATATGAACTAGTAAAATCAGTGGACAAGAAGTTTTGAAGAATTTCTGAAAAACAGAAAGCAGATCAGATTGGATTGGCAAAGAAATTGCAGAGGAAATCATATTCCAGACACCAGCTCTTAGTGCAGTTCATCCCAAGAAAACCCAGAAAGGCCCCCAGCTTAACAGATACCACAGCAAGGGGCCCTGGGGGACCTCTTGTGTGCATAAGCATGAGTGAGACAACAGGGCTTCCAATGTAGGACTGGTAGGGCTTGAGACCTTTGGCTAAAGCTAGAGAATACTTTCTGTTTTTTATTTTGACATTTTTATTTTATTTAATAAACATTTTATTAATTTATTTCTTTTAATTGGAGGATAATTACTTTACAATATTGTGGTGGTTTTGGCCATACACTTTCTAAGGAAAGCACTCCTTCCTGCTAGGGTGGGCACCTTTAAAGAGAACTCTGGTTTCCAGGAGAAGAAACTCCAGACCTCCACAAAAGATATAGAGGGAGAAGAAAAGAGAGGATAGCCATTTCTTTCCAGAAACACTAAACACTTCCTTTCCCACACTGTAGCCCTCTTGCTCTGGTAATTGTGAGCTCTGGGTCTATGAGCTTGTCTTCTGCACACATACCTAATAGCAGTGCTTCTCAACCAGACTACACATTAAAATACCTGGGGAGCTTTAAAAAATACTAGTGCCTAAGCCCCACTGCTAATTCAATTGGCCTGAGGCAGGCCCTGGATATCTGCATTGTTAAAAATATCTTTTATGATGCTAAGATGTACTTAAGGTTGAGAATTATTTCCTTACTGGAGAATCTTACCTATTATCAGTGGGAAAACATGTCTATCAATAGCATATAAGCTATCTTATCAATTGTGTCCTTCATTCATAGGTAAGAATCACAATCAAGATCACCAGATTTTGGTGAATTTAAAATTTCATATGTTACACCTCAATAAAGCTGTTTTTAAAAAGATAGAAAGGAAAAGAAGTCACTAGTGAGAGATACATATGGTATCATGGCATGCTGAATATTTCACACTGAAAGGACTTGAGAAATGGCATGTATAGGAAGGACTTTCTGACTTTCCCCTGAAGCCAGTCATAAGACCCTAACGTGAGAGGTACCTTATCCATACCTCCGGGTGAGGAACATCTTTATCTTCAAAGACAAAGAGACACAGAGAGAAATCTGAATGAACAGGCCTTGCTAAGTGTCCCTCAGTTTACACTTACTTCATAGTCTTTTCCCTATCATATCTTTCCATGACTTTCCACTCTTTATCAAACCTAATATAAAAATACTCAGGTTTAACCATTTCTTTGAGTCTTCATTTCCTTATGAAGACTTCCTGTAACGTAAAACTTAGATTAAATAAGTTTGTATGCTTTTCTCCTGTCTTTGTCTGTTTAATTTTCAAGCCCAGCCAGAAACTCTGAGGATTGAGGAAATCTTTTTCCTCCCCTCCACCAGATTTTGAGAAAAACCAACAACATAAAAGGACACCAAGATGGGGAACAAAGTATTTTAAAAAGACAAATGAGTAATTGGCCAAAAGGAAATAGAGATAAATCAAAGAAAATGGGTGGAAGGGGTGAAAGAATCTTTTAAAAACTCTAATTAGTATCCTTACAGTGATTAGAGAAAAGTACTTTAACCACAAAATGAAAACAATCTGCTGTGAATGAAGGACAAAGGAGAATGAGTTCCTTGAAATTATGAATATGATGTTTAAAAATCCAGTGGATTAACTTGAACAGTAGAATGATATATAAGTCTAAAGAACAACCTGATGATCTGAATTTGATATCAAAGAACTTTTCCAGAGAGTAAAACAAAACACTTAAAATCACCAAAAATGTAAAAGACCTGGAGCCTACATAAGGTAGCCCATCATCTAATCAGAGTTTCAGAACAATGGAAAGGAGGAAGTAATAATAACTAAAATACTAATAACAACAGAAAAAGAACATTTCCTTGAGCTTTAGAAAGATATGAATCTTCAAGCTGAAAATCTCTACCTAGTATGGGGAGAATGGAAGGAGATGCATAGCTAGACATGATCTGATGAAATTTTAGAACTGTAAGGATAAAGATACTTTTTAATATTCCAGAGTGAGGAGATTGAAGGAAGAATATAGAATGAAGAATAAAGAATGAAGGAATGAAAATCAGTCAGATATTCTATTTCTTATCAGCAGCACTTTACACGAGAAGACAGAGGAACGGTAATTTCAGATTTGTGTGGAGAAATGATTTTGAGTCTAGACTTCTACACTCACTCACCCACACTATTATTCATGTAAAACAGCAAAATCAAGATATTTTCTGACTTGTAGACTTTGAAAGTTTTTCCGTTCAAATAACTCAGATGATCATTATATCTACTACTGTGGGCAAGAATCCCTTAGAAGAAATGGAGTAGCCATCATAATAAACAAAAGAGTCCAAAATGCACACTTGGACGCGATCTCAAAGGAGACACAGATATATAGAACAGTCTTTTGGACTCTGTCGGAGAAGACGAGAGTGGGATGATTTGAGAGAATAGCACTGAAGCATGTATATTATCATATGTGAAACAGATCGCCAGTCCAGGTTCGATGCATGAAACAGGGTGCTCAGGGCTGGTGCACTGGGATGACCCAGAGGGATGGGATGGGGAGGGAGGTGGGAGGGGGGTTCAGGTACATGGGGAACACATGTACACCCATGACTGATTCATGTCAATGTATGGCAAAAACCACTACAATATTGTAAAGTAATTAGCCTCCAATTAAAATAAAATAAAAAAAAAAAAGAATGATCTCTGTTCGTTTCCACGACAAACTATTCAATATCACAGTAATCCAAGTCTATGCCCCTATCAGTAATGCTGAAGAAGCTGAAGTTGAATGGTTCTATGAAGACCTACAAGACCTTCTAGAACTAACACTCAAAAAAGATGTCCTTTTCATTATAGGGGACTGGAATGCAAAAGTAGGAAGTCAAGAGATACCTGGAGTAACAGGTAAATTTGGCCTTGGAGGACAGAATGAAGCAGGGCAAAGGCTAACAGAGTTTGGCCAAGAGAATGCACTGGTCATAGCAAACACCCTCTTCCAACAACACAAGAGAAGACTCTACACATGGACATCACCAGGTAGTCAATACCGAAATCAGATTGATTATATTCTTTGTAGCCAAAGATGGAGAAGCTCTATACAGTCAGCAAAAACAAGACCGGGAGCTGACTGTGGCTCAGATCATGAACTCCTTATTGCCAAATTCAGACTTAAGCTGAAGAAAGTAGGGAAAACCATTAGACCATTCAGGTATGACCTAAATCAAATCCCTTACCAACTATATGGTGGAAGTGACAAGTGGATTCAAGGGATTAGATCTGATAGACAGAGTCCTGAAGAGCTATGGATGAAGGTTTGTGACACTGTACAGAAGGCAGTGATCAAGACCATCCCCAAGAAAAAGAAATGCAAAAAGGCAACATGGTTGTCTGAGGAGGCCTTACTAGTAGCTGAGAAAAGAAGACAGCAAAATGAAAGGAGAAAAGGAAAGATATATCCATTTGAATGCAGAGTTCCAAAGAACAGCAAGGACAGAAAAGAAAGCCTTTCTCACTGATCAATGCAAAGAAATAGAGGAAAACAATAAAATGGGAAAGACTAGAGATCTCTTCAAGAAAATTAGAGATACCAAGGGAACTTTTCATGCAAAGATGGGCACAATAAAGGACAGAAATGGTACAGGCCTAAAAGAAGCAGAAGATATTAAGCAGAGGTGACAAGATTACACAGAAGAACTATACAAAAAAGATCTTCACGACCCAGATAATCATGATGGTGTGGTCACTCACCTAGAGCCAGACATCGTGGAATGCAAAGTCAAGTGGGCCTTAGGAAGCGTCAGTATGAACAAAGCTAGTGGAGGTCATGGAATTCCAGTTGAGCTATTTCAAATCCTAAAAGATGATGCTGTGAAAGTGCTGCACTCAATATGTCAGCAAATTTGGAAGACCCAGCAGTGGCCACAGGACTGGAAAAGGGCAGTTTTCATTCCAATCCCAAAGAAAGACAATACCAAAGAATGCTCAAACTGCCACACTATTGCATTCATCTCACACGCTAGCAAAGTAATGCTCAAAGTTCTCCAAGCCAGGCTTCAACAGTACATGAACCGTGAACTTCCAAACGTTCAAGCTGGATTTAGCAAGGACAGAGGAACCAGAGATCAAATTGCCAATATCCACTGAATCATTGAAAAAGCAAGAGTTCCAGAAAAGCATCTACTTCTTCTTTATTGACTATGCTAAAGCCTTTGACTGTGTGGATCACAACAAACTGTGAAAAATTCTTCAAGAGATGGGAATACCAGACCACCTGACCTGCCTCTTGAGAAATCTATATGCAGGCCAAGAAGCAATAGTTAGAACTGGACATGGAACAACAGACTGGTTCCAAATCGGGTAAGGAGTACCTCAAGGCTGTATATTGTCACCCTGCTTATTTAAGTTATATGCAGAGTGCCTCATGAGAAATGCTGGACTGAATGAAGCACAAGCTGGAATCAAGATTGCCAGGAGAAATATCAATAACCTCAGATATGCAGATGACACCACCCTTATGGCAGAAAGCAAAGAAGAACTAAAGAGCCTCTTGATGAAAGTGAAAGAGGAGAGTGAAGAAGTTGGCTTAAGACTCAGCATTCAGAAAACTAAGATCATGGCATCTGGTCCCATCACTTCATGGCAAATAGATGGGGCAACAGTGGAAACAGTGACAGACTTTATTTTTTTGGGCTCCCAAATCACTGCAGATGGTGACTGCAGCCATGAAATTAAAAGATGCTTGCTCCTAGGAAGAAAAGTTATGACCAACCTAGACAGCATATTAAAAAGCAGAGACATTACTTTGCCAACAAAGGTCCATCTAGTCAAAGCTATGGTTTTTCCAGTAGTCATGTATGGATGTGAGTGCTGAAGAATTGATGCTTTTGAATTGTGGTGTTGGAGAAGACTCTTGAGAGTCCCTTGGACAGCAAGGAGATCCAACCAGTCCATCCTAAAGGAAATCAGTCCTGAATATTCACTGGAAGGACTGATGCTGAAGCTGAAACTCCAATATTTTGGCCACCTGGTACAAAGAACTGACTCATTTGAAAAGACTGTGATGCTGGGAAAGATTGAAGGCAGGAGGAGAAGGGGATGACAGAGATTGAGATGGTTGGATGGCATCACTGACTCAATGGACATGCTGCTACTGCTGGTGCTGCTAAGTCGCTTCAGTCGTGTCCGACTCTGTGCGACCCCATAGACGGCAGCCCACCAGGCTCCTCCATCCCTGGGATTCTCCAGGCAAGAACACTGGAGTGGGTTGCCATTTCCTTCTCCAATGTATAAAAGTGAAATTGAAGACGCTCAGTCGTGTCCGACTCTTAGCGACCCCATGGACCGCAGCCTACCAGGCTCCTCCGTCCATGGGATTTTCCAGGCAAGAGTACTGGAGTGGGTTGCCATTGCCTTCTCCCCAGTGGACATGTGTTTGAGTAAATTCTGGGAGTTGGTGATGGACATGGAGGCCTGGTGTGCTGCAGTCCATGTTGTCACAAAGAGTCGGACACGACTGAGAAACTGAACTGAACCCCATGTTAAAAAAACATTCTCAAGGAGAAAACTTTGACAAAATAAAAGTAAATTCAAGGAAGGGGATGGTGCAAAATATAGGAAAGAGTGGTAGCTGAATATGAACTATAAAAGCAAAGAAAATTGAAAAGAAGTTAGTAGAAAATGTACTGAATTCTTAACAATTGAAGTTTTTTCCTGTTGAGCAGTGGGAGGTTTCATGATATGGATCACATGCCCTTTCTTTGAATCTAAAGACATCACTTATTTTTATATAAATATAATTTAAATTGTTGTAAAACAATAACTCCATATATACACCATAAATTTTGTTATCTACTCCATGGATAAGGCAGAGAAATTCCTAATTATAGCTCTTTAAAAGAATGTAAATTTTATAAACCTTGGTATCAGAAATAAAGTGAAAAATCTGTAACTGGAAAGGAAATGAGTAGTAGTGAAAGTACATCAAGTTTTAAATTTTTTGTAACAGATACCACCTGAAATTAATAAATCAAGAAATAGTTGCAAGAAAAGTTCATTTAAATAAATCATAGTAATCACTATAAGTAAAAATACCAGAAACTAAGTAAGAAGAACTGCTTAGAATAAGGCAGACTTTAAATTGTTAAAGAAGAAAAAAAAAAGCCTTGTTCTAATTAAAACTCAAAGTCTTTCTCATTTATATGATTATACAATTGCAAACTAAATATTCATGCTATATATCTTAGTTGATTCATTACAAAGGTTTAAATTCAGAAGTTTTCTGAGTCTGTGAAGGTCAATTACTAAAATTATTACTTTTGAAAAACTAGCTTGAAGCACAGTACTTGATAATAAGGATTACACAAAGGCTATCAAAGCACTAGGGTACTATTCATAGTAAAAGAGTTGGCTTTGAGAAGAATGGAAAATCAAAGAAGAACAAATTAGATGGGTCATCTGTTCTCTTTCATGGCATACAAAAGCCAAAAACACTTTTCTTACTATTAAGGTCAACTACCTGAAACCAAAGAGATTAAGGAAATAAAGAGTAATTCTAAAGCAAGAGAAAGGAGCCCTTCAAGGAACCAGTTATTGAGCTAGAGTATCTAATCTTTCAGGAAGTAGAAATGAATAAACAGATCTGAAACTTGGCTCGCCTGGTTTGAGGAACAAAAGAAGTTTTCACAAGTTGTGGTGAAACATTTGCATCATTTGCAACATTCAATCCTACAGTGAATGGATCTTAGGAGAATATATCAGTACATCATAGTATTTGGGACCTGACCAAAGACACCCTCTCACCATGCTTCTTTCAATTTCCAAAAGAAAGTTAAGAGAGAAATCCTAGTCTTAAATGCTTAATAAATTGACAGATAAAGATTTATATTGAATCTGAAAGAAAAAAAAGTGTTAGTCACTCAGTTGTGTTTGACTCTGCGGCCCCATGGACTGTAGCCTGCCAGTCTCCTCTGTCCACGGAATTCTCCAGGCAAGAATACTGGGATGGGTAGCCATTTCCTTCTCCAGGGAAACTCCCGCCCCAGGGATCAAACCCAGGTCTCCTGCATTGCAGGCAGATTCTTCACCATCTGAACCACCAGGGAAGCCCTATATTGAATCTACATAATTTGAAATCTGAAAGATATATTTTCTATCTCACCCATATTGTAAATGTGCTGTTTTTCACTTCCCCTATCCAAGGATAATTTGGAAACACTTAGATTAAAAAATGTTATAGTGTTAACTTATGAAAATTAATACCATCTTGTACATTTTTAAACTGATTAATGTATTTATTCAGTGAAAGAAAGCAAAAGGTGGATGCCAATTAGCAATTTTTTAATAGAAACAGAACATAGGATTGAGTTTGGAATAAGCCTCAGTATAAAACCCAGAGAATGCCTTTGTAAGACAGAACGGAGTTGATAGATTCATACATCAACCACAGAGTGAATGTCAAATATTTTGTTTGACTTTTTAAATATTAATCAAGAACCAAAATGTTACTTCTCTAGCTATAAAGCTATAAATCAAATTTCTACTCTTTTCTCTTGCCTATATCTCTAAACGCTGAATAAAACCACAAGATTTCTATCAAGCAAATTAGTGCAGCATGGATTAGAAATCACAGTTTCTAGAAGTGGACTTCAGTGGGACTAAATGTGCTCTCCTATGTCACTTTAATTATGGATTATGAACTCAGAAATTATCCACTCGTATCTCAAAGCATCTTTAAAGACTCTTGAACTGTGTACTCTCTGAATGCAGTTGACTTTGCTCCATGGAAACAGAGTTGTGTTTTTCTCTAATGTAGAGTATCAAGCACTATTCATTGGAAACTATGAGTTACTTTAACAGTTGTAAAATTTCATCATTCAAAACACTGTAGTCAAAACACTGCAGTTTCAGTTGGTTTAATACACACTTCTTAAGTACCTACCTTTGCCAAGTTCCAAGAATACAAAGATGATTATGATCCAGTCCATACCCTCCAGCAGTTCAGGGCAGAGAGAGGTACAAATAAGCAAGGCAGTAAAATCGTTGGGAGTCCCTGTATAGAAATGTCTATACACATCTGTACATTAGCAACAGATACAGTGACTGGCATGGTATTGGATGCAGAGTAGATTCTGGTTGAATAAATAAAATATCATGAGACTATACAAAGAAATTGTGATGCCTCAGAAGAAGGGAAACAAGAAGCACTGAACCTTAAGCTAAGTTTTGGAAAATGTGTAACTTGCATAGAGATGGAATAGACGAAAGGATCCTAGTTGAAGAGAAGAGTATGTGGCAAGTCCCAAAGGCAGGAAATAGCATGTGGGTTCACAGAACCGGATCAGCAGTTTGCCTGGATTGCTGGATGTCAATGGTGAAGGCATGAGAGATGAAGTTGGGCAGGTGGGAAGGTGCCTGAACAGGTAGGCCATGCTAAGCAGACTTCTGTCTTCTTAAAGAGAAGTGCCATGATCCAATTTACATTTCAGAAAGATTTCTCCATGTGAGGATAGATTGGTAACCAAGAGGATAGTTAGAAGATCATAACAAAAATCCCAGAGGGGTGAATAGAGTTTAAAACAAGCGGAGAGACTTGAGAGATTTGAGAAGTAGAAATAAAGGTGTGAGAGTGGACACAAAGGAGAAAAGAACAAGGAATCTGAGGCGATCCTTGTGTTCTGGTTTGATTGATTGTGTGAACAGGAGTGCTGGTTACCAGAACACAGTCTAAGAAGAAGGTGGTGCAGGAAGGATGAGTTCATAGAGGCCTATGAGACCTTCATATGTACAAATTAAGAATTATTCCTTGCCCATAGTTAGTATTTGATGAATGGGTGCATGTAGAATTCAGCAAAGTGATTTGTGTGTGTGTGTGTGTTCTTTTTCAGATTCTTTTCCATTATAAGTTATTAAAAGATACTGAATATAGTTCCCTGTGTTATATACTCGGTCGTTATTATTTATCTGTTTTATGCATAGTAGTGTTTATCTGTTAATCCCAAACTTCTAATTTATCCTTTACTGTCCCTTTTCTTGGGCTTCCCTGGTGGCTCAGATGGTGAAGAACCTGCTTGCAATGCAGGAGACACAAGTTCTATCCCTGGGTATGGAAGATCCCTGAAGAAGGGAATGGCAACCCAGTCCAGTATTGTTGCCTGGAGAATTCCATGTACTGAGAAGCCTGGCAGGCTACAATCCATGGGGTCACAAAGAATCAGACACAACTGAGCTACTAAAACAACAACAATATCCCTTTTCTTAACTTTTATGCAAAAGAAGCTTAAAATGCAGTTCAAAGCACAAAACAGTCTGTATGTTTTGCTTGGTCTTGAAGCTTGGAAATGTTTCTCTAAATGAAAAAAAAATAAGAAATGTTTCTCTAACTGGTGTGGAGGGGGTAGAGGGTTTATTTTTGTGAAATTAATAAGTATTTAGCAAGAGTTAATTTGTTTTGGAGGGGTTTATGGCTTCTTTAAAAAAAGGGGGGGAAAACAATGGAGTCGCCCATTTGTTTATTCAGGAGCAAAGCTTTTAGCATGCAGTAGCCAAAAGCTATATTACTAACTTGATTGTTCCAAGAGGAGTGCTGCTCAGCTGCCATGGTGATAGGTACCATGGAAATAGACACACTTTGTCAGATGTATTGTAAATGCTTTGGGGTATGAGGGCAGCGGTTGCAGCAAACATGTTATTGTTGTTACTTTGTGGAGGTTGTACAATGTAAGAGGCTTATTTAGAGTCTGCTGCTAAGTGTGACCTGGATTTAAAAGAAACATTCTTTTAAAAAAAAATAATGAACAAAAACAAACTCCAACCTATTAGACCTAAAATGAAATGAAAGCAATTTGCAAGGCTCACGGCCATCTTTTATGAAAATAAACAGGTCGGTGTGGAAGCTTCAGAAAATTATATGATATTCCAAAGACCTGTAAACTTTGAAGTGTCTGTGGCAGTAGGTGATAGGCAGCATGTGAATAATTTAAATCCATAAATATTCCTCAGTCTATTCCTTAGACTTTAGCTAAGCAGTTCAGCTTTTCCTCATTGGCCAGTGCAGCATTAGTTTTCATTAACAATAATGTGAAATTATTAACAGTGATTACTAGTATTAATATCCATTTTGTGTCCTGAATTTTTTTTTACTTTTCAGCCTCCTTTAGCAACCCTACAGGTACAAATGACTGGTACCATAAGCACACCCATTCCATCATGGGGGAAATTAAGGCATAGAGAAGAAATAAAGACCTCCTGGTCTCAAGTGACAGAGTTGGAGTTTGAACTGAGGAAAGCTAGAGTCCCAACCATCACCTTATTTACAGACATCTCAACAGCGGTAAACAAAACCTAAGTCACAGGGTGTATGGGCTATCATCATGGCCGTTTAATAGGTAATGTGGCTTAGCAGCGAGCACCGGAGTGCTGTTTCATTTTGGAGCAGCTACACAACCCTGACACTTAAGAGGGAAATCCAGGATACTTCCCCGATTCATACCCAGGCCACCATTACAATTATACTAGCTTGTGTTACTTGATACTCGAGTGAGGGATGCTGTTGGCCTTTTTCTACTAGGTTCTTCCCTGTCCTCAGTCCTTCCCAAATATATTATCCCTCACAATCCAGTCTCTCACTTTCCAAATCCTAGGACACAGGTTCCAAATGCTGTTCTTTGCTTTTCAAATGCATTATTAGACTCAAGAACAAATAGATTTAGAAATTAAAACTTTAGATCTATGGTTATGGTTCTTAAACCTGTACATTCAGAAGAATAACCTGGGGAGCATGTTAAAAATAAGTGCAGATTCCCTGACCCCCATTCTGACTCAGGAGGCCATATTTTAACAAGCTCTTGTGATGCTTCTGAAGCAGGTGGTCTGCATATTGCTCTTTGAGACACCAAGAAGCAGCTTGTCAGTCTGTTAGAGCCTCATCCATACCTGTGGTCCTAAGCCTAATGGAAGCAGTGGGGAGGTTATGGAGGTGGCGGTAGTGAGAAGGGAGTCGTGGGCCTCTGCGCCTGGGAGCCCAGCAAGGAGTCTTCTGCCCTTGAGGTCCCAGCATATGCTGTGGCCCAGACTGGGTTCGTCTACGTGTGAGCAAAAAAAGCAACAAACTTTGGGTCTTCACAGAGGAAGAAGCATGGGAAAGAAAAACGGACGCCATGTGGCAATCTATAATCTGAGTAATTGGTTCCTGAGTTGGTGAGGGCATAAGAGTTGAAATCAATTTTCTTCTCTCAGATATTGGACACCCGAAGATAAATTAAACAAAGACCAGGCCCCAGCCTTTTAGAGAAATGAAATGTTTTGTAACTTGGTGCTTCTTTCTTATTGTTAGGAAGGCCTGGCCAGAGTAGCTGAAATAATGGAGCTGGGCAACTTGAACATTAAAATGCAGTCCTTGAATAAAACTTTGGAGAAAAGACCCCTTTTCTCATCCCCTGCATAACCCCACCACAGTCCTTAAGCTTTGGCAGCCTTTCAAATCCTCTCTGAGCCCACAGCAGGACTTGTCGCCTTGACTTGTTTTCTGGGACTTATATGATACCCTTGTTTTCTTCTTGGGAATTCAAGCAAAGCTCTCTATCTCTGGCTGCAGCAGTGGTAGTCATTGTTGTAAATAGCTTGGACTACTTTATCTTTCTAAAATGCTTAGAATAGCATTCAGATGCCAAGATATTCGGAGTGGGGAAAAGAATGTTATTTTTATAAGAAATACTATTTTAGGGAATTGTTCTAACATTAAAAGACAGAAATGGGCCATATGGTTTGTCAGGAAATATCCTTGCAAAGCTAAAATCTGTGTAACTGCCCACATGAGTAGGGTAGTTAGCCATTTTCCCACTTTATCTTAAATCAGATCATGATTCCTGAGTTATAGCCATCTCTCAAAACTAGAAGGATGCATGAGCTTGGCCAAGTGCTTTGAACTGGCTTGAGAAAGCTAACACAGGCCTCATTTGTTTCTATCTACCTATGGAAGCCAGGTCCATATCTTCCTTGGGCTGAGTAATTATGACCATCTGTATCTCCTTCCACAGGGCCAGATTGTTTGATAGTTTCATTTTAGTGATTAAAAACTCCAGTGTTAATGTCAGCCAATTGTTTCATTTTCTTTTACATCATGCTCTAGCCACTTAATAAAGTATTTGACCCCTTGAGCTGAATTTCAAACTATTAATCTCTCCTCATGCCTCCTAAAAAAAAAGTGAGTTTTTTTTAGTTTCTTTATTTCCTGCTTTTATCCCCAAATGATAACCACCATTTCCTCAATGACCAGAGTGATGAGGTACTATCAACCCTGGATAAAGATATCCTGAATAACCTTCAAGGAAAATCCAATGAAGAGAGCCTTTGGCTCTTTAGATGTTCAAAATCTGAGAAAAATCAACCTGATGTTTTTTAAACTCAGAAATGTAGCAACTCTGAGTACATCAGATCAGCATAACTTAAATATTGGCATCTCTGGGTATGTTCTTTATAGAAGGACTCAAAAGACTGGGACTCTGGGGAAAGGGGCCAGGAAGCACAACAGAAGGAAGACAGACCAAGACCTAAAGACAACCTGGAGGCACCAGCCAGCCCCCTACCCTCAGAGAAACATGATGAGAGCAGTGGAGCAGGGAACACGTGTAGACTGGTGGTGAGGTCTGCCTTCCTACATAAGGTACGATGAATATGATGAGTCTGTTCCTATCATCCGAATTCATAATGCCTTTTCAATGTTCATCTTCTTAGAGAATAAGCATTTCTGAACTGCATTGATTTTTAGCCTATGTTTCATGCATTTAAGAGCTAGCAGTCCACTGAGTTTGACCTGAGAAACCTGTTAAAATGCAAATTTGTGGGTTCTATCCCTATCAATTCTGATTTGGTGAATCAGGGATGGATCCAGAAATTTTCAACTTTAGTGAATATACTAGTTTAATTTAAAGCTAGTCAACAGGACTACACTGCCCTACCATTTGCTACTTTTTATCTTCGTCTTTCACAGTCCTGCCTCCTTTTTTACATTCTTCCAACACACACCATATTTGTGCATGTGTCCTTTGCCCTCAGAATTCTTCTTCAGTCATCAATTATCTAGGTACCCACTTAAGCTTCAGCTTCTCTCTTGGGTTTCTTACAGAATCTCATTATTGTTTCTTTGTGTCGAACTGTGACTTCTTTCTCAGGCCATAAAACTACTGATAATTAATTGAAGTTGTTCCCTTATTGCTGCCACTGCAATTATAAATGATGATGATATTCTCAAGGTCATTTATATACCACAAAAAATAAACAGTGTTTGCTTTATGCACAGAACCTTCTGAGGACCTGGTATATAATGCATTGACTCATTTATCTGTACAGTCCATCTGCAAAAACTAGATAGAATTGCTCCTTCCACTTTCTAGTTGAAGGCAACAGGTCAGAAGTACACATTCCAGTGTCAATTTTTTCTATTAATTTTGACTTAGAAAATTCATGTAGTGGATATTTATAGACTACCATACGTCAAGCACTGTGCTAGGTGCTAATGATACAGTGATGATCCTGCCCTCATGAATCTTACAGTCTAGTTGAGAAGCAGAGAGGAAGACAGAGGGAATTATGATCACATATATGGTGGCACCTAATGCAGTATTAAGGGCTTCCCAGGTGGTGCTAGTGGTACAGAACCCACCTGCCAATGCAGGAGATGTAAGACACATGGGTTTGATCCCTGAGTCAGGAAGATATCCTGGAGGGGGGCTTGGCAACCCAGGTATGTGTGCCTGGAGAATCCTACGGACAGAGGAGCCTGGAGGGCTACAAGTCCATAAGGTCACAAAGAGTAGGACACAACTGAAGCAACTTAGTATGCATGCATGCAACCCAATATTGAATAGAAGGGGCGGGGCTATCAAGACTGAAAGTTAAACTGGACTAAAGGTTGAATATGTTGACACTAGATCATGTCCTTGATGGTTGGTTTCATTTAAAACAAAATTCTAAAACTTATTTTCATGTGGTTTTATCTTAATTATAAAATTTCAATAGAAAATAGGTTATAAAAATAAACCAGGGTGTTGGAATTGGACCCTTCTGACTTTAAATCTGAGCTCCACCCCTTATATGTGGCATGACTCTGGACAAATTAGTTTATCTTTCCAAATCTTAGGGTTCTAATGTATGAAGCAGAACTAATGATCCCTAAACCACACATTAGCAAAGTAATGCTCAAAATTCTCCAAGGCAGGCTTCAACAGTACGTGAACCGAGAACTTCCAGATGTTCAAGCTGGTTTTAGAAAAGGCAGAGGAACCAGAGATCAAATTGCCAACATCCGTTGAACCATAGAAAAAGCAAGAGAGTTCCAGAAAAACATCTAATTTTGCTTTATTGACTATGCCAAAGCCTTTGACTGTGTGGATGACAACAAACTGTGGAAAATTCTTCAAGAGATGAGAATACCAGACCACCTGACCTGCCTCCTGAGAAATCTGTATGCAGGTCAGGAAGCAACAGTTAGGACTGGACATGGAACAACAGACTGGTTCCAAATCAGGAAAGGAGTACCTCAAGGCTGTATATTGTCACCCTGCTTATTTAACTTATATGCATAGTACATCATGTGAAATGCCCAGCTGGATGAATCACAAGCTGGAATCAGGATTGCTGGGAGAAGTATCAATAACCTCAGATATGCAGATGACACCACCCTTATGGCAGAAAGTGGAGAAGAACTAAAGAGCTTCTTGATGAAAGTGAAAGAGGAGAGTGAAAGAGTTGGTTTAAAGCTCAACATTCAGAAAACTAAGATTGTGGCATCTGGTCCCATCACTTCATGGTAAATAGATGGGGAAACAGTGGAAACAGTGAGAGACTTTATTTTTTTGAGTTCCAGAATCACTGAAGATGGTGACTGCAGCCATGAAATTAAAAGACACTTGCTCCTTGGAAGAAAAGCTATGACCAACCTAGACAGCATATTAAAAAGCAGAGACATTACTTTGCCAACAAAGGTCCATCTAGTCAAAGCTATGGTTTTTCCAGTAGTTATGTATGGATATGAGAGTTGGACTATAAAGAAAGCTGAGCACTGAAGAATTGATGCCTTTGAATTGTGGTGTTGGAGAAGACTCTTGAGAGTCCCTTGGACTGCAGGGAGATCAAACCAGTCCATCCTAAAGGAAATCAGTCCTGAATGTTCATTGGAAGGACTGATGTTGAAGCTGAAATTCCAATACTTTGGCCACCTGATGCGAAGAACTGACTCATTTGAAAAGACCCTGATGCCAGGAAAGATTGAAGGCAGGAGGAGAAGGGGACAACAGAGCATGAAATGGCTGGATGGCATCACTGATTCAATGGATATGAGTTTCAGCAAGCTCCAGGAGCTGGTTATGTACGGGGAAGCCTGGTGTGCTGCAGTCCATGGGGTCACAAAGAGTTAGACATGACTGAGCAACTGAACTGAACTGAACTGATAGACTTCTTTCAGCAGGGAAAGAACTTTTTTCAGTATGAAAGATGAAAGTCTTTCGATATGTTGAATACTACACAAACACATGTACATACTGTCACACACTCCCTATATGCTTGGGTTTTCTTTGATGAGGTTTGTTAAATCATTTGGTAGTAATCCCCTTGTAAAAAGAATTTTTAGGGACTGGCAATTTTTAGCTGTCATTAAAGTATCTCTTCATCTCTCCTGCTCTGTGCTCCTTAGGCTATAACTAGAAACCAAGTATTTGAAAGAAACTGTGATCTCATCTGCATTGCAATTACTTCATTACATTTCTGTCTTCTAATTTTTGATGACCCATCTGTGCCTTACTCAACGTTGTTTTCCAGCACCTGTACATGACTGGAACACTGAGCTCTCAAAACTGTGGCTCAGACAGTAAAAAATCTGCCTGCAATGCAGATCTGGGCTCGATCCCTGGTTCAGACAGATCCCCTCGAGAAGCGAATGGCTACCCACTTCAGTATTCTTGCCTGGAGAATTCCGCAGACAAAGGAGCCTGGTGGGCTACAGTCCATGGGGTCACAAAGAGTGAGACATAACTGAGTGACTAACCCTTTCACTTTAACTTTGGCTTGAACTTCCTGGTTGGGCAAAAAAGTCAAGGCAAAAATATATTCTTTGTATTCATTCATTCAACAAATTATCTGTTAAACAATTATCATTATCTAATATAATATAATTTATTTGAGAAGTGTTACACACACCATGATATTAATTTGGAAAATAATTTGTCACATAGTGTGTCCTCTTTGTGGATTATATGCAACTCAAAGCATCATAGCAGGAAGAAAATAATTCTTAGAGTACAGCAATGTTTTAAAGTAATATCCTTTAAGGTCCTGCACTTGCTTTATTCAAGCCAAGGCAACTTGTTAGCACTTTGCTTTCCTCTAAGGAATGACTCTGTGTTGAGGTGCTCTGAAAGTGAAAGTGTTAGTTGCTCAGTCATGACCAACTCTTTGCGACCCCATGGATTCAGGTGTTCTAATTTCACCCTCTTCCGAATTCCCCCTATCTGCTGGCTATTGACCACCATAAGTGCTGGCCTATTTACATATGTGTGGCGAGAAGTGGTATCCTTCTTCTGCTGATGAAGCTGAGCTCAGGAAAGTCAAACAGTCTAAAGTAGTCAGGCTAGTCCACGGCAGAGACAGAGCTCTTTCCACTGCCATTGCTGCATCTTGACCAGACTAGATTCATATCCTGAAGCCCAGAGAGAAAGTGAGCCTGAGTTTAGAGACTGTGAAAGTCGCTCAGTCGTGTCCAACTCTTTGTGACCCCATGGACTATACAGTCCATGGAATTCTCCAGGCCAGTGTTCTGGAGTGGGTAGCCTTTCCCTTCTCCAGGGGATCTTCCCAACCCAGGGATCAAGCCCAGGACTCCCGCATTGCAGGTGGATTCTTTCAGCTGAGCCACACGGGAAGCCCACAATTAGAGACTGCCAAAATTCATGCCTCCAGCTAATCCCTGCAGCATCAGGCTGTGTGGTATCTGCTTCAAGAAGGAGAAAGGCAGGAGCTAAATGTCAATATCTGAGCTTTTTTGGTTTCATTTTGTGGGCAGAACAAAACGTTAAACACATATTATCCTTCCCTTTCACTGAATTCTGAGCCCAAGTCCAGCCCCAGACACACTGGGGAAGTTCAAAACTGCCCCTTAGCTTGAGACTGGCCTTTTCAGCTTCAGAAACTTTAGACCATTTGTTTTGCCCAGCCCCTGGCTCTCCAGTGCAGACAGTATGTGGCTGTTAGGAAATGTCAGTATGTAGTACAGTATCCTGAATCACAGCTGGCATTCTGAAGCCAGGCAGACCTGGGTCTGTACCTGACTGCTGCGTATGGCTTCTGGGGATGGAGTCAAGTTCCCTAATCTGAGTCATACTTCCCCTCTGGTGGAATGGATGTTGGTGAGGATTAAATGAGAGAATCTGTGTGAAACACTTAGCCCTGTGTCTATCACTTGTATATGTTAATAAATGTGTGCTCTGATATGGCTCTAATTCTTTTCTCTACTCTTTGATTCATGTCTGAGTCACATATAATCTTCATTCCATGTTATCTGACAATTGCAAAAGAAGGAATAAGGAGGACTTTTTTCACAAAGTCCTGTTGGTTTATCTTAAGCTAATGGAATTTTAAAATGGGAAGTTAAGAATCCTTCTCCACAAATCTGGTAATACTATATGAAGAAGGATGTTTAAATAGGGAAGACTTTGACATTTTCTCCTTTCCTTCTCACAAGTTTGACTCTATGACATGTATCTTTGCAAGACAAACATTTCTTTAAAAACTTAAATAACAACCTTCTCTCCTCCCCATGTCCTCTTCTGTCAACCCCCAAACAGCCATTGTATACTTCTGTAGAGTCCACCACCTTGAAGATGATAGGATGGAGTGGTGTGTGCTCCTTGTCATAGTAATGAAGGCACTGCTATTCACTCTGTGTTGTGGTCTGGGTTAGAAAATCCTCAAGGAATAGTGTGCAAGCATAAACTGCCCAGTTTGTCTTTGTTTTCATGGCAATTGCTTAAGAAGACTTGATTAATAATCACATTAATAGGAACATTCTAAGGAAACCACTACTTGATTATATAGCAAAACATCTTCTGAAATGTCTTAAAATACACATGCAAAATATGCTAGACATTTATAATAATAGGATGTTGTTTACCTTTTTGTGTGTGTGTGATAGCTTAGTATGTAAACACTTGTTTAGCATATTGCTGCTGTTTAGTCGCTAGATTGTGTCCGACTCTTATGACCACATGGACTGCAGCCCACCAGGCTCCTCTGTCCATGGGATTCTCCAGGCAAGAATACTGGAGTGGGTTGCCATTTCCTTCTCCAGGGGATCTTCCTGACCCAGGGATCAAACCCACATCTCCTTCATTGGCAGGTGACCACCTAAGAAGCATATACTAGGACATATTCTTCTTATCTTCTAGCAAATGAACAGGCTGAAAGATGGCTGTACTCCTGCTCTCATGGAGGTATTAAAACACATATTTGAAGGAGATTGGGCCAAACATGCCAGAGTTCTTTTCAAACTTCAAGTTTAACATCAGATGTCAGTTTTGCTGAATTATCTTTAAATAAGTGTCTAACCTTTAAGACTTTTAAAAACCATCCATACCCAGAACACTAGAGTAAAGGAAAAATAAGAATATAATTTGAGCACAGCTCTATCATTATTTTATACCCAAAGAGTAAATCTGTGCTAAGAACACTGAAGTTGAATCAAGAAGTGGCCCTAACTCTGTTGCTGAGACCAGGAGTCCTTTGAGCAGACACATCTGTCTAGATCTCCAGTTAACCAACTTCAAAGCATTCCTACAGGGTCAATGGACAACAATTGAGTCATTCTAAGTGTCTTTTAATACTCACCTCACAGGAGTTTTTAGCCTGGGACTTGCTATCGCCATTATTATGAAAGAATGAATCTCTTTCTGGTCTCTGAGACTTCTAGAGTCACTGTAACACAGACAATAACTTACACATTAAAAAAAAAAAAGAGGTTACTCTCTCCATTTGTCTCACCAGCCCCTTCCCTCATCTCTGTCCACAGTCTCTTCTCTATGTCTGCATCTCCACCACTGCCCTCTCACGACCATTGTAACCAGGAGTGTTCTAATTCATTCTCTTTATTGTGCATAGTAAATTGCTTCAGTTATGTCCACCTCTTTGTGACCTTATGGACTGTAGCCTGCCAGGCTCCTCTGTCTATGGGATTCTCCAGGCCAGAATCCTGGAGTAGGTTGCCATGTCCTCCTCCAGGGGATCTTCTCAACCCAGGGATCAAACCCTCATATCTACATCTCCTGCATTGCCAGGCAGGTTCTTTACCACTAACACCACCTGGAAAGCCCATTCTCTTTATTCCTATTGATTAATTCAATACAGGCTGGTGATGAGGTTTAGTTTTGGCATGTGGAATTTGAATGTGTTCTGGGACATGAACTGGTAATCTTACATACACAGGGAAAGAAATGGCTGAGGTGAAAGATCTAACGTAACATCTTTGCTTTATTTTGTTTTTGTAAAGGAACATTCTGATTTTTCCAGGCAAATACTGATGGCCAGATTTACTCTAAAAAAACTGTCAAGGCCTGAAAGGGAAAATCTGGAGCATGCTAGATGAGGTACTGAACACTCTAAAATGAACACTCTAAAATGTGATTGGCCTGCTGTGGTAGATGCCAGTCATTTTAAACCCTCTTCTCTCACATTCTCCTACTACTATGGAGCCTATAAAAACATATAGTGACATATAGCTATATGACATGCACATATAATTTTTCCAGAATGCCTTGCACATAGGGGAAAATATACAAGCTGTTTGAGTGCCTGGCTCTTTTTTTTTTTTTTTGGTCAATATAGCTATTACTACCTTCCTACTATTTTATCTGCCCCTCTTAGGCTTAATAGCATGAACTAAATGCAGTTGATTTCACAAAGCAATTGAAGAGATGAAGAGAAATACAAATTATTAAAAATGTACCAGACATAGGGTTGGAGGTGGGAGGGAGGTTCAAGGGTGGGAGACATGTGTATACCTATGGCTGATTCATGTTGAGGTATGGCAGAAGGCAACACAATATTGTAAAGCAATTATCCTTTAATTAAAAATAAGTTTTAAAAAGAGGTTAAATTACTAAGCTAGCTAAGAGTGGAGAGGTGTTCATATTCAGTCTTAGTGTTTTTATTCCTTTGAGCTCCTGTGGTTGTGTGCCTTAGAATTTTGCTGTTTCTGTCCTAACACATTTCTCCACAAGAGCTGACTATTCTTGTCGTTTGTCTGCTTACTTTTTCCCTAATACAAGGCCTCCCCTGAAATTCCAAACCTAAATAGTGAGACTGGTTTTGTGAATTCCATTTGCTTCTTGCTGAGAAAAAAAATTCAGTGCTGCTTCAGCAGCTTCCTTCAACACACTTTCAGATTAGTATTATTTTTTAAATTTTCTTCTAGGTATGTTAGGAGTGGTTTACAAAATTGCAAGTGTTTGCACAAATTTACTCCTGTGCTGAAATGTTTAATGACATCATTATTTTAAATCCAATTTCTGGTCCTTGTTCACTATTGCACGTTCAGCAGAGGATTTTTTTTTTTTGGTCAGTGGTGGGGAGACTTTGGGCTTTCCTGGCTGCTCAGTGATAAAGAATCCACCTGCAATGCAGGAGACACAGGAGAGCTGGGTTCCATCCCTGGGTCAGGAAGATCCCCCAAAGAAGGAAATGGCAACCACTCCAGTATTCTGGCTTGGAAAATCCCATGGAAAGAGAGCCTAATGGGCTATAGTCCATAGGGTTGCAAAGAGTCAAACATGACTGAGCATGCACGGGAGACTTTATATTAATAAGGCACTATTGCAGAATCGTCAGTAGGTTCCTTTTGTGATGATTTATTGAGAGTGTTTTCTTTTTACCTTGAATGTATAAGGCAGATTTTTGCAATACCAAACCATTCATTTACTTATTCTATTTGCTGTGGCTTTCTGTCAAGGTGGTCAATAATGACCTTCAAAGAAAATATCTAAGTCATTAATGGTGAGAGGAATAAGCAGAAAATGGAAACATAATGTAGTGTTGCTCTTCACTGATACAAAGAATCTGTAAAATGAAGAAAGGAACCAGGAAAAAGTACAACAGTGCTAACCCTGTCAGTGAGTGTATCCATGGGAATGCTTTGGCTGCAATGACAGAAAATCCAACTAGCATCAGTGTGAACTATAAGGACATTGACTGCTTACTTAATAAAAAGTTCAGAGGTAGGAGATTCCAGAGACACAGGTGGCTCAACAGACCTACACTGTCAGAGCACTGGGCTGTCTACAGTTACCATGGCCTTCTCCTCATGACCTCAAGATGACTTCAGTAGTTCCGGGCTTCATGGCCTCACAGTAAGGTGGGGGCAATCAGAGTGACAAGAGTTTACTCTGCTTTTCATCAAGGAAAGAAACCTTTCACAGAAGCTCTCCAGTAGACTTTTCTTTATATCTCATTGGCTAAAACCTGACTACATTGCCACCCCTATGGGCAAGGCAGTCTGGAAAGAGTGTATGTGCATGTCATACAGCTATATGCCACTATATGTTTTTATAGGCTCCATAGTAATAGGAGAACATGAGGGAGGAGGGTTTAAAATGACTATGGCATCTACCAGGGTGGGCCAACAGCAGTTCAGTGTGTTCAGTACATGCACTCTTCTCTGTCACAACCTCATCTAGCATGCTCCAGATTTCCCTTTCAGGCCTTCTCAGTTTCCTTAGAGTAAATTTGGCCATCAGTATTTGCCTGGAAAAATCAGAATATTCCTTTACAAAAGCAAAATAAAGCAAAGATGTTATTATATTAGATATTTCACCTCAGCCATTTCTTTCACTGTATATGCAAGATTACCAGTTCATGTCCCAGCACAGATTCAAATTCCACACGCCAAAACTAAACCTCTGCACCAGCCTGTATTGATCAATCAGCAGAATAAAAGGGAATGGGCTTCCCAGGTGGTGCTAGTGGTAAAGAACCCACCTGGCAGTGCAGGAGATACAGAAACAAGGGTTCAGTCCCTAAGTTGAGAAGATCCCCTGGAGGAGGACATGGCAACCTACTCCAGGATTCTTGCTGGAGAATCCCATAGACAGAGGAGCCTGGCGGGCTACAGTCCATAAGGTTGCAAAGATTAGGACATGACTGAAGCAACTTATCATGCACAATAAAGAAAATAAATTTGAACACTCCTGTTATGATGGTACTGAGAAGAAGGAGGTTGTAGAAGACCCTAATGTCTGTGATTGGCAGTTTTATTTAAAAGTAATTAATGGAACTTCTGGCATAGATCTGTTTCTGCCCACTCACTTCCTCTAAGCACAATTAAAAACCCTGGAAATAATGCAAGAGACGACCAGAGGAGAATTCTAACGGGTGGTAAGAAGGCAAACTCATTTGCGACCCCAGGACTGGAAGAACAATACAGAGGCAGAACATCTTCTATTCCCCCCTCAACACAACACCACTCAGACCTAGTGTTATCTGATCCTCAGCCTGGCAATAGAAGGAAGCCCAGGTAGGTTCATATCTCCCTCAGGTCCAGTGGGACTCTTTCTGAAAACACCAGGCTAGCCTGGCAAAGCTAGCAAAGTAAGGTCAATCAGGAGCCCCGCCAATAATAAGCATCTAGGGGAAATACTCTGCTTCCCTTCCAGGCCAGAAGCTCCCCATCTATGCCAAGAGAAACTGAGGGAGGTAGGCAGAGCTGGCAAGAGGAGTCCAGGTGCAACAAGCGGCCTAGTTCTGGAAGCCTCATTGCTCTGAGGGATTGAGATTTTTTCCCCCATGCCAGCAGACACCAGGGCAGCTGGGAGGCACCATTTAGGGGATCCCATCATACCACTTCCCTACTGAGAGACACTGGTTGGCACAGTCTGGTGAAACCTCTTCTGCTGTCTTTGGCAGGACCACCAGATACCAGTGGGAGCCCCAGTGGTAGCAGAAAAACAAAACAGACCAAAACAGTCTGCAAAGGTTCTAAAAGTTAAACTGCCTTTAGAGCTATAGTTAACAAAACTTGATCAAGGCTCAAGACCCATATGCTAAACCTAAACAAGACTAACTGTCTGCTAAAATAAAAGACTTAAATAGGAAACAAAGTCTCCTGATATAATACACCAAATATCTAGGATACAATAGAATATCATCGGTCATACCAAGAAGGAAGATAATCACAATTTGAGAAAAAACAAGTAACTGATGCCAATGCCAAGGTAAATCATATGCTGGAATTGTCTAGAAAGGATTTTAAAGCAACCATCATAAAAATGCTTCAACAATCAATTACAAATTCTCTTGAAACAAAACAAAAATGGAAAATCTTAGCAAAGAAACAGAATTGATAAAATAACCAAATGGAAGTGCTAGTACTAAAAAAAAGTATAGCAAATTTTCAAAAATTACTGTATAGTGCAGTGCTAGAGTGGAGATGACCTGGAATAGAATCAGTGAATCTGAAGACAGAACAATAGAGTTCACCTCGTCTGAACAATAAAAAGAAAATAGACTGGAATAAACCATGTGAACAGAGCCTTAGGGACCAGTGGAGAAATAACAAAAGATCCATGGTTTATATTACCAGAGTCCCAAAAAGAGAGGAAAAGGAGGGAGGCCGAAAGAATATTTGAAAAACTCATGGCTGAAAACTAACCGTACTTGACAAAATACAAGCCTTGCGATTCAAGAAGCTGAGCTATCTTCCAAAAGGATAAACCCTCCAAATCTATGTCAACACATCATAAGTAAACTTTTGAAAACTGAATACAAAATCTTGAAAACAATTAGAGCGAAATGACATATCAATATGGGAACAGCAATTCAAATGACAGCAAATTTCTCACCTAAAATCATGGAAGTCATAAGAAGTGGTACAATATTTTATTTTAAACTGCTGCAAGAAAATTGTCAACTATGAATTCTGTATCCAGTTAAACTATGCTTCATAAATAAAGAGAAAATAAAGACATCCCACCCTGGAGAAGGGAATGGCAACTGACTCTAATATTCTTGCCTGGAGAATTCCTTGGACAGAGGAGCCTGGCAGGCTATGTGGTCCATGGGGTCGCAAAGAGTCTGACATAACTGACCGACTAACACACACACACACACACACACACACACACAAAGGCATTCCAGATAAAGAAGAAAGCCCTAAATCCTCTGTGCTCTGCACATTGATTTCTCCTACCTCACCCCTGGCAACCACATTGTCTCCATGGTTTTTTTTCAGAATGTCATATGTGTGCATGCATGCTAAGTCACTTCAGTTGTATCTGATTCTTTGCAACCCTATGGATTGTAGCCCACCAAGCTCCTCTGTTCTTGGGGATTCTCCAGGCAAGAATACTGGAGTGGGTTGCCATGCCCTCCTCCAGGGGATCTTCCCTATCCAAGGATCAAGCCCGCATCTCTTATGTCTCCTACACTGGCAGCCTATCATTAGCACCACTTGGGAAGTCCAGAATGTCACATACTTGGACTCATATAGCACGGAGCCTTTTCAGATCACCTTCTTTCCCTTAGTGGTGTGCATTCCAGTTTCCTCTTTGTCTTTTCGTGGCTTGATAGCTTTTTAGTACTGAATAATATTTTGTTTTCTGAATGTACCACAGTTTATATTTATCCATTCACCTACTGAAGGTCATCTTGGTTACTTTCAAGTTTTGGCAGCTATGAATAAAGTTGCTACAAACATCTGGGTGCTGTTTTTTGTATGGAGACAAGTTTTAAATTCCTTTGGGTAAATACCAAGAAGCACAATTGCTGTATCATATGATAAGAATGTGTTTCATTTTGTAAGAAACTGCCAAACTGTCTTAAAAGTAGCTGCAGCATTTTTGTATTCCCACCAGCAGTATACAAGAGTTGCATTGTTTCACATCCTTGCCAGCATTTGGTATTGTCATTGTTCTGGATTTGGGCTATTCTAATAGGTATACAGTGATGGCATAAAATTTGAATATTCTATGTTACTGGTTTCTTAATCAGGTTATTATTTCTCAAGTTACAATCAACATAAAAGTGAATGTCAGTCTCCTTAGATGCATTTAATTTTATTGTTGTGGGTTGATTTTGTGACTTTCATGTGTTTATTATTTAAATACTTCCCTCTTTCAAATTACATGTGGATTAGGTGTCCTTTCTTGTTCTAAGCATAAAATGTTTTATATGTGCTAAGAAAAATAAAACTGAGAATCATGCTAATTCTTGTGAGTCAGCCATTGACTGACCTTTATCTTTGGCAAATTTGTTCAGTTTCATAATTGGCTTTGGGAAAGATAATTTGCCGCCTTCTTTACTCCACTGTTGCCAGACATTATGTTGTATATATCCTTTTTCAATTTGCATTTTTTAACTCAGTATTCTATTTTCAGAGTTATGTGTGCTACTTCATGAAATCCTCATTCATTACTTTTAACTGCTATATAGGCTTCCATTGTATGAATAAAGCACAGTTCATACAATGAAATTCAGTTTCACTGCTAGTATTATAGGCACCACTGTAGTAAACAACTTTTTTCATATCTTCTTGTGCACAAGTTTGAGATTTTTTTCCAGAGTAGGTACCTAGAAGTGGAATTGTTAGATCATAAGGTATGGATATCAACTTACTAAAAGTAGCCAAATTGTTCTAATGATCTAGCATTATATGTGTTGCTTCTTCCACATCTTTACCAACACTTAGTTATATCAAACATTCAATTTTTTCTAGTTTCATAAATGTAACTTTTTCACAGTGGTCTTTATTTTTAGTTCCCTGATTAGTAGAAAACCACACTTTTACTGTGTTTGTTGACTCAAAAGTATTTCCAGTTATACAAATTGCTTATTGTACTTTTTCCTATTTTCCTGTTAAATTTCTTTTAGTATGAATTTGAAGTTTTTTCACTGATGTCTTCTAGTTTGTGGCTTTTCTCTTCACTTTGTTTATATGTTCAACTGTCAAACTTGAGGGCTTTAAAGTAATCAAATCTCAAGCAAGTCTCAGCAAATTTCAATGGATTAAGTTATACAGAATGTATTCTCCAGAAAAACATCTACTTCTGCTTTATTGACTACGCCAAAGCCTTTGACTGTGTGGATCACAACAAACTGTGGAAAATTCTTCAAGAGACGGAAATACCAGACCACCTGACCTGCCTCCTGAGAAATCTGTATGCAGGTCAACAAGCAACAATTAGAACTGGACATGGAACAACAGACTGGTTCCAGATCAGGAAAGGAGTATGTCACACTGTTTATTTAACTTATATGCATAGTACATCATGCGAAATGCTGGGCTGGATGAGGCACAAGCTGGAATCAAGATTGCCAAGAGAAATATCAATAACCTCAGATACGCAGATGATACCACCCTTATGGCAGAAAGCTAAGAAGAGCCTCTTGATGAAAGTGAAAGAGGAGAGTGAAAAAGCTGGCTTAAAACTCAGCATTCAGAAAACTAAGATCATGGCATCTGGTCCCATCACTTCATGGCAAATAGATGGGGAAACAATGGAAACAGTGAGAGACTTTATTTTGTTGGGCTCCCAAATCACTGCAGATGGTGACTGCAGCCATGAAGTTAAAAGATGCTTGCTCCTTGGTAGAAAAGCTGTGACCAGTCTAGACAACATATTAAAAAGCAGAGACATTGCAGACAAAGGTCCATCTAGTCAAAGCTATGGTTTTTCCAGTAGTCATGTATGGATGTAAGAGTTGGAGCATAAAGAAAGTTGAGTGCAGAAGAATTGATGCTTTTGAAGTGTGGTGTTGGAGAAGACTCTAGAGAGTCCCTTGTACTGCAAGATCAAACCAATCAGTCCTAAAGGAAATCAGTCCTGAATGTTCATTGGAAACTGAAGCTGAAACTCCAGTACTTTGGCCACCTGATGCAAAGAACTAACTCATTGGCAAAGACTCTGATGCTGGGAAAGATTAAAGACAAGAGGAGAAGGGGTCGACAGAGGATAAGATGGTTGGATGGCATCACCAACTTGATGGACCTGAGTTTGAGCAAGCTCCAGGAGCTGGTGATGGACAGAGAAGCCTGGCGTGCTGCAGTCCATGGGGTCACAAAGAGTTGGACACGACTGAGTGACTGAACTGAACTGAACACAACTATCAACTTAAAATAAACAATAAGGATAGTTAGAACAATCCTCAAAATTACAATTCTTACTATCAGTGGACCAAAGAAAAACTCTCAATGACAATTGGAAAACATTTTGAACAATAATATTGACATAATGTATCAAAACTTGCAGGATGCAGCTATTGTGTTTAGAGGGTATTTAATACTTTTCAATGAAGTATTAGAAAAGAAGAAAGACTGACAATAATCTAAGCTTTCATTTTAAGGAGCTAATAAAGGAAGTCAAAGCTATGGTTTTTCCAGTAGTCACGTACAGATGTGAGGGTTGTACCATAAAGAAGACTGAGTACCAAAGAATTAATGCTTTCAAACTCTGGTCTGGAGAAGACTCTTGAGAGTCCCTTAGACAGCAAAGAGATCAAACCAGTCAGTCGTAAAGGAAATCAACCCTGAATATTCATCAGAAGGACTGATGCTGAAGCTGAGGATCCAATCCTTTGGCCACCTGATGAGAAGAACCAGCTCATTGGAAAAGACCCTGTTGCTGGAAAAGATTGAAGGCAAAAGGAGAAGGAGATGACAGAGGATTAGATGGTTGGATGGCATTACTGACTCAGTGGACATGAGTTGAGCAAACTCCAGGTATTACTAAAGGACCAGGATGCCTGGCATGCTGCAGTCCATGGGGTTGGTCGCAAAGTTGGACATAGTTTAACAAAAGAACAACAATAAATGAAGAGCAAGTGAAAGTAAAGTAAGATAATGATTATAATAAGAGAATAAAAGAGAGAGTATATATACAACAGAGAAAAGGCAATAGAGTAAAATTTTATTCTTTAAAACTAATTCATTATATTGAAAAATCTCCAACAAAATGATCAAGAAAGAGTAGAGAAAAAGCTTAAAATATCATAAATGAGAAAGGAAACATGACTTTGACTCCTCCAGATTATTAAAAAATTAAAAAATGATATTATGAGTAACATGCCAATAAATTTGACAATATATTTTAAATTGACAAATTAATTTGGAAAAAACTGACCAAAATTGTTATAAGCAGAAATTAAAAAATCAGAATAATCCTACACCATTAAAGAAATCTGTAGTTAAAGATCATCTCACAAATAAAACTCCAGGTCAAATGGGTTCCCTGGTGAATTCTTGCAAACATTCCAAAATGAAATAATACCATCGTACATAAACTCCTTTGGAAAATATTAGAGGGATTAACACTTTCCGACTCTTTTGTGTCGCCAGTTTAACCCTGATGCAAAAACTTAAGAAAATATTATAAGAAAAGAAAGAAGAGGACAATATCTCTCATGAATATTGATAATAAAATTCTACACAAAATATTAAAAAATTGAATCCAAATTGAGCAACAATATATAAAAAGAATGTCACATTAGGGCTACATAAAGTTTATTCTAGGAATGCAAGTTTTCTCTAACACTCAAAATTCAATCCATGTAATGTATACATTAATAAAATTAAGGAGAAAGCCCATGTGATCATCTCACTAGGCTCGTGCAAGCATTTGATAAAATCTGGTATCTATTCACGACAAAAATTCTCAGAAAATTGGTACCAGAGGGAATTTTCTTATTCTGATAATGGATAGCTAAAAAATTCACAGCTTGCATCATGTTTAATGATGAAATTTTGGGCACATTTTCCCCCTTATTTCAAAAAAAAGACAGGATAGTCCCTGTTAACCACCTCTACTAAACATTAAGTCCTAGCCAATGCTGTAAGTTAAGGTAAGGAAATTAAATATAAAGATTGGAAAGGAAGAGATAAAGCCATCTTTATTCAGAGAAGATATTCTTATGTATGCATAAAATTCAAAAGAATCTACAAGTAAAATTAATAAGTAAATCTAGCAAGGTCACTATTACAGAAATTAATCTGGTATAGCTTTTCCCCTTTCTACTTAGAACATTTCTGTGTCAGTATGTTTTAGGACTTTCTTTTGAAAACATCCTTTGGCTAGATCTTTTTCATCCATTATGAGAGCTTTCATCTTTTTTTAGTTGGCATTATTTAGATATATTTAGAAGCATTTTAATGCTTTATTTTGTGCTTTCAATTTACTAGTTTTTTTCTTTGCTTCTCATTTTTCCTTTGCCTAATTTCTGTTTGATTGAATTAATTATCTTGCTTGTAAATTTTATTCTCGTAGAAGTTATGTATTCTAATTATTTTCTTTTACTGGAGACCATTAAATATTTAGCATATAAATATGACATTTTCATAGTCTAAATATCTCTGTCCTCCTCCCGAACAACACTAGGATCTTAGAATGCTTTTGCTCTTATCACTGCTTTCTACCTATGTTCTGTTTTGTCCACTGTTTTGCTTTCATCTTTCATTTATAACCCTTTCATTAAGTTAGTCATTACTGATCTTTATGCTCAGCATTCTTTCATGCATGTCACTTTTACCTTTTAACTGAATTTAGATTCAGTTTTATTCTTTCTGGAGTACTGTTTTTGGTTTATTTTTCTGCAGAGTCTGCCATTAGGAATTTCTCTCATTTCTTATTTTTTTGAAAATGCCTGTATTAGTCTTTCTGGGTATATAATTCTAGATGATGGTTATTCTCCTTCACCACTTTGAGGATATTATTTCATTGTCTTCTAGCTTCTATTAATGAGAAGATTGCTGTTCCTCTAATTTGTCTGTTATTTATATCTGCTTTTAAAATTTCTCCTTTGTTTTGATGCCCTGCAATTTCACTGTGATGTGAGTCAGGGTATGGATTTCTTACATGTCTTGCTTAGGGATAGAATTTATGTCTTTTGTCAATTCTGGATAACTGGATAACCATGAGGGTGTGGCCACTCATCTAGAGCCAGACATCCTGCACTGTGAAGTCAAGTGGGCCTTAGGAAACACTACTACGAACAAAGCTAGTGGAGGTGATGGAATTCCAGCTGAGCTGTTTCAGATCCCCAAACATGATGCTGTTAAAGTGCTGCACTCAATATGCCAGCAAATTTGGAAAACTCAGTAAGTGGTCACAGGACTGGAAAAGGTCAGTTTTCATTCCAATCCCAAAGAAGGGCAATGCCAAAGAATGTTCTAACTACCACACAATTGTGGTCATTTCATATGCTAGCAAGATAATCGGAGAAGGCAATGGCAACCCACTCCAGTACTCTTGCCTGGAAAATCCCATGGACAGAGGAGCCTGGTAGGCTGCAGTCCATGGGGTCGCGAAGAGTCAGACACGACTGAGTGACTTCACTTTCACTTTTCACTTTCATGTATTGGAGAAGGAAATGGCAGCCCACTCCAGTGTTCTTGCCTGGAGAATCCCAGGGACGGGGGAGCCTGGTGGGCTGCTGTCTATGGGGTCGCACAGAGTCAGACACGACTGAAGTGACTTGGCAGCAGCAGCAGCAAGATTATACTCAAAATCCTTCAAGCTAGGCTTCAGCAATATGTGAAACAAGAACTTCCAGATGTACAAGCTAGATTTAGAAAAGCAAGAGGAACCATAGACCAAATTGCCAACATCCGTTGGATCATAGAAAAAGCAAGAGAATTCCAGAAAAACATCTGCTTCAATGACTATGCTAAAGCCTTTGACTGTGTGAATCACAACAAACTGCAGACAAAAGAGATGGGAATAACAGATCACTTTACTTGCCTCCTGAGAAACCTATATGCAGGTCAAGAAGCAACAGAACTGGACATGGAACAATGGACTGGTTCAAAATTGGGAAAGGAGCATGACAAGGCTATATATTGTCACCCTGCTTATTAAACTTCTGTGCAGAGTACATCTTGTGAAATGCCAGGCTGGATGAATCACAAGCTGAAATCAAGATTGCTGGAAGAAATATCAACAGTCTCAGATATGCAGATGATGCCACCCTAATGGCAGAGGTGAAAAGGAACTGAAGAGCCTCTTAAAGAGAGTGAAAGAAGAGAGTGAGAAGTCTGGCTTGGAAATCAACATTCAGAAAACTAAGATCATGGCATCTGGTCCCATCACATCATGGCAAATAGAACAGGAAAAAGTGGAAACAGTGACAGACTTTATTTTCTTGGGCTCCAAAATCACTGCAGACAGTGACTGCAGCCATTAAATTAAAAGACACTTGCTCCTTGGAAGGAAAGCTATGACAAACTTGAGCAGCATATTAAAAAGCAGAGACATCATTTTGCCAACAAAGGTCTATATAGTCAAAGGTATGATTTTTCCAGTAGTCATGTATGGATGTGAGAATTGGACCATAAAAAGGCTGAGCGCCGAAAAATGGATACTTTTGAATTGTGGTGTTGGAGAAGACTCTTGAGAGTCCCTTGAACTACAAGGAGATCAAACCAATCCTAAAGGACACCAACTCTGAATACCCTAAATATGCATTGGAAGGACTGATGCTGACATTAAAGCTTCAGTACGTTGGCTACCTAATGAGAAGGGCTGACTCACTGAAAAAGACTTTGATGCTGGGAAAGATTGAAGGCAAAAGGAGCAGGAGGCAGCAGAGGATAAGATGGTTAGATAATATCACCAACTCAATGGACATGAATTTGAGCAAACTCCAGGAGATAGTAAAGGACAAGGAAGCCTGGTGTGCTGCAGTTTACGATGTTGCAGAGTCAGACATGACTTAGTGACTGCACAGCAACAGTTGATTCTGGAAACTTCTCAGCCAAATTTGGATAAATTATGCCACTTCCCATGTTAACTCCTCTGCTTAAAATCCTGCTGGGTCTCCCTCATCTATTGACAGTATTACTACTCAGGGCTGTCACAGTCTGGCTTCTACACATTTCCGAAATTAAGTTTCCATCTCTGTCTGCCACGAAAGCCCATCACTCAAACTGCTGATACATTTCTTACTCATAACTTAGCTTAATTGTCATCTATTCTCTGAAGCTTTTCCTGAAACCTCTGCCCATAAGAACTCTGTACCCACTGGTTTCCTGTTCACACAATCCACTGATTGCATTTATCTATTTATATGTAAATTTCCCCCCCAATAAACTCAAGTCCCAGTGGGCAGTTCCTTTTGTATTTACAGAGACAGGCACTTAGTGTGGGCTCGATAAACAGTTGTAGATTGAATGAATGAATGAATCAAGAAAATGAAAGTAAATACTGTCTACCTCATAGGGATCTTGTAACAGCTAAATATCAGTGCATACCACAAGATAAAGCACCTGGAAAATAACAACTGCTAATCTCTTATTTGAATTGAAGACAATTCATGCAGTGTTTTGGTACAGTGGGTTATGTACCAAATTGGTTTTTCCTTTAAATTTCCTTATTCCATATGGCATAGAACAGAGTTCTTAGTGTTCTTTTATTATAATGAAGTGGTTTTTTTTGGTTTTGTGCCTTTTCTTCCAATTGCTGTACTTCTGAGCCTTAAAAAACCAGGGAGTTCTGTGAGAATTCTTGATATAGTTTACTAGCTGTTACATTCTGTTCTGAAAATTGAGTGCATCTGTGAATACTCTTCTCCCATACATGTTAATGGCTTTCTCCTTTCTTCCATTAGGTGTCTACTCTACTTTTACCAGGAGTTAGGCCTTCACAGACTCTCATTATAAAATAGCAAATGTCCACCCACATCCTTTTCTATCCTCTTTTACATGCTTTATTTTCCCCAGTACACTCCTCAAGTGAAATATATACAATATTTACCTCTTTTATTATTTTCTGCTCCTCCCATAAGACTGGCATATAACTTCTTAAGAGTAGGAACTTTGCTTTATGCTTAGAGCAGTATCTGGAATGCAGTAGGTGATTGGTAAGTATTTCTTAAATAAGTGTATCAATGCAGGTGCCATTGAGTCTCATCAGTATAAATCCTGATGCTATAGTAGACAAACACAATTTGGCGACGTGGTAGCCTTCAACATTCATCTAGATCTGGGATGAGATTACAAAACTTGGCTCTTTTGCTTTTCCCTATAACAGACTAATGTACGATTTCATCCTGAAAACTAAAGAAATCACTTCCCTTCCTGGCAGTACCTAAACTGAGTTCTAAGCTGGCTGCTTACAAAGCCCGTCTGTTCTTTCCTGGTTTAAAGACAGAGGCAGTTCCTGCCCGCTTTCAGCAAGCTTTATTTTGCTTTCTGTTTTCTTTCACTGCTAAAGGACAATTTACATATCTTTTCTACCCATTCTATCGTTTTGACCTTGCCAAGAGCTTTCAATTAATACTTTGTCTGCACTTGTGCAAAGAAAGCACCCATTTGCAATGTCTATGGGAAGTAAATTCGTATTACTTCATAGAAACAAACGTCTAAATCTGTAATTCATCTGTATATTATGAGAGAGAGGTTCAGAGATGATAAATGACTTGTTGAAAGCCACAGAACTAAAGTTTGTAACACAAGTGGATCTAACACCCGCATCCCCAGTCGAGTTTGTACTCTTCTTCCTGAATTTCCTTTAATAAGATCATTTATGCTTCTCCTAAGCACCTGGGCATTAATAGAAAACCCTCAATTCTTTTTTTTTTTTTTTTTTGAAAACCCTCAGTTCTTACTAGTGTGTATCTCTGTCTGTGACATCAGACATCTTACCTCCTCAATCTTCAACTGTGAAACCGTTGTATTGATTTTTCGGGTGCCATCAAGCTTCTCTTTCCAGATTTAGCATGACTAAAAAGAATGTGGTCTTTCAGCTAAGCTGACATTCCAAGGTCAGCTCTCTGGCCAGTGAAAACTCATGGCCTAAGGATTCTGACACAGCTGCCCGACACCTGAGGGAGGGCTTGCCTCTGCCTGCTCTTCCTTGCGAGGGACATGCTGCTCCCACCTTGCTGCTCAGTGCTGTCAGAGCCACACACTGGCTCCAGTAATGTGACAGTCAACACCCACCGCTCAAGATACCTGGGGTACCTTCTGTTAAGGCTAATGTCTGGGGCTATCATTGGACAGGCAGTGCCTCCTAGTGGCCAAGGCTCCAAAGGTTTCCAGCTGAAAAGTGGCCAGGACAGCAGCAACCCACCTGGCAACCCTTTCTCTCTTCTTCTGAGTCTTGTCCCTACCTTTTTGCAGTGTGTCCAGCTCCACATCATGCAGTGGGAATTCATCATCAGGTCCCAGTCTTTTCAGTATTTTGCTGACTGAATTCCCAATCATGACCATGATGATGAAAAAACTGTGGGAAGACTGTAGGAAGTATAAATATAACAAAGTCACTAACACCTCCAGAGCAAGTCAGTTTGAAAAGTGCTTTGTAATCATGTGGTCACTGTTCCTCCTTCTCATCAGCCAAATGGGAGCTCTGACAACCCTCCTCTTATAGGAGATTTATGATGCCCAGAAGTGCCGAATCATCCTGCTGAAGTCATTCTTCTTAAACTTCCTTAAGAATAATTCCAGATGTGTTACAGAGATATGCAGAGGCTTCGCTGGTTTCTCTGGAAGCTTTTATTCTAAAAGGAACATGCATGATTCTAAGGATCATATTTTAAAGTGTATTTGCTTCATAAAATGAAAGGTAAATCATTTCCAGAAGTATAACCTTGAGATTAGGTCCTTAGGCTCTTGCTGGCACAGCATGTACAAATGCATATTTGGGTCTGGGAAGGAACTGATCTGGGAGCTGCAGGGGAATTGTGGAGGCTCCTCTTCTCCATGAGGGAGAGAAATTCTATACAACGGATAAAGCCATGCTACAACAAAAGGAAGTGGGAACTCTTCCTTCTATAAACCCCAAGGCAACTCTGTCCTCATGCTATGTGTTGCCTCCTCAAGGGTTCCCTTCTACCAGGACTTTCCCCAGAAAATGCCTAAATTCCAGTCTTTGCTCTGTGCTATTTCTACCTTTTCCTCATCAGAACATACCTATCCTCTGCCCATTCTCTCAACTGCCTTGGAAAGTAATCTGATAAAGCATTTCATGCTAAAATTTGAATAGTAGGTCACCACCCATTGCTGACAAAAGTCTGTATGGTCAAAGCTATGGTTTTTCCAGTAGTCATGTACGGATGTGAGTGTTGGACCATGAAGAAGTCTGAGTATCAGGGAATTGATGCTTTTGAACTGTGGTGTTGGAGAAGACTCTTGAGAGTCTCTTGGACAGCAAGGAGATCAAACCAGTCAATCCTAAGGGAAATCAATCCTGAATATTCATTGGAAGTACTGGTGCTGAAGCTGAAGCTCCAATACTTTGGCCACGTGATGTGAAGAGCTGACTCTTTGGAAAAGACCCTGATGCTGGGAAAGATTGAAGGCAGGAGTAGAAGGGAGTGACAGAAGATGAGATGGTTGAATGGCATCACTGATTCATTGGCCATAAGTTTGAGCAAACACTGGACGATTGTGAAGGACAGGGAAGCCTGGTGTGCAGCAGTCCATGGGGTCACAGAGTCAGACAAAACCGAGTAACTGAACACCACCACATTGTTCTGCTCCTCCCACTGACATTCACATTGTAAGTGGGGACACCTGAAGCCCTTGAATCACTGGGCTTGGAAATCAACTGTATCTCCTGAATTAAACACATCACTCACATCCATCATCCCCTAACACTCAATCCCAGATATGCTGTTGTTGAGGAGCAGGCCCTTTGCTTGCTGAGCTCTGTTTGGATGTCCCCACAACTGACCACTCCTGGTGTGTCACTATAGTGACTACTGACTCCGTGTGCCAGAGTCCAGAGGCTTTGATCCGGACCTACCGGCACCACATTCAAATACTGTCCAATATTCATTCAACCCACAAACAGAGCTGAGAAGAGACACTAAACCTTCAGGGTTTCTTTGCAATGATTGCGGCTTGCCAGGGAAGGTTTTGGATAGCCATGGGCTGTTCCAAAAGAGCGAAAGACTCTGGCAATTGTCTGGAAGATGTTAAGCAATTAAAGTGTGGCCAGAATGTAAAAAATTGGAGGCCGGGAGGGGGGAAGTGAATGAGCGTTGCGGACATTTAAGGGATATGATGCTGGAAGCCTGAGGTTTGTACTGCCATCATCAAGTTCTTGGGTTTCTAAGACATTTCTAGAAAATGCACCATGCCAGTCAGCAAGACCCAGAAATAGCGCGAGTGTTCTGCTCTTATTCCGACCCTTGGCCTTTTCTCCTCCTTCTCTCAGACCTCCCACCCCTGGTCAGCTTTTGCGCCTTCCGGGTGAGACTGGCTTTAAACATCTCCAGGGCAGCGAGCCTCTGCTCTGGAGTCTAGCAGTGCCCGCATCGCCGGGCGCGCAGGCTGACCCGCACCGCACCGCGCTGATTCGCTGCCGCGGAGACTGCGGCGCCCGCGACGCGCCCGCCCCTCGCGGTGCACGCCGGCTGGTGCAGCCTCAGTCTGTCTGCAGCCGCGGCCGCCGGGAGCAGCGCTGCAGCCGGGGCACCGACGCCCGAGTGCCCGCTCAGCGCCCCCGAGGACAGCAACGGCGAGCCCTCAAAGCGCGCACGATGCAGGCCACTGCCGATTCCACCAAGATGGACTGTGTTTGGAGCAACTGGAAAAGTCAGGGTATTCTCTTTATTTCAGTAGTGCATGCCTGCGGCGCACGGGAACCCGGGACCCGGAATCAGCCATTGTGCATCATTTCACCTGTGGGACCTATGCATGCTTTATACCCAAGAGCTTTCTGTTGGGGGGGAGTAAACTTGTTATGTCAAAAATCAGAGTGGATGGTGTTTGGTTTTTTGTTTTTGTTTTTTACTTTTCCCATCTTAAAAAAAAAAGAAAAAAAATCCCCCACCCCCACCCCTTTGTTTTCTTGTTGTCAGGCTACTGTTTTAAATAATGCATCTTTTGCCTCCTCCTGGAGCTCTTTTGGGTTCCGCTAAACGTTCAGTACTTGTTCCATCTCTTCTTATTCCCGGAGTTAAAATGCTTTCTTATTGTTCCATGTATCCCAGTGCATTTAATTTGTGCCTAAAGATTGAAATCTAGTAGAACCGTTCACTGAGTGGGCTCTAGTGCATCCTTTTAAGAGGGACACACCCATTTTAGGGTTATTATTTGTGGTCACACAAAGGAAACTGGAAATGCAGAACAGCTCTCAAAATCCTGAAAATATGATGGCGTAGACACATATTAGGATGATTCACTTTGAAATATTTCGGGGTTTTTTGTCTGTCATTGGGGTAACTTGTTAACTACTGTTCATTAATAATGGGTATATCTGGAACAAATGGAGGGAAATTAAAAAACAGTGCCAGTTGCTCTCTGTTATAACAGATTTATTTTGAAACAGTCCATATTAGCACTGGGTGTGGCCACCCTCCAGCCTCGCTTGGATTGCTTTTCAGCCATTTTTATTCAGCCTCATACTTCACACATCTCCATCTCGCCTTTGTTACATTAAGATTCTCTCCATCACCTTACTCAGTTTGAGATTACTAGGAGAAAGGGAGACTTTGCAAGAATGAATTATGTGTTATAAACTTGGATGTTTGTAATATGAAGTGTCTTTTAATGTTTAACAAATGGTTCTGAAGAAGGTGTGTTTGACTTAACCTGCAAGGTTGCAGCATCCCTCAGGGGACCAAGAATACTCTGGAGCAGAAGCTGATTTAAAAAAAAAAAAAAAAGACACCTTTCTCTTGTAATATTGTATCACAAAAAGAATGGGATGTCTTAATGCCCCATAGAGTTTTTCTTTGGTAAATTTTTTAAGCAAAGAAAAAGTAAACATGAACCTCAGAATTAAGAGCATATTTTCTCTGCCTCGTATTTGTTAGTTGGGTGGCAGAGACATAAAATGCAATAATCTGGTTCAAATTATTTGGATCTATTGGAAATACAACTGTCAAAAGTGAATAAATGGATCTAATAAATTTAAAAGCCAGGAAATAAGAAATGTATGGCCATTCAGGGGCATCATTTTAGAGAACGATGATAACTACATGACCTGGCATATGTTTTATACAGAAGACAGCTGTGAAAATTCTTGGTAACATTTCATTCTTGCTACATGTTTAGTCTCATCCAGTTTATTCCAAATACACACTCAACAGATATCTATGGCTTGATAGAATACCAAGTTTAGTTTGGACATAAAGTTGGTTTTTAAGATTATTCTTATGGATTTCCTCTATTCTTACCGAAAGTAGGTAGCAGAAGTGTCAATTTTTCTAATATGTGTAAGATCTAAGACACTGTTTCATCACAATCCTATGTGTTTTGCCTCTGTTGACATTTTCACTGGAGGGTTAAAAATATGGACATTTATAATCAGAAAATAACACAAAATGCTGTAATTTGTCCATTAAAGACTGTCATTTTCATTTGCAGTGTACAGCTGTTTATGAAGATTAATGCAGGATCGTTGAGGGTCTTTTATACTGTGACCTTTGGTAATCTTCAGTACCATTGATTTCCTTTTGTCAAATAGAACAAAGCCATAATCCTGAAAATTGACTGATAACTGGGTGGGTGGGTTTATAAGCATAAAAGAGAAATTATAAGTAAATTATTCCTGTTTCTCCCCACTAGGAGAACTTTCATCTAAATTAAAATCTACGATAAGATTCTTGTTTAGTATTTTAAGTGTATCTTCATTTTAATTTTCTAATTATTAAAAAAAAAAAAGCTGTTCTTAACACTGGCTGCATATTAGTATCACCTGGCAAGCTTTAAAAAACACAAAGGATGCCTGTGCCCCACCCCTAGAGGTTCTGATTCCATTGAGTCAAGCATCAGTATTTTTCAAAAGCTCTCAAATGAGTTTAACACATAATTGGGGTTGAAACCACTCATGTGTGATAATTCTTAGCCCAATCCATAGACCAGCAGAGCAAGGTCTAGTATACAAATGATGAAACGGGTGTGATACAGGAGCAGCTGTGAATGCGGTTAAAAGAAGTCAGGATAACATTGGGGATAATGTCCTCCAGAAATAGTGAGAAGTGAAGGTTTTGCCTGGAAAAGGGAATAAAGGGAGCCCCAGGCTTCCTCCATATTATTAAACAATTCCACAGAGAAATTGTAGTTCATTAGGTATGTCAGGATGACTCTACTGAAACTAATATAATGTGTCCTAAAAACTGTAGTATACATGCAAAAGGAAGTTTATATTTATTTTATTAATATATATGATTTTAGCTGTAAACAAGAATGTTTAAAGAGAGACTAAAGTCCACATTATACTACATTAGACAGATTCTGCTTCCGTTAAAAAATGATACTCATACCCAATTTGTTTATAAATCAAAGCCCAGCCTGCTCAGTGAAGATGAAATAAGACAATAACCTAATAAAATGTGGCAATATACCTGGGATTCTTCAGATTACTAGTTATTACTGTTAAATATTGACATTTATTGGGCACTTTTACTACTTTACTTGTATCATTGCAGTTAATCTTCATGAATCCTATGATGTGTGAGTTTTATTATTATCCCATTTTAGAAGTGAGGAACTGAGGCTTCTTGCCAGCGCGCACAGCTGGTAATGCCAGAGGCCAGATTCAAGCTGATGCTGTCTGACTCCAGAGCCCTTTGATCAGACTCTACCATCTGCCTCCAAAGTAGATGGCTTCTTCCTCAATGGTTTTTCTAAAAATGTAAAGGATTATCTGGGTAGTAGGGGGGTGTTAAAAACCCCTCCCATTTACATACCTTTCATTTTACCAAACATCTTCTCATTTGAGCATTTCAGTTTACTCTTGAACAACATGAGGCTCAAAGAGGTTATGTGATTTGCCCAAAGTTTTTCATTAAGTAGCAAGTGGGGTAGTGAAAAGGTGACGGTGGCTAAAAATCCAGAACTCTTCCCATCTCACACACTGCCTCTTTCACTAATGCTGAATTTCAGAAAGTGAACTCTCCTTTACCCCTTCCAAGATATTTTCACACAGCTTATCTCTTTAAAGACAAAGCAATATTGAGCAGTTGAGTCAGTGATTTTGACCAATTTACACCATTGTTGTCATCATCATCATCATCATGAACTCATCGTTAAAAATTCTCCATCATTATTACCCATGTGTTGGTCATTGTCCTAAACTCTTGTTACATATCTTAATCTGATATCTTTCTGAGATTATTGTTTTACTCTCACTTCCATGGTGGCTCAGACAGTAAAGAATCTGCCTGCAATGCAGGAAACCCAGGTTTGATCCCTGGGTCGGGAAGATCCTCTGGAGAAGGGAATGGCTACCCACTCCAGTATTCTTGCCTGGAAAATTCCATGGACAAAAGAGTCCGGCAAGCTACAGTCCGTGGAGTCGCAAAGAGTCGGACATGACTGAGCAGCTAACACAACATTTTATAGAGGAGGAAATGGGATTTTAAGGTTGAGATGTCTAGTAATTTGTCCTAGGACTTCATGAATCCCAGATGCAGAGCAGTCTGCTCTTTTGACCACTCTACTATACTACCTGAATCCAGATGGTACTGTGGCAGGGGAACAAAGTTTGACCAAAACCACTCATTCATATCATTTCACTTGTACTCTAAAGACTGCTTTTTTTGGTTTACCAAGTATCACTGCATTTGACAGTTTCATGGGCAGGACACTTGGCAATGTGGGAAGTTGAGACTAATAGCTCCCACTTACTGTATGTGGCAGCATTTTGTACTTACAGATTCCCCTAAAATATTGTAAAATACTGAAGGGTGAAACACCTTCCAGAAAATATAATCTTACATATTTCTCATTTTGTTAGTAAATAAAGCATTTTGAAAACTTTATGCTGACCTATAGTTCTCTGTGAAAACAGTGTTGAGGGTAGTCTGTTCTCAAAGGAGTAAGTTCAGAATGACCACGTCTCCCAAAATACGGAGGAAGTGTCTGTTTTAACCATAGGAATTGAATTGTATGCTTGTATTTTTAAAATGGCATTTAATAAAGACAATTTTACATACAGACATAAAGATAGACCAGTGCAGCATTTTATTGAGGTTCAGTATTATTAGAACACTTGTGCAAACCTTACAGCATAAATAATTTCATTTACAAACTCCCTCTCTCAGATTCTAAAGAGAGCTAATGGGAAAACTTTCTTAGCTGATGATCTAGGGATTTGTTTTTAATGCAAGAAAACTCATTATACAGATAATATACCAAATGTAGGTAGTTATTACTTCACTGAAAAGTAAAATTCTCCTTTTTCACAATGTATTATCATTTTCAAGAGAATTTTTTAAAGGAATACTTCAAAATTTGCAGAGAAAATAGTGACTTTTTTGGTTTTCTAAAAATAATACATGTGCATTATGAAAATTTCCATTTCAACAAAGAGAGTTTTAAATGAAAGCTACAAATCACCCAAAGCCCTTCCATCTAGAGTTGATTAATGTTAATATTTGTTGAATATCTTCCAATATCTGTATACCATATAAAATGAATCTAGAGGACTAGGTAGAGAACAGAAGCAGTTTTTATTAAACAAGATTGTACATATCTTTAAAAGTATTTGAAATAATTTGATGGAAGAAACTGACATGAAAGAATTGCTCAACTTTAAATGCATGTTTCTTTGTGTCATGAGCTATTCCTTACTAAAATTAAGAAAAAAACTATGATAAGCATCAATAGGGTAGACTCATTTTTTAACTACATGTTTTGGCTTTAGACTGTATAGATGGACTCTCTGCAGTGTTTTTTTTAAAAGGAAGATCCACCATGGGTAAGAAAGGTTGACAAAAATTCCAGTCTAAATCTACATCTTCAAATCTATGGTTTTTCTCATTTTTCCATGAATTAATATTTCTTTAATTAAAAAATAATAATATTCCTGATACTTCATCACTAAAGCATTATGATACTATATATCAATGGGGGTTGTGGATGAAATCTTCTGTCTTAATCAGCAAGCCCTTCCTTCATTTTTAAAAAGTTTCTCTCTCTCCTTGCCTCCTTCCCGCCCACTTTTTTTTATAGTATTTGACATGATGTTCTTTACTCAGTTGTTTTTCATCTTTAGAAAAATTAATACATTCAGGAACAGAAATCTGTGAAGTAATTGACCTATTTTAAGTTCACTTAAAATAGAATTCTAAAATCCACAGAAAGCTTATTAAATTTGCATCACCACTAAATTTCCCATCCTTCTCAATGTGTTCCCTAAGTTGTGTGCATACTTGACCATGTGTTAATATTTACATTTGTCTCTTTTCCAGTTCCATGACTACCTTATAATTAAGCTCACAATTTGAAAGCTAAGAACTTGACACTAATAATTTTTTTTAAATTATCTTCTGCCTATACTATGGACAATAATAATAACTATATTAAAACATGAAATTATAATTATATTCTGACTTCATAGAATATATTTTAAATAACAAAAGATTGTTAGGAGTTTTAGAACATAGAAGTATAGAGCTCTATTTCCCCCAAATGTTTGAGCTAGGAAGTTAAATCTGAGCAATTATCTTATTGTTTCACAAGAGAAAATCCTTAAATTCTTTCTTATTTCTTATATTGACAAAGACAGAAAATAATTCAAGCCTTACTTACAGGTTCTTTGACCAAACTGGTGTTTAATGTTTAGAATTTATTACATGCATGTTTAGTTGCTCAGTCGTATCCAACTCTGCTTCCCTGTGGACTGTAGCCTGCTGGGGTCCTCTGTCCATGGGATTTCCAGGCAAGAATACTGGAATGAGTTACCATTCCCCTCCCCCCCCCAGAAGATCTTCCCAACCCAGGGATTGAACCCAGGTCTCCTACATGTCCTACATTGGCAGGTGGATTCTTTACCACTGAGCCACCTGGGAAGCCCCAGAATTTATTACAGTTAGACCCTTTTCACAGTGGGCATAGTTCAAATGTAGTCATATCTTAGGTTCAGCCTTCAGAATCATTTCACCAAACTGCAGACCAAATCTAGTGGTAATGGGGGTCAGGAACACATAATGTTTTATTGAGTAGAACAAAAGTACAGTGAGAGATTATTCATTTCCCTTGTCATATCTTTTCAGTTCAAGAAATATTTTAGTCATTATAGTCTTTGTCAAGTTTTTTAAATATATTCTTTTTTAAAAAAAAGAACCAACTGCAGTCTTCCTCCATGGTTCTATTCCAATACAATGATGGATTTTAATAAAGGTATGGCTCAGACTAAAGATTTTGTGACTAATTATGACTGATGACAAACCAACCAATGAACAGTTTTGTATTTTGATCAAGTCAGAAAGCTTATTAAAGAAAGAAAAAGCACACAAAGACATTCATTAATCAATCTCCTGAAAATTTTTCTGTGTGCTTCCCTCAACTACCATGTCCCCAAAGCCTATCCTTCTCTCCACATGACCATATGTCTTCCTTTAATCCCAAATGAGCCCATTTGCTGGAGGTTTAGCAGGAGGAGCTGATCACCTCATCTTAAATACTGGGCCCTACCGTCTCATTTCCTGGCCAGGCCTACTCTACCAAGGTGGCAATGGCCTAAGCAGCATTGTGTTAACTTCACAGCATGGAATGTGACCCTTTAGAATGAGCCACCCTTCCCTGGTGGCTCAGATGGTAAAGAACTCACCTGCAACACAGATGACCTGGGTTCGATCCCTGGGTTGGGAAGACCCTGGAGGAGGGCATGGCAACCCACTCCAGTATTCCTGCCTGGAGAATCCCCATGGACAGAGGAACCTGGCAGGCTGCAGTCCACGGGATCTCAAAGAGTCAGACATGACTGAGCGACTAAGTACAGCACAGCAACTGGTTCATTTCCTGGCCAGGCTTACTCTACCAAGATGACAATGGCCAAAGCATCACTGTGTTAACTTTACAGAATGGAATGTGACCCTAGTGGTTAGAACTAGCAAACAGGAATCCCATTCAGCTGTCCAGGAAAATGAGAAATCTTACATGAACATAAAAGTACTTTACATTATCAGTCTAATCTGAAGGGTAGTCGTTAGAAGAATGTGTTTGCTTTTGTGTCCCATGGAAGAGAAGTCCCAGAGATTGTTGCTAGCTGTGGCTTTGGCAGTAAAACCCTTCATTTCCCATTGTTCTGCCAAAGCTGGTTAGAGTGGATCACCTGTGTGGGTTAAAAGCTGTGCTCTTTTACTGTCTATGTGGCGCACCAGGCTTAGTGTATCTTTCCTTTCAAAACATCCACTGAATTACTTAACTGTCTACAAATAATGTTGGCATTTTTCTCTTGCCAGTCATTTGACTGCATTTAAAAGATGTGAAGGAAGGACCTAGAAAATGAAATCACTGCAGGAACCTTATCTGCAAAAATCTCTTTTAGCAATTTCCCCTCTGAATTCAGGGCTCCTGCATTACCTTTTTAAATTTTACCTTATGTAGAAGACTGTTTCATGGCAAATGAAACTCATGGATTAGTTGACCAGACAGTGTCATCTTTGAGGGTCTCTGTGTATGTTTAAAGTATTTTCTTACATCTATTTCCATTATGTTTCTCTAGTTTAATGGCAAAATGAGGGAATAAAGTAGGAATAGTTACTACTGTTTCTTCTCGTTAACTTTTTGTGGTGATATTTTGTTTACCTAACAAAAATCAAAGTAATGGGCTTTTTAAAAGATATTTTTATTATTATCATTAGGGTTTTTTTGGTCACTCCATATGGCCTTCAGGATCTTAGTTCCCCAACAGAGGTTCAAACATCATGCCTGCTGCAGTGGATGTGTGGAGTCCCAACCACTGAACCACCAACGAAGTCCCATAGTCACTGCTTTAGACCCTGAGTTGTAAAGAACTGAGATTTTTTTAGCCTTGTAATCCTTTTCACAAGGTAGTCAATTATTGGAAGCTTGCTAAAAAAGTAAATATAAAAGTCAGGTGAAAGTGAAAGTTAGTCGCATAGTCGTGTCTAACTGTGATCCAATGGACTGTAGCCTGCCCAGCTCCTCTGTCAGTGGAATTCTCCAGGCAAGAGTACTGGAGTGGGTTGCCATTTCTTCTCGAGGGGATCTTCCTGACTCAGGAATCGAACCTGGTCTCCTGCATTGCAGGCAGATTCTTTACCAACTGAGCCACTATATCATTTGTCAACAGTTCTTTTGTTGAAATGCTGATGTCATTTGTAAACAGGAATCTCACACATTTTCTGACCTTGCCTTTTAAAAAAGTAGCACTAACTTGTCACATAATAAGTGGTGCAGTGCTACCTGAAATCTTTTCTAGACCAAGATGAAATATAAATAAATACATTTAAGAATATGGTGCAATAATGCAGATAATTGTGCACAATTTATTGCCATTTGGAGAAGGAAATGGCAACCCACTCCAGTGTTCTTGCCTGGAGAATCCCAGGGATGGGGGAGACTGGTGGGCTGCCGTCTATGGGGTCACACAGAGTCGGACACGACTGAGGTGACTTGGCATATTGTCTACATTTTGCCTCATACATAGAATATGAATAGCTGCACCACTGTCTTTTCAGTTCATACATTTTTAATATACTTTCTGAATACTGGTGTCACTATTAGATCATTTAATTTTACATTTAAATGTTTTACATTTAAAATAAGGTGCCAATCCAGAAAACTTAGGACTGCTGCAAAAAGGCTTTCTCCCTAGAAATTTGACATTGAATTTTATTTCCATTTAGCTATTAATTCAAACCTTGGATCACTTCTGTTTTATTGTTCCTTTCTTGCCCAGATTATGGAAATGAGGGTAGCACTGATTTCAGCATTTGAGATTAGGATTCTTCAAATCCTCCAGTCCACCCTGACTGAATCAGTTCTAAGTCAGCTTCAGGCAAGCTGCAGTGTGAGCTCCCACCTGTGGTTTGGGGACCAAGATGAATTCACTAAGCCCTGTCTGTTTATTAGATTGATAGAAGGCACTGATCTCCCATTTTGTTTCATTGCTCCTTGGTATTTAGCAAAGTGATTTTTATAATTGGCAAAGCAATACAATAATTTACCTGTCTTAGTGAATGTGCACTTAGCTGTTTAAACTCTCACCGAGCCTTCCTGTATTCAGTTCAGTTCAGTTGCTCAGTCGTGTCCGACTCTTTGCGACCCCATGAACAGCAGCACGCCAGGCCACCCTGTCCATCACCAACTCTCAGAGTTTACCCAAACCCATGTCCATTGAGTTGGTGATGCCATCCAGCCATCTCATCCTGTGTCATCCCCTTCTCCTCCTGCCCCAATCTTTCCCAGCATCAGGGTCTTTTCCAATGAGTCAACTCTTCCTGTATTAGGAGGATGTTGAAGGAAGAGGAAGGAAAGTTATGACCAACCTAGATAGCGTATTAAAAAGCAGAGACATTACTTTGCCAACAAAGGTCTGTCTAGTCAAGGCTATGGTTTTTCCAGGGGTCATGTATGGATGTGAGAGTTGGACTGTGAAGAAAGCGGAGCGCCGAAAAATTGATGCTTTTGAACTGTGGTGATGGAGAAGACTCTTGAGAGTCCCTTGGACTGCAAGGAGATCCAACCAGTCCATCCTAAAGGAGATAAGTCCTGGGTGTTCATTGGAAGGACTGATGCTGAAGCTGAAACTCCAGTACTTTGGCCACTTCATGCGAAGAGTTGACTCATTGGAAAAGACCCTGATGCTGGGAGGGATTGGGGGCAGGAGGAGAAGGGGAAGACAGAGGATGAGATGGCTGGATGGCATCACCGACTCGATGGACATGAGTTTGAGTAAACTCCGGGAGTTGGTGATGGACTGGGAGGCCTGGCGTGCTGCGATTCATGGGGTCGCTAAGAGTGAGACACGACTGAGCGACTGAACTGAACTGACTGAACTGAAGGAAAAGACAAGCCATCTATTACTGTGTCCAAAGGCTACATGTGATCATTTGCTGCAGTTACAGAACTGCTTATTTTTTTTCTTACTTGGGCTCTAAGGAAACTTTATTCAAATACTGATTTTTCTGGACAAGGTACCATAAAGCTTCCTACACAAGTTTACATAACTCTAAGCAAAATTAAAATGTGAAAAATTGGCATTTATACAGCAACTTTGGAACACAAAAATTCTCTTCTGTGATCACACTTCATCACTTCCTACCCTTCCCACTGAATCTTCAAAACTTCAGACTGTTTGCTGGCTTTCCTGCCACACACAGCCCTTGCTGCTCTCCCAGCCCATCAGTTCCCAAAGATCTTCACTGCTCGTCATTCCCAGCCTGAGCTAAAGGTGGTTCATTTCACTTCTGTCCTCTTGGATCTTTGACTCCTCTAACCATGCCCCTGTGCCAGCTCACAAATCTGGGCCAGCCCCACCATCCACAGATCAGAGCGCTCAACCTCTAAGCCTGTTGACTGGATCCATAGAGATCCTTGACTCTAACCAAACCCTCTTGCTTCCTGGAAGTCCTTTATTAATTTGTTTTTGAGTCCTGACTGTATTTGTCTAGATCAGTTCTGTCCAATAGAAATATAATGTGAGCCACATGTGTAATTAAAAATTTTCTAGTAGTCACATTAAAAAACAAAAAGGAACAGGAAAAATCAACAAAAAGGAACAGGAAAAATCAATTTTGATAATATACTGTATTTAATCCAGCATACCTAGAGTATAAACCTTTCAACAACAAAAGATCACTATAAAAAGGATTAATGAGATATTTTTTATGTCTTTTTTTATACTGTCTGAAATCTGGCATGTAGTTTTCACTTGCAATGTATTTTAATTGAGACTAGCCACATTTCAAGTATTCAGTAACTACTATGGCTCATCACTGCTGTATTGAACAGTGCAGGTCTGGACCTCTCCCAATCTCTTCAATCCTTGCTTCTATCCTTCTCAGTCTCGAGAGGACCTCAGGACTCATTTTCCAGAGAAGTGTTGAGTAAATCCACCTTGAGCCACTTGATGATGTTCTCTTTCCTCCTCAGTTATATATCTGTAGCTATGCCCATCCTTTAACAAAATCTTCCTCCATCTTTATCCAGCCCTTCATGCTTCTTCCTTCTTTGAGAAGAAAATGCTGTGACAGATCCCATCCTTTCCCTGCCTTTTCTTTTACTTCGTTCAAACAAATATCTCCTCTTTCCAGGATCTCATCTCTCCCCTTTCCACTAACATTCCCAAGTTTACTTAACCTTGAAATTTGCTTATTGCTGCTTCCTGAACTACCATTCTCTTTACCATCTTCTTTACTAATTTGAACTTCCCTCCACTCACTCAACCCTTTGTGATAGAGCTTCCATCCTCACTCTGTGCCAGTTATGGGTGACTTCCTAGTCTCCAAAACCAGGGGTCCTTTCTCGTTTCCTTCATTGCGTCTATAACATCCCACACTGTAGCCTACCCCTTTCTTCTGGAAGTTTCCTTCTTCTTGACTGCCATAACCAACACTCTTGAGGGACCCTTTCTAATACCTAGACAGGACTTCTTTTTTTTAGTTAATATATTTATTTTAATTGGAGGCTATTTACTTTACAATATTGTAGTGGTTCTTGCCATACATTGGCATGGATCAGCCATGGGTGCACATGTGTACCCCATCCTGAATTCCCTCCCACCTCCCTCCCCATCCCATCCCTCAAGGTCGTCCCCGTGCACCGGCCCTGAGCACCCTACACAGGGCTTCTTTTACAGCTTTATCCAATCCTTTGAGTAAAGCATGAATTATGGGTCATCCTCTATTGTATCCCTTAGTCTGTCCTCTCTTGGAGGTTTCCTCTCCTCTCATGGCTTGAATCGTCATTTCCACTCAGAATACACCCAAATGTAAATATTCAGCCTTCTTATCTAAGAGGGACTTCCCTGGTGGCTCAGACGGCAAACCGTCTGCCTACAACGTGGGAGAACCAGGTTCGAGCCCTGGGTCGGGGAGATCCCCTGGGGAAGAAAATGGCAACCCATTCCAGTACTCTTGCCTGGAAAATCCCACGGATGGAGGAGCCTGGCAGACTACAGTCCATGGGGTCCCAAAGAGTTGGACACAACTGAGCAACTTCACTTTCTTTCTTCTTTCTTATCTAAATGTCAGCCCAGAACTTCCATTTGTCTGCTCTGCATATCCATCTGAATATCACATGGATATTAATGTCCATTTTAGCTCAGGGTTACTGTGACAAATCTGTAAAAAGAAATCATTTTATTTCCAAGCCTCTAAAAAATTACTGTGTTGTGTGTAATTGTCAGCGTCATCTCATTTGTGATCCCTGTCCCATCTCTGCCCCAGGCTGTGTCAAAATGCCCTGCTTGATGTCATCACAGCAGAACCTGGATATATAAAAACAAGTGTCAGCTTTTTGCTAAACCAGTTTCCCCTAAGATTTCCTATTTTTGTCACTGATACTAATCATTCTATCACCCAGCTTTGAAATGTTGCTTTGCCCCTTAATTAGTTCTTCCTCCTTTCTCCCACAGCTAATTAGTCACCATGCTTGTCAACTAATCCTTCATATTTCCTTTTATTCACCCCATCTCCTTAACAAACTGTTCACTACATTCCCAAACCATCCCCCATCCTCTTTCATCAATCCCAGTACTGTCCCTTTCTTGAACTCAGCTTTTGCCACTGCTGACAACACAGGATATATTGCCACTGATGCAGCATTTTTAAAAAATGAATGTTCAGTCTTCCCAGCTAGATCTTAAGTTCCTTAAAAGCAGGAACAGAATGTTATGATCTCTTCATGCCTACGCTTACTAAATAACAGATGACCAGTAACTGTGTACTGTTGACAATGACTTTATTTCCCTTAAAGAGAAAAATCACTATAAATATCTAGTTCTGGAAGCAGATTTAAATGTAATCAAGTGGTCCCAAATTAATTGAGCATACTTTGGGGGACAGTTAACTTCCAACCACATAACAGAACAGAGGCAACTGTTCAGAAAAACGCATCAAACTTAGGGTTTGATCTTGCTTCTCCTATTAACTAGTTAGTATGTTGTTGTTGTTGTTTAGTTACTAAGTCGTGTCCTACTCTTTGTGACTCAGTGGACTGTAATCTGCCAGATCCCTCTATCCATGGGATTTCCCAGGCAAGAATACTGGAGTGGGTTGCTATTTCCTTCCCCAGGGGATCTTCCCCACTCAGGAATCAAACCTGAGTCTCCTGTATCAGCAGGCAGACTCTACTGCTGAGACACCAGGGAAGCCCCAGCTAGTCAGTATATGAGTTTCTTCAGTTCCCTCACCGATTATATGCCTGTATAATGGAGTTTATCATGAGGTTTAAATGAAGTAATATGTGAAAGTGCTTTGAATATTTCAGAATCTGTGTAAATAGAGAATTATGTCACAAAGTACCCAGAATCAACCTCCCATTGATGTTTTAAGATAAACTTTCGTTAACCTCCCAGTTAGAAACCTCCAGCAATTTTAAAAGTTGGTTGAAGGACCTGTTGTATAATTACCCTACACCAAACTAATGTTATTTCATGCTAAGTCACCTCAGTAGTGTCCGACTCTGCGACCCTATGGACTGTAGCCTGCTGGGCTCCTCTGTCCATGGGATTCTCCAAACAAGAATACTGAAATAGGTTGCCATTTTTTCCTCCAGGGGGTCTTCCCCACTCAGGGATCGAACCGGGTCTCTTATGTCTCCTACATTGGATTCTTTATCCATAGCACCACCTGGGAAGCCCGGTTGCTTAGTTAACAGTTAGTGTTCTCTGCCATGGCTGCTTCTAGTAGGTCCCTACCCGGTGCCTGCCATTCTCAGGCTGTTTGAACAGGGGCCCAGAGATTTGGAAGGCTTTTCTAGAGGCCACCATCATTTTTAACAGGTGTTATGCAATTCGTTAAATGGAAATTCACTTGAAAAAGCAAATTCTATCTCCTCTTTGCCCGAAAACTACCTGCAGGGTCCCCAGTGCCCCTTTACATCATCTCAGGGGTGGGTAAGCCTACCACCCCTAGCACTGTGTGCTCCCATAGCACAGATCATGCTGTCTTATGTGTTTGCCTCTAAATATGTCTGTCATGGAGATCGGTGGGCATCATAAAACAGAAGATTACAATTTATTTATTTCCATGTGGGTTTTCTTTTTTAAAACAGTTTATTTATTTTGATACCCCTGCACCTAGCACAAAGCATGGCACTTAGTACTTGCTCAATAAATACTGAATAAATGAACAAACGTGGAAGCAGTAACACTGCTGGTAATGGTGATGTTTTAGTCTCCTTTTTGGTCTCCTTCCCCTTTCCTGAACTTAGCAGGTAAACAATAGGAGGCTCCTAGCTCCCTGGGAGCTACACTTAGACTCCTAGGCTTATCTCAGTTTGTTGTCTCCCGAGCCACTCAAACAGGGGGAGCTGGGCTTCTTTGGAGATTTCTTTCTTCTCCCATTTTTGTCATCTACCCTCAGGAGCACAGGGGTTTCTTGTGTCATATCTTCAAAAAGATCTTTATTCTCTGCCCAAAAAGGATTATTATTTTGGTACTCTGTGCTCAACAACTCTTCTGAAGTGAAAATCATTTAGTGAACTCATTCAAATTTTTTGTTAATGACATATCCCCTTCTAGGTCTTTGCATTAAAAAAAAAAAAAGACAACAAATACTTTGAAGATTAAAAGGATTACTCCAAATAAATGAATTCTAATAGTGAAATGTCAATGTCAATATGACTGGGGCTGGGGATTGGGGCTAGGGAAAGAGAGAGACTCTGGAGCAGCAGTACTTACACTTTGTCCAAGAAACTGATTTGTAGAACCAGCACCACTCAAACTAGAGGGGAAAAAAAATCTTTGTTTCACCCCAAAACATGCTTGTGATCTCTCCTTCCTACACTGCAGAAGTGTTCTAGGAGGAAGGGAACATATTTTTGCCCTAACAAAATGGCTGACTATTGTAATCTTTGTGAGTTAATGTGACTGGTAGACCAAGCAGTGGTGAGTGGGGAATAGATAGCGGTGAGTGACAGATCAGTTCAGAAGTAAATTCTCTCTCCAGCTTCAGACTACTGGAGTATCCTCAGCCTGTTATAAAAGATCCCCCCTCCCACTTTAAGCCTTTGATCTGATATACTCTCCATCCAGCCTGAGTTAGTCTGGTTCAAGGGTTAATACTTCGCAACATTCCTTGTATCCTCTCCACAGCGTGGGGTTGTCACTAGGTTATGTGACCTTTCCAATACTGTCTCTCAGCTAGTATGATGGGAGCAGTTCTCTGCTTTCTTCAATCTAGTCACCTTTGTTTTCTGTTGAGCTGATGACTACTGCCTTAAACCAGGTGCCTGCACTTAGGCTGCACATGAAGCTGGTAGTGTGAGCAACGGCCACTTTCATTTGGTGGTAAGATGGGAATTTCATGTCTTATTTTCTTTTTCTGAGAATTTGTGTAATATTCTATAAAAACCATTTTTTGTGACAACATGGATAGACCTTGAGGGCCTAATGCTAAAAGAGATAAGTCACACAAAGAAAGACAAACACTGTAGGATCTCACTTACATGTGGAATCTGAAGAAGCTGAATTCATAGAAACAGAATAGAGTGGTGGTTACTGGAGTTGGGGGGGAGGGGAGTTAGGGAGATGTTGCTCAAAGGGCATAAACCTGCAACTAGTAGATAAGTCTGATGGATCTAAGGCACAGCAAAGTAAATATAGTCAACAATACTGTATTACATACTTCAAAGATGCTGGATCTTACATGTTCTTACCAGAAAAAAGAAATAACTATCCTTTACTATAGTAAAGGCTTCTCTATCCTTCACTATGTCTCAGAGTTTGCTCAGATTCATGTTCATTGAGTCGATGCCATCCAACCATCTCATCCTCTGTTGCCCGCTTCTCCTGCCTTCAGGCTATACTGCAATATATAAATATATCCAGTCAACATATTGTACACCTTAAACTCACACAATGTTATGTCAATTGTATCTCCAAAAAAAAAAAAAAAACGTATGTTACTTGCCTAATTGGAGAACAAATTTGCATACATTCTTGAGCAAGTCTTCTATGCTTCTTTCATAATCTAGTGACTGAAATATTCCAAATATTTCCATTTTGCGTCATATTTGAAGCACCGTGGCTTTATTCTTTTGAATTAATTTTTTGTTTCTAAGTTGAAAGAGAGAAATAACTGAATGATAGGTACCTGAAATTTATATTCCAGGTTTTTAAGTCACAAGAATATAAGCAAACAAATCATACGATACAAAACAGTTTAACCCAAATGTCAGCTCCAGGGATTCTTGAGATAGCTACTAACTACTAATGTTTGGTTTTACTCATTTTAGAGTAAATAGACCATATCTCTATTCAGAAGCCTTTGGCATTGCCTGGGGTCTCCCAGACCAGCTGACATGCTTCTGAGGCTCCACTTCTATTTTCATGGTTAGTGCAGTCCCTTCTCAGCAGCAGGGACATGTGTATGAGTGACGTGCTCATCTCGGGGCCACTATTGAGACATTGAGTTGTAAGCAGGGCATCAAGATGCATGCCATCAATGCCATCCAAAGGAAGAGAACAGGTACTTCAGAGTCCTCTGAATTTTCAGTCTTGTTTCAGAGGCACATAACTGACGCCCACGCTTGTAACCCACTGAGATTTGCTCACGGAGATACTGACACTGGAGGTTCAACAGCCTTTTCTTATCTGTGAATTTACTAATTGACCTCAGGGATGGAAAAGATGCTTCCAAAGCAAAACGGGAGGATGGTAAGTGCCCTAGGCGTAGTGCTACGTGCGCTCACCTATGTTTAGGAGCCCAAGAGCTGGTGAGAACCTGTAGCGACCGTGGCTTTGTGGGACGAGCTGCGGCAGCTCCCTGAAGGCCCTGACAATGTTAAGTGCTCTGTGTGACCGTGTGTGTCTCCTCCCCACAGCTATTGACCTGCTGTACTGGAGGGACATCAAGCAGACGGGGATAGTGTTTGGGAGCTGCCTGTTGCTGCTCTTCTCCCTGACCCAGTTCAGCGTTGTGAGCGTCGTGGCCTACCTGGCCCTCGCCGCGCTCTCAGCCACCATCAGCTTCCGCATCTACAAGTCGGTTTTACAAGCTGTGCAGAAGACCGACGAGGGTCACCCTTTCAAGTGAGTGCCCGACCGACCAGCCCGTGCCCCGCCTCTAGCCAGCCCTTGTCCCACCTCTCACGTGGCTCTTTCCTCTACCTCTATTTCACCGTCTTTGCACTTTGGGTCCTGCTTCTTTTGACCTTTAACAGGCCTCTTAGAGTCTCCTTTAACACTGTCATTTAATACCAAATATTCCTGTTAAATTTCTAAAGCAGACTCATCCCTAGTCTAATGCTTACTGCTTTATTGAGCTTTTAAAACTTTAATCACTTCTAATTAGATGTTAAATATTTATCTTTAATATACATTTCTGTAATTTAGATAATATAAATTCTTGTGGGTGAATTTATGAAATGTGAAAACTTTTAATTTATATTTGATATTACTTTTGTATTTAATTACTTCTCATAGTAATCATAATTCATTTATATGCAAACTGTGTTTTATGATTTAAAGTGTTTCAACAATTATTCTCCCAACTCTGTGATGAAGGCAGATCATTATAATCCCTTTGCACAGATGGAAAAACAGAGGTTCTAAGAAGTAAAGTGACTTGCTCAAAAGTAAATAGCACAGAGCCAGGACCAGGGTGTTTGGATTTTTTGTTTGTCTGTTTGTTTGGATTTTTATTTCTGTGCTCTTCCCAGAAGTTTAATGTCAAAGGGCCAAATTCTGTGGGATGTGAAGTTCATCCCTCAGAATCTGTAGAGTATTATGTACTCACAATCAAATAGTATTATGTACCCTCTTCTGTATTTTAATACAGGGGAAACCTGACTCAAATGAGCACTGAGGAGGAGGGTTTCTTTAAGGCAGTGTATTAAGAGGATATATGAAATGTGGCAGAGGGGGATACTAGCACTGCCAGCTGCGTGCTCCCCAACCCCACCCCAGCTTACTCCAGATTCCAGCTTGTAAGCCTTGGGTGTTTTAGCACTGACTGTCAGAGTCATACCATCACCACTGCAGGCCCCACTACAGGTGTCCCCACCTGCTATAACGGGGATGTTTCTGCATCCTGGATGAGACCTATGGATACTGCTGCATAATGGCTTCTGAGCCAACCTCAGTGATTCCCGGGGGATGCCTCTGAATCCTCCCTGGCTCAGCCTCATCAGCCAGCTTGAATCAAGGTCTCAGGGCACCAGGCTCTTAAAAGAAGGAAAAGATGCCAGGGCCTTGTCGACAAAAGGCAAAATGCCATGTTTCACACATCACTTCCTAGGCTCTGGTTCCTGCCCTCATTGTCAAACACAATTACAGTTTGATCATCCTCACCCTTGGAATGTATTTGGCCTTCTTCTAATGCAGAGTTAATGGGTCTTCTGGGCTATAACTTGGTTGCCTTCCCAAAGGTGGGAAGAATAGAGAAGTGGCGTGTCATCTTACCAGGGTGAATACTATGCCTGCTTCAGTGACCCTCGCCTGTGACCAGTATCCACACCATTAGAGTCCTGTCCTGCTCCAGCCTTTACCCTTAGCCATACAAGAGAGGTTGGCTTCTGCCGCGTTTTTGGATCCAGGACTGTCAAGTTACACTGGGGACTTACCTCTCACTTGTCTTATTTCTTCTGTAACTAACCAGTTGTAGGACCAAGAGTCAAACTGTAATTAGCTCAACTACTTTATCTTCCATTAGGAGACACATTTAAAACCTAAACATTCCTTTGGCTTAATTGTTTCTATCAATAAAAGGAATATCTGACTCAGAGTACATTTTGAATCCAAACATATCAGCTAGACAAATCTGCTTTTCTGATTATTTTTCTAAAAAGCCAAACATAAAAATTCTCAATCCTCAGAGTTAGGTGAGCACTGTTAGAACTCTAGAAGTAGACAACATGGCAGGGAAAAGGAAGGAGAAAGAGGATGGGTCTCGTTGGCAGCGGAGGAGGCGGGGCAGGGAGCACAGAGGGTATGGTCAAAACAGGAGGATCAATCGATTGATTTTTATAAATTTGTAGAGCCTGGTTTTTCTACCCAAGAGTTCAAATTAACCCTTTGAACAAATGGAAAATGCAGTTACTAAAAATACCACTCTTACTAGAACCAGTGAGCATTTTAATATGTCCCAGGTCACTTGTGTTTTCAGAGCTCTCTAGAATAAAACCTAAAAGTCCTTTCCAGAATTTAAATATGAAATCTTAGAGATTTGATGAGAAATAATAATTGGCAGCTAAGATTTTGAGATATCTCAATTTAAAAAGACAATTCATCTTCATGCAGCCAAGAAGAAATAAGAACTTTTCACAATTGCCCAGTGAACCAGATATACAGAAAATTCAGCAAGTGAACTGATTTGGGACTGACTTTTCTCTGCTCCTAGCCAGTTGCTCTGAATTATCAACTCACATTATCATGTTGCCTATGAGAGACAGAAGCAGTCACATTGCCCCCGCTGAGTGCCATGATTCCTGTGTTCCCCAGTGTACTAACTGTGGGTGTGGGTGTGGTGCCCTGCAGCCTTCTGACTGGCGTAAATTCTTCAGGATGACCTGACTGTGGTCCTCAGAGTTGGAGAAAGGAAACTTAGCTGTTTCAGGATTCCCTCTGATGGAGCTCTCTGTGGGGATGCTCTGTTGACAGGGCCTACTTGGAGCTCGAGATCACCCTGTCTCAGGAGCAGATTCAGAAGTACACGGACTGCCTGCAATTCTACGTGAACAACACGCTCAAAGAACTGAGGAGGCTCTTCCTTGTCCAGGACCTGGTGGATTCCTTAAAAGTATGAGCATTTAAGCCCGTTTCATTTGACAATCTTGAGTTTTGTTTTCCCTAAAGTTACATATAATGTTATAAACTTCCACCTGATGGAGAATAAAGTAAGTGCTAATTATATTCTAGAGTCTGAAAATGTCCAGCTGTACAGTACCGTGGAGCTCATCCAGCCTAATGTCATCATTTTACAGATGCTGAAACTATGGTTCAGAGAGGTTAAGACACTTGCCTGAGGTTGCCCAGTGAGTCACTGACAGCTGGGATCAAACCCAGGTTACATGGCTTTTAGTTCTGTACTACTTACAGTACCCCAGGCTGCTTCTTGTTCCCATTTTCAATTCCTCAAATTCCTAAAATTATTTTTAAAATAAACATCTAGTTTAGGGAATTTGAAAAATACACATGCTTTTTCTTAGAAAGAAACGCTGTACTCTGCTAATAATAAGACCTGTGGGCTATGAGAATGAGCCCCGGACGTGTAGAGGAGGGGCACCTGGGTGTTTTTCCTGGTTCCATCATTGAACTCACTGGGCTTCTTGGAACAGGCTGCTAGGACCACCACATGGCCTATACGGAAAACCAGAGTCAATCAGTCATGACTCAACAGCGCCATGAGCAGAGGGGTGGGAGCTCAGGCAAGGATTCTGTCAGTTCTCCATTCTCCTAGAGCACTGGGAGGGATCTGTACCATGGGCTGCTCCTTGATGAGGAAGAAAGAGCAGAAGGAAAGTGAGTGACGAGTCCTTGATGCTCAAGGTGCTTTACTGGAATAACATCGCAAATAATGACTTAAAAAAGAGAGCAGGGAGATTAAAATTACTTACCTTAGAGCTTTTAAGGTAACATGTCTACTTAAATCTGTAATGTGAAAATTGTGGACTAGAATAGGGATCAGCAAATCTTATCTATTATATAAAGGGCCACATGGTAAATATTTTAGGCTTTGTGGGCTACACAGTCTTTGTTGTAGCTACTCAACTTTGTCATTATAGCAGAAAAGCAGTCAAAGACAATACATAAATGAATAACTGTGGCTGTGTGCTGACATTGTTTATGAATACTGAACAGTGAATTTCGTATCGTTTCAACATGTTATACAAAATGTTATTTTTGTTTTAACTTTATTTGACCATGCAAAATTCATTCTTAACTTGTGGGCGTATATGAAAACAGGTCAAGGCCAGTTTGCTGACCCCTGCCCTAGTTTATTATTTCACTGAGTCCCTTAAATCTTACAACAAGGAGATCCACAGGGTTCTGAGACAAGTAAAGACTGGATCCTCTGTCAGTAATTCTATGATGAGCTTTAAATGCTCTTATACTTCCTATTGAAACCATGATGTCGTTTGCCTCAAATTTTAATCTAAACAAATCAATGAAATGAGACTCCTATCTGTCATAATGGGTTTAGAAGCTCTGATCACCATTTCATTTGTTAGTTTGCAGTCCTGATGTGGCTCCTGACTTACGTTGGCGCTCTCTTCAATGGCCTGACCCTGCTGCTCATGGGTAAGGACAGACAAGTGTGTTATGTCTCCCTTCACATATTCTGTGAGCATCTCCCCAGGCTGTTAACTTGCTTGGATGGGTTCCTAGCAACAAATTCCACATTTTCTGAGTGCAGAGCATTTCCCTGACCATCATAGTTCAATTAAAGAGCATAATATATCAATATATTACACAGTAAAATATAAAGTTCTTAAAGTTTTTTCTTTTTCTTCAACCATGACTGGTTTTATCTGGCTTCAAATATATATCTGCTTCAATGGTGTTATGTATAGAAGATCATTTTTATCTTAGGAGGTCATTCTCTCATTCCAGGAATAATGACTTAATATTTGTGAAGGCTTCAGCTGTTTTTTGTTTTCCTTATGAACTAGCCCTGCCATCTTTTAGCTAGAATGCTGGCTACTGCAAATAATGTCATTATATCACATAACTATATAAAAATGTATCTATAAGATTGTTCCTACTGATAACTCTCGATTTTAATACTCTATTTGTTTTTCATCCCAGCTGTGGTTTCAATGTTTACTCTACCTGTAGTGTATGTTAAGCACCAGGTAAGTTCTATGTGATGTCAAACATTCATGTTAAGTTTTGACCTTGTGAACAGTGGATGTGCTCATGATTTCTTCCTCTTTGTAGGCACAGATTGACCAATATCTGGGACTTGTGAGGACTCACATAAATGCTGTTGTGGCAAAGTAAGTTGCAGAGTGCAATTTATAAAAAGGAGAGACTGCCTTAGGCAGGCATTTGACTGGATTAGATAGGAGCAATAAAAGGATAATAAAGTAATAGATTGATTCACTTCTTTGAGTCATATATTTATACCCTTACCAAATATATTATTTCAGAAATAAAAGTATAAATTTTAAAACTTCCAATTAAACAGAACTTTCAGTGGTTTATTTCAGGTATCATGAAATGAATTTTAATAAATGAATGATATTAATGTCTGTCTGGGGACTGGCTTATTTCCAAGAATAAGACGGATTGGAGGAAGGAAAGAAGCCTGATTCAGAAAAGTAAAATTAAATTTTAGTAGATTAATCAAAATAAAAGTGCTAGCATTTTCAACTTTTAAATAATAAATATCACTAATTTTTAAGCCATTGAAATTATTTTTAAAACAAAACATTTTTTAATCTTGAGAACTTTTATTACCTTTTAGATTACACCATTTAAACTCAATAAGTGTGTGTGCTTGCTTAGTTTATTAATACCATTGCTTTTTAAACCTGAGTCTTAAATAGACTCTACTTTATGGCTGCTTTATATATTAGGAGATAATGATTCCAGTTATAAAAGTATCTACAGTTAATATAGTCATTAACTTAGTAGTGTTCCCTAATTCTTAAATTAGTGTTTTTATATGTCTTAATCTAAAATGAAGTTTTTCTGTTGTTATTATTACTTAAGATTTTGTTTTAATCAAAAGCTGACCTCAGTTTGACTATAAATACACATCCAAGAAATACTAGAGTTTCTCTCCAGGAATCCCAGAATCATGTGGCTAGACCTAGATGATAGTAAGAATTAAATGGAAGTATTTTAACTAGTCAAAGATACATAGAGCAAAACAAATACGAAAAAAGCAAAAGCGCTTAACGTTCCTCTGCTATTTGATTTGTGTGTCATCAGTTACAGTTCTCTCCTGAAGTTTATAAAGATTTTTGTTTTTATTATGTAGTTTATATTCTTCCTCTTAAATTCATGGTGAATGTGGATCTGTATCAGATATGTAGCACATTTCAAAATGCCTGAAATTATCAGCTTAACACATATGCAATGAATACGTAGTGAAAATCAGCAGATTATAGACAAATATTTACTACTTTGTATTAGGAAATGACAGGGTGGTATCACATGAGACTGGTATTTGCCAAACCTGGGGAACCTGTTAAAAATATGAATTCCCAGATTCTACAACAAACTTATGGAAATAAAACTCCTGGGATAAGGGACCCATAATCTATATTTTAATGAACTTCCTAGGTGACCTTCTGGCAGTTAGAACTGTGTTCAGTAATGACAGCAAAGGACACCGGAATAGGAGCTTGGAAACTGGAAGATAGAAGTTTTAGGCCTCAGCTGTTCAGTACTTAGTTTGAAGATCTTGAACAAATCACATCTCTTAATTTTTTATTGATTAGTTGCTTGCTTCAAAAAAAAAAAAAAGACATTATTTTCCAGGCATTTCATTAACAGATACAGAGAGTATAAAGATGAATAAGATGATCCCACCTAGCACAGCTCTTAGCCTATGGGTATGGACAAAACTGTAAAGAAATAACCATAAGACAATATAAGAATGAAAGTAGAATTGTGTAAAATATTAAGGTGGGAGAGATGAGGAAACAACTGTTCTTACCTGGGGGATAATGGAAAGCCACTAAAATAAGGGCCCTCGATAGCTTGGCGGGGTTCTGTTGAGGACTTCTGTCTGTGCCCTCACATGGCAGAAGTAGATGGAAACTCTCTGGGTTCTCTTTTATAGGGCACTAATCCCATCCATGAAGGCTCCATTCTCATGACCTAATCACCTCCCAAAAGTCCCACCTCCTAACACTAATATATTGGGGGTTAGGTTTCAATATATAAATTTGGGGGTGTTGGGTGATAAGGTGCAACAGGACATAAACATTCAGTCTATAACAGCCCTGAAGGATGGTAAACACTCATCAGGTGGATGATGAGGGGAATGACACTGCAAGAAGAAATAACACAGGTAGAGGCAGAAGCATGAAAATGTAGGTCAGGGTCAGGGAGCAGTGAGTCAACCAGTGTGTCTAAAGCTTAAATGAATGAAAAGATGAACTAGAAAGGGCCTAGAAAGAGAAGCTGGGGCCAAGTATCAAATGTTCTAAGGAGTTAGGACTCAACAGGACATAGCCTGCCCTTGATGTTCCTATGCAGGAGATTTGTATTTTGCACAGATTACTATAGCAGTCTAGTGGGAGGAAAATTGGAAAGTGAGAGGTGGTAATTAGCAAGGAGGCTGTTTGAATTCAAACAAAAGTGGTAGGGATATAAGCCTGTTAAAATAGAAGGAAAGGAGAGATGGCAGAAACTAAAATGTATGAACATATGTATACAATATGGTTGGCTAAATTAAAATTAGAAATCAATGATCTGAACAGGAATAGAAAGGAAACTAAGGACAAAAAGAGAAACTGAGTGGGACTTCCCTGGTGGTCCAGTAGCTAAGACTTCATGCTTGCAATGCAGGGGGTCTGGGTTCAATTCCTGGTCAGGGAACTAGATCCCACATGCTGCAGCTAAAGATCCTGTATGCCATAATGAAGATGAAAGATCCTGCATGCCACAACTAAGACCTAGTGCAGCCAAATAAATAAATAGGAATAAATAAAAAAAAGAGAAACTGGATAAGTTATGTAGTTAAACAGCAGTTCTCCAAGAGAATCTGTTTTGCCTGACACTAAATTTTGAAGGATATTTCTTAGTGGAGTCTTACCTCTAAGATTTCGTCAACCTCTGAAATTCTGATTACATGTTAGAATAATTCCACCAAAAGAACTTACGCCATTTTAGTGAAACAGTTAAAAACAGGAACTTTGGAATCAGATAGACTAGCTTGAGTCCATTTCTGGCATTTTTTAGTTATATGAATTCATTATAAATGTTATTTGACTCCCTGAGTTTGTTTCTTTATCTATACATTGATAATGTCTGTAAAGTATTCTTAGTGGGACATAGGGAGCACTCAGTAAATATTCAATGATCATAATCATGATCATCCTACTCCCACTGCTTAGAGATCAGTTCATGGTGAGGGTGGAGGACAGTCCCAGACTAGGCAGGAAACCTTGATGCCCCTCCCACCCCTATACTGAGTGAATGATAACCCTGTCCAGGTCAATTAACCTCCCTGTGTCTCAGTTTTCCAGTTCTAAAATGGGGATGCATGCTTGCTAAGTCGCTTCATTCATGTCCAATTCTTTGCAACCCCATGGACTATATAGCCCACCAGGCTCCTTTGTCCATGGGAATCTCTTGGCAACAATACTGGAGTGGGTTGCCATGCTCTCCTCCAGGGGATCTTCCCCACCCAGGGATCAAACCCGAGTCTCTTACATCTCCTGCATTGGCAAGTGGGTTCTTTACCACTAGTGCCACCTGGGGAGCCCCTAACTGGGGATAATAACACCTAACAACACTTTCTTAGTATTTCATTGAGGTACTTGAAAAGTCTTCCTGGTGTCCTTGAGGAGAAAATGGAGATGTACAGTCCAGATTATAGCACAATTGGTAGAGTTCCAGAATGTTGAAATAGTAGACCCTCTGGATGTTCATTAGTCCACCGAAAATCCATCCAGGGCGAGGTGTAGTACTGTGACACAGGGCTCTGCCCTTGACTCCATGACTTTCCATACCAGTGTTTCACATGACTGTGTGAAGACAAATCAAATATACTCATCAGAGTTCTAGGTGACACATAGCTTGGAGCAAAAGCACATGCAGAAGACAGCAAGCTCAAGATTCAAAATGAATTAAGTGATTTTGAGTAATGTAGAATGCTGAACTGAAGTTAATAAAATGAAATTGAATTGACAGGGAAAACAAAGTCCTATATTTAGATTTTTTTTAAGTCAACTTTTGCAAATATAGAATGAGAAGAGGGGCAGATGTGATAGAGTACAATAGTGTGTGTAAAAAATACCTGGGGGGTGAGTGATAAATAGATTAATTGATCACAGCCAAATATGAGTCAGTAATGTACTGAGGCATATTTTTTTTAATATATGCAAGTTTAGATGTTATTATAGAAGTATATATCAAAATCAAAAGAGGCCACAGTTGTTTCATATCCCATATTGTCATTCTATAGATGTGTTACATTTCAGAGTTGAACATTTTAAGAGCTGCAGTTATATACTAAAGTCATGTCTGAAAGATAACTGGGTATTGAAGTATTGGAAATCTGACAGTCATGTGAGTGACAACCAAACTTTACTGGAGATGATTATTCTGGGAAAAAGATAACTTTAAAAGAACACAATAACTATCCTCATATATTTGGAGGTCTAACATCGTGAAAGAAGCAATCATTCTCTTTTTCTCTAAAGAGCTATGAATGGAAAGGCCAGAAGTTCTGAGATTTGAATGAAACATGAGGGGAAACAGTACCAATTAGAGTTGTTCAACAATGAAGCCATTTGCCCTGTGAAACAGTAAGCTCACTGACACCCATTCAAGTATTCACATAAAAGTTAGTTGGCCACTGTCACAGATGTGGTTTAAAGGACTTCTGCAATGGGAGAAAAGTAGAATTAGTTAACACTTAGTCTACTGTGATATTCTAAAAGCATTTCAAAACTAAACCATATATGTTATACTTTGGAGAAGACCAGACCTAAGGCGTCTCTATTGAAATGTTTCACATTCTATGCTGCGTTACCAGTTTCTGCCTCTTCTGGCTTATTTCCACAATCACAATCTCTCCAGTCTTTCTGTCCTTGCTGTCTCTATTGCTTCTCCTCCTACCTCACTGCCGTCAGGCCTGCACCCTGAGCACTTAAGTTGCTCTTTGTCAGGGTCCTAGTGACCTTCGTGTTGCTAAATCCTACAGTCGTCACTCGATCCTCAACCTTCTCAACCTCTCAGACACTCTATGATTACTGCCGTCTTTGTTAAGCACTCTTCTTGACCCCAGGCGCTGCTTGACTCAGCTGCTTTCTCTCAGTGTCTTCTCTTGGCTCTTCCTTCTCTGGTTCACCCTTCATCCCTTGTCCTGTGGCCTCAAAGATTATCTCTATGTCAAGGACTCCAAACTATGTGTCTCCACAAGCTTAGGTTTTTAAAAAGTCCACTTTACAAATACAGAATGTGAGAAGGAGGTAGAGATGAGATAGGATACAACAATAGTATGTATAAAAAATACTTGGAGGTTTTCATTGGTTAATTGCTCACAGACAAATATGAGTCAGTTATGTGCTTGAGACATTTTCTTAAAAATCAGTGCATGTCTAGATGTTATTAATAGATGTATGAAGTCCAAATCAAAAGGTTATTGAAAATAAGGTCTATTCATCTGCTTCAGTTCAGTTCAGTCGCTCAGTCATGTCCTACTCTTTGCAACCCCATGGACTGCAGGACACCAGGCTTCCCTGTCCTTCACCAACCCCTGGAGCTTGCCCAAACTCATGTCCATCGAGTCGGTGATGCCATCCAACCATCTCATCCTCTGTCATCCCCTTCTCCCCCTGCCTTCAATCTTTCCCAGCATCAGGGTCTTTTCAAATGAGTCAGTTCTTCATATCAGGTGGCCAAAGTATTGGAGCTTCAACTTCAGCATCAGTCCTTCCAATGAATATTCAGGACGGAGTTCCTTTAGGATGGACTGGTTGGATCTTCTTGCAGTCTAAGGGACCCTCAAGAGTCGTCTCCAACACCACAGTTCAAAAGCATCAATTCTTGACAGCTCAGCTTTCTTTATAGTCCAACTCTCACATCCATACATGACTACTGGAAAAACCATAGCTTTGACTAGACAGACCTTTGTTGGCAAAGTAATGTCTCTGCTTTTTAATATGCTATCTAGGTTGGTCATAGCTTTTCTTGCAAGGAGCAAGTGTCTTTTAATTTCATGGCTGCAGTCACCATCTGCAGTGATTTTGGAGCCTAAAAAATAAAGTCTGTCATGTTTCCACTGTTTCCCCATCTATTTCCCATGAAGTGATGGGACCAGATGCCATGATCTTAGTTTTCTGAATGTTGAGTCTTAAGCCAACTTTTTCACTCTCTTTCACTTTCATCAAGAGGCTCCTTAGTTCCTCTTCGCTTTCTGTCATAAGGTGGTGAGGTTATTCATGTTTCTCCTGGCAATCTTGATTCCAGTTTGTGCTTCATCCAGCCTGGCATTTTGCATGATGTACTCTGCATATAAGTTAAATAAGCAGGGTGACAATATACAGCCTTATACTCCTTTCCCAACTTGGAACCAGTCCATTGTTCCATGTCCGGTTCTAACTGTTGCTCCCTGACCTGCATACAGATTTCTCAGGAGGCAGGTCAGGTGGTCTGGTATTCCCATCTCATGAAGAATTTTCCACAGTTTGTTGTGATCCACAGTCAAAGGCTTTGGCATAGTCAATAAAGCAGAAGTAGATGTTTTTCTGGAACTCTCTTGCTTTTTCAGTGATCCCACGGATGTTGGCAATTTGATCTCTGATACCTCTGCGTTTTCCAAATCCAGCTTGAACATTTGGAAGTTCTCGGTTCGCATACTGTTGAAGCCTGTCTTGGAGAATTTTGAGCATTACTTTGCTAACATGTGAGATGAGTGTAATTGTGCAGTAGTTTGAACATTCTTTGGCATTGCCTTTTTTTGGGGGATTGGAATGAAAACTGACCTTTTCCAGTCCTGTGGCCACTACTGAGGCCAAATTTGCTGGCATGTTGAGGGCAGCATTTTAACAACATCATCTTTTAGGATTTGAAATAGCTCAACTGGAATTCTATCACCTCCACTAGCTTTGTTCATAGTTATGCTTCCTAAGGCCCACTTAACTTCATTCAACTGCTTACCTAATGAATGTCCCATAGACATTTCAGATTCAGCATGGCCCAACAGATCTTGCAGTTTCAGCCCAGAATTTATTTTTACTTCAGTTGTCACACGATCTTTGTAAATGGCATTATTATTCACCTGGTTGCTCAGGCCCAAAACCAAAGCATCTACCTTGATTACTGTCAGTTTTTCCCCTGCCCACACGTTCAACCCATCAGCTTGGCAGGGGGTCCTGTCTGCTCTATCCCCTCACTGGGTACCCAGAGTGTGCCCTTGACTCCACTGGCAACACTTCATTCCATATAACCCAAGCCATTGCCCTTCAGCACCTAGACTGCTATAGTTGTCCTCCATCCATTATTGCTCTGTTTCCCCACTTTTTTCACATAACCACCATCACGATCTTCTTTATCACATCATTCCTTTGCCTACAATTCATCAGTAGCTTCCCAGCCACAGAATAGAATCTAAATTCCTTTTACCGCCTGCAAGTTTCAACACCATCTGGTTACCTCCTGCCTCTCAGACCTTCCCTCCTCACTCCCCAAGCACACTGGTCTCATCCTTGCCTCCTAAGCTTGTCCTCACTTTTTGGCCTCTGTACTTGCTGCTTCCTCTTCCTGAAACACTTCAACCCAGTGGCCCCTTCTTATCCTGCAGACATCTGTTTCTCACCTCAGGCGATTTAAAGTAGGCATCTCCCACCTAAAGGAAATCAGCCCTGAATATTCATTGGAAGGACTGATGCTGAAGTTCCAATACTTTGGCCACCTGATGCGAAGAACTGACTCATAGGAAAAGACCCTGATGCTGGGAAAAATTGAAGGCAGCAGGAGAAGGGGGCAACAGAGGATGGGATGGTTGGATGGCATCACCAACTCAATGGTCATGAGTTTAAGCAAACTCTGGGAGATGGTGAAAGAGAGGGAAGCCTGGTGTCCTGCAGTCCATGGGGTTGCAAAGAGTCAGACATGACTGAGTGACTGAACAACATCTCTCAGCTATCACCACTGCCCCCTCATTGCCTATCATTCCATCTTGTTTGGGTTTTTTTTTTTTAATAGCATCTGTAACAATATACATTTCTCTTGTTTGTCTACTTGTTTATTTCTGGCTCCTCAACCCCTAGGAGAATGAAAGCTCCATGAGAGCAGGGCCTTCTCCCTTCTGTTCACTGAATTCCAGCATCTGGAAGGGTGCCTGGCACAGAGGAAGGTCTCAGTGAAACTCTGCATCGGGAGCTCATTAAGCTTTGATTTAATGAAGCAAAATGCTTCCAGTATAAACCTACCTAAAATAATACTGCCATTCTGTGAGAATGGCATTAGAAATATCTAATCTGCACCCGGTAAATGCTCTAGGACCAGGAATGCTCATTAGCTGCCAGATGGCACACAGCTAATTAGTAGAGAGCTGAAACTAGGACTCAGTTTTCTTCATTCCTGTTCTAGCAGTTTATGCTGAGGGTGACCATAGGTTTCTTCACCTGGAACCATCCCTGTTCATGCGTGTTGTCCTGGTGTAGTTAATAACAGCACTGTCTTTCTCTTTCAGAAGTGTCCCAGACTGAGTGATAAATAGCCACCTACGTATATCTCAGCTTCTATAATTCTGAAATAAATCAACATCTTGTCTACCTAAAAAGTTATAATTTAAGAAATATGGCTTCCTGGGGCCATTCATTATCTAATTATACTTCTTTATTGCATAGCAATGCATTTATAGACACTCATACATAAAAATTATGCTATTTTTTGGAATATTAAGCTATTTGGTCACTTAGCTAATTAAAGCAACAACACATAGTGATGTCGTAAGATGATTTCATTAATAACACTTGTGATTTACCACTGTCTGATATTGCCTTTTTAGGATTCAGGCTAAAATCCCAGGCGCCAAAAGGCACGCTGAGTAAGCGGATACCCCACCGGGGACTGAACACCAAGAGGAATGTCTGAAGTGGTAACGGCTCTGTCTTACATGTTACTGCAAATCGATTGTTTCTCCCCCCCAGTACCATAATCTTAGAGACAAACTTTAAAACAGCTGTTTTTAGGCTGTTTCTGTACCCTTAGGATATTTGAGTCACTTGTGTCAAGCACTAAAGTATAGCGAAAAGTGTATTAGATGTGGTTTTTAATTTTGTGTTGCTAAAAAAAAGTGCATGATGGTGAGAACCCAAGTTATCTTTCCTTCGTCGGTGTTCTTCTCTCTGCAATGCTTCTGTAGCTTCTCATGTTCCCTGTGGCTAGGCCTTTCCTGCCCAGTGCACTGATGCAATAGTGGAAATCGCTTCTATGTCCTTGGGTTGTTGGTTGGATTAATCTTTAATAACAATATATAGACTTGTAGACCGATGTTTAAGTGTTTTTCCAACACACACAACATAAAAATAAAAACAAGTCGACCGTACTTAGGGTAATCAGTTTTGTATAACTTAAAATAATTAAATAAATGAATAAACCCAAAAACAAACATGCAGTACTTTTGTTGTGTGAGACTGATGGGCTGATTTACATGTATGGTAACTAAAAAGTACCAGCATGTTAACTTTATTACAATTTGTATTACTTTCTCTGTAGTTCCTAATGGACTTAATTATGGATTCTGGATATTTGCACTTATGTACTTGATACTGAATGCATAAATAAATGTTACTAAGTGTAGAAACTTCTCCCTCTCTTCTCGTGATCACACCAGAAAACTCAATGCTCTAAGAAGTAGCATCTGTGGATGTGCCGGACAGGCTGAGACCAAGTACTCACTTTGCTCCTGTTTCCAGAATCCACATAGTCCAACTCCAGCCTAGTATATGGCTCCTTTGGGTTATTAATAGAAATCACTGGAGACTGGTAAAACTGGAAAACATTCTTCATATTGTACTTGGTGGGGCTTATGTAGATAATTTAAATAGTTTTTAAAAAAACTTGAACATGGTATAAATCTTCCCATAAACTTCTTATAATAACATGCAACACAATACTGGCATAAAACAATTATAATTGCTATGAACTCACTGTTTTGGTAATTATTTATTGAGCATCTACTGTACTTGATACTGAGTGCCTAGCGCTCAGAACAGGGTGGTGAATAAGAGAGACAATGAGTCCTGCCCTCACCAAGCTGAGTCTTTGGGGTTATTTACTACTCTTTGCAGAAGTCCAGTCGCCTGTGTTATGTCACCGTTAAAGTCAAAGTCAAAGATGCTGGGATAGAAGGGGGGATGAAAGTAGTAGCAGTGGGAGAAATAAAAATGGCGGGGGGGGGGGATCGTTACTTACAAAAGCCGCCTTTGAGCAGTTTTGGACTTGTGTTCAGTAAGCACTCATGGAGTTACCCTCCCGTGCAAAATATACTGACGACCACACAGTCAATTAACTAGACACTGCCAACAGCCAAGACTGGGGGAGATGGGAAAAGGTTATATGGAAATGCTCACTAAGTAAAAGGCAGCATGAAATAACAGCTGCAATATAAAACTAGAGCAAACAGAGACGGATTCTCAGAGGTGGACTTTGGGGCTGGGTTCTGATCTGGCTTTTTCCAGAGGGAGACGGGTCATCACAGTACGAAGAAAGAACATGGACTAAGGTGCTGAGAAATGGGAGCGCATGGCATATGCAGAGAACAGTGAGTAATACACTGAATTGGGCTGGAAGGTGCTTGAGCAGGAATGTAGTGCCAGGTAAGGCTGAAAGGGTGGTGCTAAAAAGAGACTTGAATGTTAAGGAGTTAGTGCTTTGTTTCTTAGATCTCAGAGAGTCAGATAGACACAGTGTGGGTGCATGATAGTGGAGATTAGAAGAATATAGGAGATAATTGTGATATAACTAACAGACAGGTGACAAATGACAAAGCTTCTACTAAGGCAATGACAATGACAATAGAAAGGATATATTCACCTGTCTGATCCTCTATCTCAGCCCAACATGCCTAGCACCCACTATGCACAGAGGAGCCACTCAGAGAGATGACATGGAGGGGGATGGGATTGGAGATGGTGACTGATTACATGTGGAAGTTCAAGACCAAGGCTAACCCTGAGAGTAAGTGCCTCCTTAAATTCTGCACGCTAGGCAGCTCGCCTGCATCACCCTAGCCCCAGATCTGTTAAAGACTAGCTGTTCAGGAGAGTGCAATACCATTTTTCAGGTTAGAAAGCCCAGAAGAGCTTGTCTGGGGAAGGAAAATAATCAACTTGGCTTGAGGCCTGCTTTTTTTATGGTTATTAGATATAGGAGAGGATTTTGTGTGTGTGTGTTTCAGTGTCCAATCTCTGAGATAAAGTTTCTTCTAAACAGCTTTATTGTGTCAAATTAACCTTCTTCAGAGTCTGCTTTTGCAGCATTTTCCTCTCTCCTGAGAGCCCAGAATTCCTTTCATAAGCAGCTGCTTATTCAGAGGATCTAATGAGGAATTCTGTTTGCTAGCAATGGTGAAGAAAGTTTCCTGAGGAAACTCCAGCCTGACAAAATGATAGGTATGGATGTAGAGTTTAACAGATGGAAAACACAGGGCACACATGATCCTGCTTTATAAATATCAATATCAAATGATATTGGAGATGATGGAAATAATGTAAGGACCCAATGACCAGGTAACAAGTAGACCAAGAATAGAGTCCTCAGGGGCCCAGAGTGAGTGAGGTTATCCTGAAAGCTGTGAACAATAGAAAATTCTTATAGCCTAAACACAAGTTAAGCAAGAAGGGGGTGAGTAGGTGAAGAAGCCGTGGTGTTTTATAGATCATTTCAGGAAAAAAGGAAGTAGGATAGTTCATATTTTTTCTGCTCTTTCCCCACCTGTATCCGTTTCCTAGTATTACCCTAACAAAGTACCAACAACTGGGTGGCTTAAAATGACAGAAATTTATTGTGTCACAGTTCTGAAGGCTACAGGTCCAAAACCACGTGCTGGCAGGGCTGCACTCTCTCTGATAGCTCTAGGAGAGGATTCTCCCTTGCATCGTCTAGCTTCTGGTGGTTGCCAACAGTCTACAGCATTCCTTGGCTTGTAGATGCATCACCCCAGGCCCAAGGCCATCTTCTCACTGAGTGTCTTCACATCACCTTTCTCTGTGTCCAAATCTCCCCTTTCTATTAGGATACACAGTCATATGGATGAGGGCCCCCTCATGACCTCATTGCTCTGCTTCATTTCATTGCTCTGTAAAGATCCCATTTGCAAATAAGCTAACATTTTGAGATATTGGGGTTTGGCACTGCAACATAGGTTTTGCTGGGGACACAATTCAACTCATAGGCCTCCCTGAGCATGATAGTGGCCCTTAGAACACTGTGAAGGCTTTTCCTTCTGGGCAGAACCCAGACCTGTTTCCGCAGTTGATTCTCACTACAGGGCATTACTACTGAGAAGTAATGGAACAGCTCCCCCCTCACCTGAGTGTCCCTGAGCACAACTGGGGGCTGAGCCTTACTTCACTACATGGAGTTCCAGCAGCTGTCCCATTGTCACTGACTAGGGCAACTTCAGTCACCCGAACTTTAGCACTCTCTTCTGGAGAAGGGAATGGCTACCCACTTCAGTATTCCTGCCTGGAAAACTCCATGGACAGAGGAGCCTGGTGGGCTACAGACCATGGGGTTGCAAAGAGTCGGACACAACCAAGCAACTATCACTTTCACTTTTTTTTTTTTCTTTCTTAAGTATGGGAAGTAGGTGGGGGATACAGGAGCTCCCACTGCAGTTTGGTATCAGCCAGTGTGGCTGTGGTTAAGGTGCAATAAACAAGCTCTGTAGATCTGGGCACAGAGTCAGTTTGCCTTCACACTCCAGCCTTCTTATCTAGTACTTTATATTGGCAGCAATCTCAAGCTCCTCACTATGTTTTTTTCTTTAAAATTTTTCTTTAGTTCAGTACATTCAACATTACAGAATTAATTTGGCTGGCCACATTTTCTTTGGTGAGTAAATTGAAATGAATTCTTTGGTATCCTGTGTACCAGTTACCTTTTAAAAGAATTCTGCTGGAATTAATTCTCTCTGGTTGCTCTCCAATATGCTGAAGGGAGTTTTTCAAGTAGAAATGAAAGGACACTATATGACAACATGTGAATATAAAGTATGAAATTTAAAGTAGATTTTAAGTCAAAACTGTGTCTGGAGACAAAGAAGGTCATTACATATTTATAAAAGGTTCAGTTCAATAGGAAGATATAACAACTGTAAATATATACACATCCTACCTTAGCATGAAGTGAAGTTGCTCAGTCATGTCCGACTCATAGTGACCCCATGGACTGCAGCCTAGCAGGCTCCTCCGTCCATGGGATTTTCCAGGCAAGAGTACTGGGGAGGGTTGCCATTTCCTTCTTCAGGGGATCTTCCTGACCCAGGGATCGAACCCGGGTCTCCCGCATTGTAGACAGACGCTTTATCATCTGAGCCACCAGGGACGTCACGGCCCCCTTGTGGTCACACATCCGACCATACTTTGGGGGGCATTTCATGACCATTTTGTCCCGCATTGCTGGGAAGCCTTGTTCCCAGTTCTAAAGAAGGTTTTTGTCATAAGACACTCAATGTGCTATTACTGGACTAGGTCTTAATAGTCAAAGATCTCTGGACACTTGTCTTCTAGTTATGGTCCAGGAAAGTATTTCCTTTGTTGCATCTTTTCATACCTGGAGTTACACTATTACAATCATTGATCATATATCGAGCTATTTATTTGATCAACTGCTTCAAGTCTAGCCATCATTTCTGTTGGAGGCTCAGTCATATACTTGGTAATACAAGAAATAATAATCTGGTGAAACAAGCAAAATACAAATCGTATATTAACAACATTTGTGGAATTAAAAGTAAATATTTTAGCCATGAGCCTCCCACACCAGTTTTTTTTTAAAGAACGTCAAGACTAGGGAATGAATCACTTAAAGCAGAAATCTGATTTTTCATGTGGTTCAAATGTGTTACATTAAAGGATTTATCAGGTATGAAAATACAGCATTCAATTTAAATTATAACACAGATATCTCCCTGAGATGCTGTAAGGGGTCAAGGGCCTTGCAGTTGCCTGGCACTGCCCTTCTCATCATAGAGACAGAATTCAATAGGCTAATAGCCCGGTTACTATCATTTAAAGCTTATGAAAGTTGTTATGGCTTAAATATGGTCAATTACATCCTCCAACACCATTGAAAGCATGCACGCACACACACACACACATACCTAACCACAAATATATAAAACAAATATTGGCAAATCTTGAAGAAGAAATTTATAGCACTACATTAAAAAGGGGAGACTTCAACAACCCACATTCAATAATGGATAGACATCCAGATGAAAAGACTGATAAAGAAACAGTAGACTCGAACAACACTAGAGTGTAGAAAGTTATTTGTGTAAACTCAACTCTATTTAAGGGAAGAGTTGAGAGAGCCTGAAGAGAAGACCAAGGATGGAACCCAGGCAGCATGCCCCACCTTTTAACAAACAGGGAAAAGAAGGCGAGGAAACCAGTGAAAAAAGGTGAAGAAGGAAGAGCTCGAACCAATTAGGAGGTGAGTTTCTAAAGAAGGATTGAGAAGAGCTGGGTAATTGCATCACATACTGTAGGGAAGGGGATACATGGGAATAGTGCTTAAGGAAAGGCCATTAGATAGTAAGGAAGAGATAATTTAGAATTCAGGGTGAAGGGATGCATTATAGCCAAGATGTAGACCACACTTTTAAGAAGTTTGGTAATGAAAGCAAGCAGGGAGGTAGGGTGGCTGAAGAGTTTAGGAAAGGCATGAATTTAGGAAGAGATAACTGGGCCTGAGGTTGGAGGAAGACATAGGTGACGGAGGAGCTCACTGAGGAAGGTCCTTGAGGAGGTGGGAAGGAATGAGACTGAGAGTTGCCATGGCTTGTATTATTACTTTCCCAACTAAACTCTGGAAATTCCCAATGGCAACCATATGAAAGGAATGGTCAGCCAGTGTTAATCTGACATTTTCTAAATTTGAAAGTCTTTCTTTAAAAAAAGGGAAAGATTTTTAAATCAAATGGAGTGTACCTGCTCCAATGATCTTTACCAAATCATCTGCATATGAATTATCTAGCCTTAAAAAATAAGAATTAGCTAAAATAAAATATAAGGAAAATAAGACTACTGCTACTGCTACTGAAAGATGCTTGCTCCTTGGAAGAAAAGCTATGAACAACCTAGACAACATATTAAAAAGCAGAGACATTACTTTGCCAACAAAGGTCCATTTAGTCAAAGCTATGGTTTTTCCAGTGGTCATGTATGGAGGTGAGAGTTGGACCATAAAGAAAGCTGAGCACTGAAGAATTGATGCTTTAGAACTGTGGTGTTGGAGAAGACCCTTCAGAGTCTATTGGAGATCACAGGAGATCAAACCAGTCAATCCTAAAAGAAATCAGTCCTGAATATTCATTGGAAGGACTGATGCTGAAGCTGAAACTCCAATACTTTGGCCACCTGATGCGAAGAATAACTCACTGGAAAAGACCCTGAAGCTGGGAAAGACTGAAGGCAGGAAGAGAGAAGGGGATGACAGAAGATGAGATGGTTGGATGGCATCACCGACTCAATGGACATGAGTTTCAGCAAGCTTCAGGAGATGGTAGTGGACAGGGAAGCCTGGCGTGCTGCAGTCCATGGGGTTGCAAAGAGTCGGACATGACTGAATGACTAAACTGAACTGAAAGATCATGAATGAAAAGTATATAAAAATCGAAGTAAGCATGAATAATCCTCTGCTGCTACCTTTCTAAAAGAGGATACCACCTGAAACATCAGTGACTTAAGTTAATAATAATAATTTTAAAAATAAGACATTCTTGCTAAATATGGCATTGGTTGTTTCTCCCCAGTTTAATTTCTGACTACTCTGCAGATGCTCACTTGAAAAACACCAGGTGCCATAATTGATAACGATATTCTGCTGCTGCTGTTAAGTCACTCAGTCATGTCCAACTCTCTGTGACCCCATGGACTGTAGCCCGCCAGGCTCCTTTGTCCATGGGATTCCCAGGGCAAGAATACTGGAGTGGGTTGCCATTTCCTTCTGCACAGGATCTTCCCAACCTAGGGATTGAACCTGCATATCCTGCTTGGCAAGCATGTTCTTTACCAGTGAGTCACCTGGGAAGCCCTTACCCCAGCCCCACCCCCCTGCCCTGGTTACAAAACCACAGCACAACTCTAGCCCAACAAATAGTGCCCTAGTTCTGGAGTCAGAAGGACGGCTTTGCTATTGTCCAACTTTACGGGCCTAACCCAAGGTTATCCCCAAGGTCATTGAAGCTTTCATCTTAGTGTGATTTTCTGAAAAATAGGGTAATCATTATAATCACCCCAAAGAGTTATGATAAAGATTAAATAAGGCACAGAGACAGTTACAAAATGTACATTTTCTCAAACTACATACTGCTTTGCAGGTGTGCTTCAAAACCAACCCTTCTTTCTCTAGCTTCAAGGCCATTTTCTTAAAAATGGGGGCCATATCTTGTGCATGAAAAGTGAAAAAGTGAAAGTTGCTCAGTCGTGTCTGACTCTTGGCCACCCCATGGACTATACAGTCCATGGAATTCTCCAGGCCAGAATACTGGAGTAGGTAGCCTTTCCCTTCTCCAGGGTATCTTCCCAACCCAGGGATTGAACCCAGGTCTCCTGCATTGCAGGCAGATTCTTTACCAGCTGAGCACAAGGGAAGCCCAAGAATCCTAGAGTGGGTAGCCTATCCCCTCTCCATGGCTCTTCCCAACCCAAGAATTGAACTGGGGTCTCCTGCATTGCAGGTGAATTCTTTATCAATTTAGTCAAAGCACTAATTAGAGTGTTTGGTGTAAACACTCATTACATGCTGGCTGGAGTCATCAGAGAAACTGAACTTTTAGGGAAAACAGAGAAAAAGGAAAATCTCAGTAAAGTAGACAGCTGACTTCTCTGGACACCTACCCCTTTCTCTCCCCTTCCTCCTTTTATTTCTCTTCCCTCTTTTGCCTTGACTCTCTCTGACCTCTTTTTTCTTCCACTAAGAGACTAACTAAAGAAGGCTGGCTCCTTCTCACCACTCGTGTCTCCCTTCCTCAAAGAGGCCTTCCCTGGTGCCACCTATGGGTTTCTTTATACAAGTTCAGTGCCCAGCTCGATGCCCAGAACACAGCAGGCACATCCCAAACATGTAAAGCAATGAGTCTGACACCAACACATGCAGCCATGCCTTTCTCTGGCAACCTGACAGGCATCTTTCTCTGCAGAGCCTCAGAAGCCTCCCTAACTGAGCACTCCAGGCAGTCACTCATATCAAGCAGAAATAACGTGGATATAAAGCCAATTCCCCATCTCTAGGACAGCAATTGTTGATTTAATTGCAGTAATTGTCACTAAGGGTCGAATGACCAAGAGGTTTAAGGAAGGCAAGGGTTGCGGAAAGGACATTAACATTTGTATTTCAGAAGAAATGTTTCTTATTTTCCATTTAGTAGAAATAAAAGATGGGAAATAGCATGTACTCTGTGCTAAGCACATTGTTATTTACTTAAGCTTCATAATCCCAGGATGTAAATTCAATTTTACAGATGAAGAATGGAGATTAAGAGGTAAACTACCTAAACCAATATAAAACCACCAGCAAATGATGCAATGAGTATTTGACTCAAATCTATTTAGCCCCAAGAAATGGCTGATGATGGATAAAAACAAGTATTCAAGAGACAAAGTTGAAAAGGAGGGCCCTTGTAAGGTGTTGTTACAAACAATGACATGGTCTGCCCTTCCTTGGAGATGCTTTGCTATCTTTGTTTGGCGTAACTCCATCAGGGACACTAATCCCATCTGTTTGCTTCTCTAACCATCTGGCGTTATCTAGGGGACATGCTCTTCCTGCCATTTCACCACAGATGACTGTGTGATAGAATTGCTGTAGCTGAGAATTGCATCCTGATCACAAGACAGGTACTTTAGAAGCTGTGCAAGGCCCAAGGGTTATGGAATCTTTGCCTAACATGCAAGCATCTTGCAGACTAGGCATAAAGCCAATACAGAGCCAATATGAAGGCTTAAATGGGGGAAATCCTACTGGTACCAATGGGCAAAGATCAAGCCCCCCTTTCTATTCAGTGCTAAAAGCTTCACTGATTCCTTCACCACCCCAAGGAAAGGCCCACCCAGCCAACTGTTTGGACCTAACATTGGGGTTAGTTTGGACCTAATGTTGGGGTTAGTTTGGAGAATGTATGTGTGTCTGACATTCCTTGGGTCCAGCTGTTCTGAAGCCTCTTCTCTCCTGCCACCTCCACAGAAGCTGGAAATACAGATACCCTTGTCCTAACCTCCCTTTGATGGGTGGCCTTGTGATCTAGTGCTGGCCATTGAAACATAAAAGGAAGTGTGTAGGACTCTGACCAGATTTCCTTCCCTGATGGAAGAGAAGAGGGGCTTCCACAAGACCCTTTCCACTCCTTCCCACTTTGTACAAGGGCATGACGTCTGGGGCTGCAGTAGCCTTCTGTGACCATAAAGCAATAGGCCTGAAGGTGAAACACAGCATGCAAAAAGGTGGCAGGGCATTAAGATAAAGAAATCGTACGATCAACCATGATGGGCAGACAGGGCCATGTGCCTATATTGCTGTTATTCAGTCGCTAAGTTTTATCCGGCTTTTGGCAACCCCGTGGACTGCAGCACACCAGGCTTCCCTGTCCTTCACCATCTCCTGGAGCTTGCTAAAACTCATGTCCGTCAAGACGGTGATGCCATCCAACCATCTCATCCTCTGTCGTCCCCTTCTCCTGCCTTCAATCTCTCCCAGCATCAGGCTTTTTCCTTTGAGTTAGTTCTTCGCATCAGGTGGCCAAAGTATTGGAGTTTCAGCTTCAGCATCAGTCCTTTCAATGAATATTCAGGACTGATTTCCTTTAGGATTGACTGGTTGGATCTCCTTGCAGTCCAAGGGACTCTCAGGAGTCTTCTGCAACACCACAGATCAAAAGCATCAATTCTTTGGCACTGAGCCTTCCTTATGGGCCAACTCTCACAACTGTCCATGACTGCTGGAAAAAACATAACTTGAATTTATGGACCTAATATGGGCACATACCCTTTCTGGATCACAGCTTTGTTGTGGCAAAGGGCTTGCATAATACAATGACGTTGAGCCATGCTGTGCAGGGCCATCCAAAATGGACAGGTCATAGTGAAGAGTTCTGACCAAACATGGTGCACTGGAGGAGGGAATGCAAACCACTCCAGTTTTCTTGCCACAAGAACCCCATGGACTGTATGTACCCATATTAGTCCCTGTATTTGTTATCGTTAGGGTCAGAGTGAGAAAGACAGACTCGATTTCCTTGAATTTTTACTCCTCAGGAGGATCTGAGCATAGTCCAGTATTGAACCATCAGAGATCCTTTATTTGTTATCGTTAGGGTCAGAGTGAGAAAGACAGACTCGATTTCCTTGAATTTTTACTCCTCAGGAGGATCTGAGCATAGTCCAGTATTGAACCATCAGAGATCCTTTAATGCTGAGCAGAGCAAAGCACTGAAACCTGCAACCACTTCCTATACATGAAATGTTTAACCAAGACTGGGACCTTGACCTGGTTTAACCCAGGGTCTAGAAACACAACCAAGAAGTTGAGGTTTTCTCTAGAGGTACCAGATTTATGCAGAGGCAGGAACAAGAGCATGTCATCATCAAATACCATATAAACCTCAAATACTGCAGGAACTGCAAATACACCTGAATATAGGATCATCAACACTCCTGTGCAAGTTAGGGGTCAAACTCACGCAGTAGTTGGGTTCTCCTCCTGACCCTGTTAGCAACAGGGGAAACAGAAGCACACCTGCTTATCATAACTAAAAAAATAAATGTCAGCATGGGGCTGGGGTATTCCAATATGCTGTTCTGCTCCTGAGTTAAAGTCTGCCTGAAAAAAAATATTGACTGGAAGAGAGAAGTATCTGTTTATGTCACCAGAGAAAAACATGAGAGAAGTAAGCCCTGACGTCTGGCCCGGTGAACACCTTCTATGGCTACTGAAGGATAAGAATGCTTGTTTATACTCTCAACTATTTTAAGTTTGTGTATTTTCTTTTTTAAAAAGTTTTTTCTTTTAATAATAATAAAACGCTTTACTGTCTTTTGTAATTACAAAGGTTTGCAATGCCCCCTCAGGGATTGGCCTCACTCATAGACAGTGGAGAACAATGTGATCCAAGTGAAGTGATGAGTAGGAAGAATATTCTGGTGACAGCAAAAAGGTTGGCTTAGGGTGGTCCAGTCAGGATAGTTCAAGCAGAGGAATTTGCCACAGGAAATTTGCTACAAGGGCTATAGAAACCAAAGGGAAGGAACATAAAGGAGATCCCAGAGACCAGAAAGCTGCCACAAATCTGGTCCATGCCAGATAAGCAGCTGGAGACTGCTGGAGGCACTAATTCCCACTCTTGCCACCTCGGGACCACCAAAGCTGCTGGGACACAGTCGATTGCGGTGGCCTGAAACTGCCACTCCTGGGGATGAATAGAATGCCTTCCCTGCCGGCTAATCTCCCAGCAGTGTCTGCAAGCAGCCAGCAAGTGTGTTTGAGGAATGTGGTTTCTAGACATCCTCCCCCTGACACACAGAGAAAAACACAGAAGGGCAGGGATAGATCTGAATGTCCGATCTTGCAGAAGAAGGGACCCAGGAGGGAGGCCAGGATATGGTTCTCCATGGAGGAAGGAGGCCTGGATTCTAGAGTTAGTTCCGCTGTTGATGTACTGTGTCCTCCCTAAGGCAGTATAGCACAATGATACAGGACATACATATACTGTGTCCTCATATGCAAAGTGGGAATAACACCTACCCCAAAGGATGGTTATGAGGGTTAAATAGGATACTGTAGGTAACGTAGGACAAGGCCTGCAATATAGTTCCATTCAACAAGATAGTTGTCATGTTATTTTCACTATGATTTCAACTTCAATCTGTAAAGAAAAGTGAAGAAGAGGGGGTTAAATCATCTTTGCTACTCTCTAACCAGCCAGAGGAAAGAGGAACTAACTCTCACTCTGAGCCTGATGCAGGACTGGATTTTAGAGACACAGAGAAAAATTAATAATATCCCTGCCTTGAAAGAGCTCACAGTTTGATGAGAAAGCAGAAGAAATTCACTGATTCAAGGTAAAATGTGCTCAGAGTAGAAGATCTCCAGGGAAAGGTCTTGAAGAATACAGTGATGGGTTTTGTAGCATATGGAAAGATTTATATAGGCTCCACTTTAAACTCAAAATGATTCTCTTGTGACCCTGGGCTATTCACTTAGTCATCCCTGCCTCAGTTTCTTTGTCTGTTTAAGTGGAGATTATAAAAGAACTTTCCTTACATAGCCATTGTGAACATTAAGGAAGCTGTACAAAAAGCTCCTCCCTTTAGTACCTAGCACAGAAATGCGCTCAAACATGATCAGGATCCCCCCCGGTCCGTGAGAAGGGCACAAGTGTTCAGCTTGGGCTGAACTAGAGAAACGGAAATGCAAAGAGGAAATGACGGCTAAAGAGGGTCTCATAGCTACAGGATCCCTTAATTGTTGTGGATAAAGTTAGAGTAAATTGGCTAGGTACCCACCCCGGGTGAGAGCCACGAGCTGGCGCACTGCCTCAGCGTCCTCGTTGCCCGTGGCAACCGGCAGTTCTTGCCTCTGGCCTGGTCGAAAATGCGCAAGAACAGTAAGATGGCTCTGAGCGCCTGGTCCCCGGAGCTGGGGTTAGGCAGCGAGAAGGCGCTGCTGGTGGCCGCTGTGTCCACCGGCCCCTCCCTGGAATTATGCACCTTCCCCTCCACGCTGGGCTCCTCGGTCGCGGCCGACGCTCTTGAGCAGCTCCTTGTTGTGGGTGAGCGGCCCGTGGGCTCTCGGAGGGACATCTTCTGGAAAGTGGTGCTTAAGCAGCATGAAGCAGAAACCCTTGAGGGAACTTTCTCCAGCTCCTTGTGGGAGAGATGGGTGACCCAAGGCACAACTCACACTAGCAACTGGTGACATATCCCAGACAAATCCTGAACTCCCAGGCTGTTGCCATTTCCTTATAATTAGAATGCCCAGCTGCATTTAGGCTATGTATTTAATTTCAGTTTGTCTCTTTCTTGCTTTTTCTTGGCAAGTTAACTTTCTCCAACACTTAGTCATGGCAAACTGGAGAATTTAACAAGTAAATCAGAAAGGGAGTGTTCAAGAAGCTCCCTTTGCCTTAGGCAAGGAACTGTGCATTAGGCACAAATACTTTTTCTGCTAACAATTTCTGGACTGTAAGAAAATTTGTCATACGAGAAAGCTTCATTATGCTTTCTTACCCTAAGTGTGAGTTATAAAATATGCAGCTGTCCAGTCCATTTGCAAGTGGGAATATGCTTGTACTCATTCATTCCATGGAAGAATTGAAAGGATATAATGAAGGACAGGAAGTCTGGCGTGTTGCAGTCCATGGGGTCACAAAGATTCAGACATGACTTAGCAACTGAACAACAGCAACAGCGAGCCAAGCATGCCTGTCCCTCCCTAACACACACTCGCTTGGAACCTCAGGAACTGATTTTCACTCGGTTTGAGAACTTAGTCCATTAAGAGAATCCAAGTTCCTGGAACAGAGGACAGAAAATAGCATTTCTTCTGGGAGGTGAGGATGGCCACTTAGGGCATGGACTCTGGAGTCACACCCCTTGTGTCTGAATCCAGACTCAATCAGTGATAGGCTCTGTCACCTAAAGCACGTTACATAACCTCAAAAGTCTTAGATCTCTCACTTGTGAAATGGGAAGCATCATGGAGTTATAAGAATCAATTTGTATTATACAAACATGTGAAAAATTAAGCTTATCAAACTCATGCCGCACATGAGGATGCAGGCTTGGAATCTGTTTAGACAGAATCTGTATAATGCAATGGTGACAGAGCCAAGGTGAGTGGAGTTTCCTCTGTTGTCTCTCCTCTTCCTTTTTTCTTTTCCTTCTTCTCTGTCTGCATGTATCTTGTCTTCCTTACTTTTGCATTTTCCAAATCTCTCTTCTCATGTGTTTTCATCTTACAGTATGTGAGAGAAAGGTGATGTCTTTCATATGGCTGTGAATGAAAGGGGTTAAAAACTCTTATCTAACTCACACCTACCAGTTTCACAAATATTTACTCTCACCCCATGATCAAAATACTGGCACAGAAGTGAAAGTGACATGATGGATTTTTAAAGAATTAAGTGGTTTTTGTAAAATATAACATTTAGGATATATATGTATGTATATATATATACACACATATATACACATGAGGAGAGCATGGCAACCCACTCCAGTATTCTTGCCTGGAGAATCCCCATGGATGCAGGAGCCTGGCAGGCTACAGTCCATGGGGTCACAAAGAGTCAGACATGACTGAAGCGACTCAGTAGCAGCAGCAGCAGCATCATATATATATACATACAAATATATATATGAAGACTTTCTTAAGCCCACATTATGGGCATGTTATATTTATCCTTTTCATAAAATATTTATTGAATTATTGAATTTTTTGTCCTATACTATGCAGATTCCTTCTTTCTACCATGAATTATACAAAGGTGGAAACTTAAGAGGAGGTTGGCCTCAAGAAACATGAAGTATATCCCTAAATTTGTACACTGTAAAACAAGAAATAATAAGTACAAAAGAGATTCATATTATTTACTATAAAAAGAGTTAGAAGATGTAATTTTCAACTGATTAAGCATTTGAGCTAGACCTTTAAGGATTAAATAGGATTTGGATAGATAAGTAAGAGATCTTAATTTTCTGATTTTTTTTTTTAGAACAATCACTGCAAAGTGACTATTTTAAATGCAATGAAGAAGCTAAGAACTTTCTTAAGGACGTTGCTATCGCTGTTAAGAAATTGGTATTGTATTACCTATAAGAGCTATTTTTTCAATCTTCCACTTATTTCTTCATCAAACTTTAATTTAGCACCAACTCTGTTCAACGTACTTCAGTAGATGAATAAGGAAAATATTTGCCCTGAATGAAAATTTCTCTCAGTTTACTAACATTTGCACCAGTGTGGATCAGCCATGGATTGCTGCCCAGTTTCCCAGGCAGAGCACTGAGTTAAGGACCTCTGCTATGCAGGAGGGCAAGACTGCTCAAGAGAAGAGACCCTGGTGATAACAGAGCTCAGTTAAGAGTGAGTCACGTGCCATCAATATGTGAACATTGCTTAAAACCAGCAAACAACCTCTGGGATAAACTGCATGCATAGTGCCAATTTTCCCAAGTCTCTATAAGCAATTCCTCACAAAACTGGTCAAAGATTATTCAGGGCTTACTCCATTAACATAGACAGTGTTTTTCAATGAAAGCAAACAGGTTCTCTTTCAGTTAGGCTAACTTGGCCCCATCAAAGTAATATTTAAAGACTTTCCTTTTGAAGTGTCACAACCATGTCTCTCTATTTGGCCCTGGCCCTGAATGATATTTCAGAAAGGTGACATCCCATTTGATTTACAAATATTGAGTAAGAATCTCCTACATATCAAATATCTAAAAATGTAGAAGTATGGCTGTAAAATAAATGAGTCGAGTCTACAGATTGCTGAAAAAAGTTAATCTCATTACTTTGTATTTTTATGAAATTATATGTAGTTGTACATGTATACTACAGAATTAGATTTTATAATCCCAGTAAATTAAGTACATATATGTCAACACTGAGAGTTGATGTGTGTGTGGTACTGCATTGTGATCCTGTGGAAACCTTTCCTAGTTTTATTCTTTTATTAAAAAGTTATGTCTTTCTCCAGGATTTGAAAGGTTCAAAGTATTTGTTTTGGCTTATTAAAGTATCTAGCATGTCTCCATATACCATATGAGATGTGAAATCCCTTAAATAGGGATAAATCCTCTCACTTTTTACTGTAACATTTTCACTATTATAAAAGCATTGTGTGTTTACTCTGGAAAAGTTAGGGGAAAATAGACAAGCAAAAGCAAGAAAGTATAAAAAACATCATGATCCCACCCTAAAATAATCATAATTAACTCTTTAATGGATGTCTTTCCTACTTTCAGGATAGAGATGATGCCTGTACTGAATTTTATTTTTTACCAGAAAAATGATCATACTAAATATACAGTTAGGCAACATGCTTTTTGTTATTCATAAATTTTTCAGATCATAAAGAACTATACCCACTACCACTATTTATTTGAAACAGTTTATCTGTTTTTTCCACTATCAGATTTTCAGTTTTTTTAATGTTTTTCCTTTTTTTAAAATAGTCCCACATATATATACCCACCTGAGTATTTGTTTGGATTTTTAGGTAGATATCAGAAAACTATCATTCTTTTTATACCTAAGCAGGCTTTTACAGTCGTTTTCCAGTTTATTAAGGAGATCTTTCTCAATGTCACTCTTTTTTAGGAGTCTTTCCTAAAAAAGAACACACACATAGCAAAAAAATAATTTCTGAGTAGAAGAAATTAAAAGATAAATGAAGAAAGATACCTTAAAATCTGATTGGAGAACAATTATTTCCCACTTTCTATTCCAAATAAAAATGACAGCAAAAGATGTTTACTGCAAAGCAAATTTTGATGTCTGAAAACATTTGTGGGCATTGTTTAGGAAATCAGTCTCATTATTTTAATGTCTTAACTTTTTAAATATGTAATTTACATTTTCAGGAAGAAATGAGAAAGTCCACAATAGAGCTTCTGGAAATTGAAAGCATGGAACTCAGCAGATTATATTTTCTATTGGAAACTCTTCCCACTAGTGTTAGCAGAGAACTGGAAGGTACTTTGAGTTTATTAACTGTAGAAATTTAGTTTATCTTATAAGACAATAATCTAGTACTTGTAACAAGATGAATTGAATAGTTATTCCATATCAAAAAATAGCCAGAAAGAGTATACAAGACACATACAGTGAGATCCATAATGTTTCCCTTTCAAGTGGAATAACATATATGACTTGAATTTATATAATTATTATAAATAGACTAAAGACAATATTTGTCCTTTTGTGGCTGGCTTATTTCACTTGGCATGTCTTTAAGGGTAATTCATGCTGTAGCATATGCCAGAATTTCTTTTAAGGATGAACAATATCCCATTGTATGTATACACCATGGTTTGTTTATCCATTCATCCATCAATGGACCCTGCATTATTTCTATTTTTAACTATTGTAAATAATGTAGTTACAAAATAATAATAACAATTATAATAGTAAATAACAGTGCTATTACAAATGTGTGTTTCTATCTATTGTATCAGGTGTGCAAATATCTATTCAAGTCTCTCCTTCCAACTCTTTTGGGTAGAAATGCAGAAGGGAATTGCTGGATTGTATGGTAATACAGTCATTTTGTGTTTAATTTTTCAAGAAGCTGTCATATTGTTTTCCACAGTGACTGCACTGTTTTACCTTCATTTGCACAATGCAAAAGCATTCCAATTTTTCTACATTCTTGCCAGCACTTGCTATTTACTGTTTTTGTTTTGTTTTAAATAACAGCCACCCTACTGGATAAGAATTGCTATCTCTTGTGGTTTTGATTTGCACTTCCCTAATGATTAGTGATGTTGAGCATCTTTTCATGTGCTTATTGGCCATTGGTATATCTTCTTTGGAGAAATGTCATTTCCTGTTCATTTCCTTTGCCCATTTCTTAATTAGGTTATTTGCTTCATTGTTGAGCTGTGGGAACTCTTTATACATTCAGGATGTTAACCCCTTTTCAGATGTATAATTTGAAAGATTTTATCCCATTCCATGGGCTACTTTATCACTCCTGTTGATAATGGCTGTTGATACACAAAGGTTTTTAATTTCGACATAGTCCAGTTTATCTATATTTTCACTTGCTACCTGTGCTTTTGGTGTCATATCCAAGAAATCATGGCTCAATCCAATGTTATGAAGATTTCACCTATGTTTTCTTCTAAGCGTTTTATAGTTTTAGCTCTTACTTATATTTAGGCCTTTAATCCATAGTGAGTTACATTTTGTATTTATTTTAAGATCAGACTCCAACTTTATTTTTCCAGCTGCTGGGAGTGTTGGCTGAAGCTCATAGCTCAGTTCCTCTGCAGGAATTGTCCTTGACAAAAGAGAAAGGCTTCACTCCAGGTTACAGCCCTCCCCTAGTACTGCCCACATTCAGTGACTGGTCACCAGGGGAGCACAAAGGTCTGCCTCCCTCGATCACTGTAGAATAACTCTGAAGTGTCACTACAGCTTTAAAACTCATTATCATTTAAACCCTCCACCCTTCTGCAACTCTTATCTCCTCAGAGATGTTCCCCAGCTCTACACGAATTTAAAAATGTGTTTCCTAGGGAGCCCAACCTAAACCAGTGGTCTAAATAAACTGGAAAAAAAAAAAATAAGATTTTTAAAGTAGCTGTTCCAGTTATTCATTTATTGCCTTGCAGCTCCGAATCTACCTTCATTGTCTGCTCTGTCATAAGGGAGTTGGGTCCTGTAAGTTTCCCCCTTTGCCAGCAGGCCCAGTGTTAAGCTTTGTTAGTACAGGGCACTGGAGGGACACTGGAGGAAAAGGGGGTTCTCTTCGTGTTCCAGTGTGCTCAGCTTGGCCAGCCCTTGCAGTGCAGGTAACTTCTCCCGGCAGCGTGCAGCAGCCCTCGGTGCCGGAAGCTCCCGCCCATATGCCTCGGGCAGCTTCCTGGTGGATTGCTCCCAGTGCAGCCCCTCCCTGTGAAGCTTCTCTGGCAGTTTGCAGTGAGTTCTGAAGTATAGCAATTCCCGTGGACATGTCTCCCCAGTGCCCCCAGAAGCCATATTTCTAGTAAGTTCTGCCAACCCAGCGTTTCATGAAGTTCTTTGCCATCCAATGATCCACAGCCCTCTTCAGCGGGGTCTGGATCTCGGGACTAGAGGTGCTGCTTCCTAGAAGGCACGCTAGCTCAGCCTTCGGCCTAGTGGTGCCCCTTGTGCTGGGTGTTGCTGAATGCTTTAGAGTCTTCTTTGTGCATGCTGTGCTGAATTGCTTCAGTCGTTTCTGACTTTCTGACCCCAGGGACTGTAGCCCGCTCGGCTCCCCTGTCCATGGGATTCTCCAGGCAAGAGTACTGGAGTGGGTTGCCATGCCCTCCTCCAGGAGGCCTTCCTGATCCAGGGATTGAACCCACACTCTGCACTGGCAGATGGGTTCTTTACCACTAGCGCCACCTTACTTTCTTACTATTCATTCTCTCATTACTCTAATTCTCTGAAGTGAAGTGAAGTGGAAGTCACTCAGTTGTGTCCTACTCTTTGCGACCCCATGGACTATAGTCTATGAAATTCTCCAGACCAGAATACTGGAGTGGGTAGCCTTTCCCTTCTCCAGGGGATCTTCCCAGGCCAGGGATCAAACCCAGGTCTCCTGCATTGCAGGAAAATTCTTTACCAACTGTGCTAATTCTCTGATACAGTTAATAATTCCTGATGTTAAAATTTCCCTATTCAATATGAGATTTCTGTCTCCCAATTTGACTCTGAATGATATAGTCAGTTATGAAACAATATGCTCAGTTAGTTGGCAGGGAAAATCAAACGAACTCCTACATGCAGATAAAAAATAAAACTTAAAAGAATCTGTGCTCAAGACAGAATTAAGAATGTTTTTATTTTCTTTCGTTGCTTTTTTTTTTTTTTACTGTCCAGTTACTTTTATAAGAAAGACATATTTTAGAAGAGAAAAGAAATACTGTGCTAGTTTATAAGGTCTTTGATACACATGAAATACTTAACCAAATAAATTTAATTGGCCTTGTATTATAAAGCTTTTCAACTCAAAGTATGGTCCTTGGATCAGTAGCATCAACCTCACCTGGGAGCTTGTTGCAAAATGCAGAATCTCTAGGCCCTCCTCAGACCTACTATACCAAATTCTATATTTCAACATTACCCCCAGGTGATGTATATGCATATTTGAGACATAAAGTTTGAGAAACCCTGCTACAATGAACAACTTAATTTATAACCTATAAAAAAAATAATCTAGTTCTCTCAGGGGAGCTACCAGTTTCTGGGGAATTTGTTGCATAGAAATGGATAGCCCAATACTCATTTTTAAACAACAGTGTTCAAAAACTCATGCATTTTCACCATCTATCTCTCAAGCACTGAGGAGATCCTTTGAAGTCTTCTGTGATTTAAGCCTTATGTGATTATACAGATATGTTATTTTTCGATGGATAATTTAGTTTTTTTAACACACTGGCTTCCTCAGAAAGCAGAGCCAGAAGCAATGGCTTTTGCAGTATTATTTATTTAATTTTTTTAATTTCAATACTCTATTTATTTATTTGGCTGCTCCAGGTCTTAGTTGTGGCACTCAGGATCTTCAGTCTTCATTGCAGCATTGAGGATCTTTTTTACTTTCTGCATGTGGGATCTAGTTCCCTGACCATTATGAAACCCAGGCCCCCTGCATTGGGAGCATGGAGGCTTAGCCACTAGACCACCAGGGAAGTCCCTGCACTATTATTTTATTAGGACATGCAGTCCAGGTGGATGAGAGTGGGATAAGGAACCAAAGCAGGAAGAAGGGAGAGCTAATATGGAGGCAATAGATGCTGACCACTGGTGACAGCAACTAGTTAAATATGAGAATATGCCCCCAGGACACAGTGGTACCCCTTCTCAGGAACATCCAGGCAGTCCACTGGTGCATGCTTGCAACATCCCCAAACTTTGCGTTACACATACATGGGGGGTGTGAGTATCTGAAGATGTCCCATAGTAGAGGTGACAGGGAAGTCCTAAATAGCTGAGAAGTGGATAGGGCAGGCAGGAACCAGGAGCTGTCAGACTGCACCAGTCTAAAGTTGTGCAGAGCTCATAGAAAGCTGGTCACTAACCATAGCCGCAGCTGAAATTAGGGATATAATTGATAGGTGAGACTGAGAGGGTCCAAAGGGGTAAGGGAGAGGTGTCTGATCCAGAACATACTTAGAAGAATATTTCAAAGAAAGACATAATTTGTTAATGACTCGAAAGGTCAGTATCTACAACTGTGCAGTTTCTCAAATAACTGAGTAACATTTCTTCCACTTATGTTTAAGAATGTGTCAGGGATGCTCGCAGAGGGAATCTTGTTGAGATGAGTGAACTACACACAAAAATTACAAGGATAAATGATGAAATGGAGTTTCTGAAGAAGAAAATACTCCATCTGCAAACAGATAATACAGCTCTAGGGTAGGTATTTTTGTTTGTGTGTGTGTGTGTTTGAAGGAGTCAGGGTCTGGGGATAAAGTGGGAAATTTTTCCTAAGAGATTTGTCCTATGGTCTGATCTTCCCTGTAGCTCAGCCAATAAAGAATCTGCCTGCAAGGCAGGAGACCCAGATTCAATTCCTGGGTCAGGAAGATCTTCTGAAGAAGGAAATGGCAACCCACTCCAGTATTCTTGCCTTGGAAAATCCCAATGGACAGAGGAGCCTGGCAGGCTAGAGCCCATGGAGTCACACAGAATTGGACACAAATTATCGACTGAACCACCTCTGAACTGGTGCAGGGCAAGTTAAGAGGTGGAGATAGCTTGTAGAAGATAACTGGGCTGATGAGGGTTGTTTGATAGCTGCAGAGAGCTGAGAAGAGAGCAGAAAATCTTCTACCACCATAGCCAGGAGACTGTAGGATTTCAGAGGGAATTCAGCTTCCCACAGCAACTACACACAACTTACTGTGTGTAAGTCACACACTGCCTCACACCCCACCTCCAAAGGTAGAAACACAGTGACTTTCATTTCATTTTTAGTAAAATTAAGTTTACAAACCTCAACCACCAAAGCAAGAAATCTTCCTGGGTATTGTGTTGCAAGTATAATATCAAACCAGGTATACTGTAGCTAGATTAGTTCTTTAAAGACACTCAGATATAGTCTACTGGAGGGCTGAGGATGGGATTGGTCCTAGATATTTATTACCTGCAATTAAATGGAAGCTGACACCTGTTAGTTTCATTTGTTTATTCTTCAGCTGTGTTATTAGCACTCCCCCCTCTGTGGGCCTCATTTTTCCATCTGTAAAATGGAGATTACAAATCTTGACTTACCCAGTCCATAGAGGAAGAAATATTCTGAAAGAAAAAACAGTAAAATCCTGAAGAATATCTCAGCTCTATGAGTAAATTTGCAAGAGTAATGTATAAATGTCAGACTTCCAGTTTGTGAGGGTAAGAAATACTCAAAGTACCCTCATTATAGTGAAAAAATCTTCTTGGGAAGGCAAATTCAGAAGGTTGCTTTGGTGCAAAAGATATCAAAGCATCAGGAATTAGGTGGGATCTCAAGGCCCAGGGACAGTTTCCTCGGAACACCTATTTTGGAAGATGCTCCATGAAAAAGAAAGGTCATGATCACATAAGTCTGAGAAAGACTGCATACATGAACCCTTCTTGGAGATTCACAATGCATATTTATGCATGGTGCATCCTAGCCACAATCACCAGAGACCACAGACTATCAATTTCTAAACTACTGACAAGGAAGCTAACGTCCAGGCTGGAATACTCATATCAATTGGCCAGCACCATCACACCCCTATGGACCAATGACTCTCAAACTTGAGTGTACATTAGCATAACCTGGAATGCTTGTTAAAACACAAGTTACTGGGACCTCCACTGCAGATATCTGATGCAGTAGGCCTAGGGAATGGGGGCAAGAATTTCCATTTTTAACAAGTTCCTAGATTCTGCTGCTGGTCCTGACCACACTTTGAGAATCACTGCCCTAGAGAAATCTTCATGGAAAGCCAAATTACAAGTGAACATAATGTGGGTTGCCTGATGAGCCAGCATCACCAAGCTACAGTCAATTATTGCATCCTTTTTTTGAAGAAAGATGTACATCAAGATGTGCGCACTCTCTGGCTGGTCCTCCCCTGGACAGTCCTCAAAAACTGGGCACATGCAAGCTCTTCAGGGGTTGGGGAATGGGATTTCCTCAGGTCTGGAGAATTTGGGAGGCCAACCCATCTCAATATACCTAGTCAGGTGTATTGATTTGATATGTTTTGCTTTGCTACCTTAAAGCTACTCAATCCTTAGTTTGCTTCATTCTTAGCAGGCTTCCTCTACTAAACCTACAAAATACCCATTATTTGACACCATCTAGCCTAGGATTCTTTCAGTTGCCTTTCTGTGGTAGAGTTAACTTCTGGAAAATAAATTTACCAACAACCTGTTTCCATTTTCCTAAGCCTTTGCTTACAATTCCCCTGAACTTAAGTGTTTAGCTTTGGAGATTAGAAGAAAGTCTCTACATTGCAGGAGATTTGAAAAAAGGAAAATAGAGAAATGGCATCACTGTTCTTCCTCCAAATCTTTTATTGTCATTCCTGGGGCAGATGTTTCTCACAATCTTAGGGTCTTCTTCAAGTGGGAGTGGCCAGCAATGAATATGTAAGGTTAACCTCTCCTCTTGAACTCAGATTTGGCTATGGCTGTGAGACGATAGGACTTCCCAGGTAACTCAGTGGTAAAGAATTCATCTGAGATGCAGAAGACGCAGGAGATGCCACAGGTTCAATCCTTGGGTCATGAAGATCCCTTGAAGAGAAAGAGCATGGCAACCTACTCCAGTGTTCTTGCCTTGGAGAATCCCCTGGACAGAGGAGCCTGGCAGGCTCCTGGCAGGCAGTCCATAGGGTCACAAAGAGTCAGACACGACTGAAGCGACTGAGTATACACGAATGTGAGGAGTTAAGAGAGTTTAAATTAGATTTTAAGCACCCTCTGAACCGTGAAGACAGACTCAGATCCCTCTTCCCCAATTCCTGTCCTTCAGAGGGGGATTAGTTTCTCCTGGACATTCTATGCAGGGCAATGGCATCAGAAGGTGACTAGAAGAGTGGTGGGATGCTTATCTATCTTTGGCTTAACTATGTATCTCACGATGATGATAAGGTAGTTATGGCAAAGTTACATATCAAACCTTTTGTCCAGCAAGATTCCACTTGCCTGTTCAAAACGGTTTTTGAATCATTGTAAGCTTTAAACCAAAATATCCCATAGTAACTACCTGGTATATGAAGATGGGGTTAGGCAGGACCCCAAGACACTTTGGCAGGGATAAACAGTTGCAAGACGGATACTGTGTTTCCTTCTGTCCTTCATCTCAACCAAGTTTAGGCCATTACAAATACAACTCTAAAATAAGTATCCCTTAAGTTTCCCTCTTTATGGTGGTTCATCTCATCAAACAGACTTTAAATTTCTTTCTGGAAAAAGCCATTCTTTTTATTCCAAGAAGGATTCTTTTTCTCTAGTGAAAGGCAAGAGGAGCTAGCGAGGCATTATGGAAAGGTTGTCCTGTCACTCAACCATGCAATGAAAGAAAAAGCTACTACCACTATTTACATCAATGAGACTTATACCAAAATTAACTCAGAGAAGAAAGAACTAGAATTGCAAAAAACATATATTCAAGAAATAGAGGAGCAAATAGAAAGAGAAAGAGCAGAATATTTGAAGAAAAAAGAAAAATTGACTCAAGAGGTAAGTGGTATGATTTTTTTTTAAATAGAGAATTGTACAGAATTGAAGCCGGATATGAGAAATAATGTATTTGCCCTTGAAGATAGCAAGCGTTCCCATGGTATCTTCTGCAGGAATAGAGCAGAGGCTCCAGGACACTGGAGCCCATGGGGGAGATGTTTGATTTGTACCACCATCTCGGTTCATGGGAAAGAATGCGAGTCATAATGATGGCAACACTGGGGTGGCCCCTTGCTTATATGCAGCCCTATGGGAAGTAGGGGTTTGCTTCTGTGTCATTTGGTTGTCTTTGACAGTTCTGAGGCCCTGTTTCTGTAGTAGGATCAGTGAGTTCAGCTCTGCTGGAACTGATGCAGAAACTTGGCCTCTATGCACTATCACCGAATTGAATCTTGGAAACAGAGTTTTGGGTGAAGTAGAAAAGAATAGCTTTATTGCATGGCCAACAAAAGGTAACCACAGTGGGCTAATGTCCTCAAAATTATGGATCCTAAGCCAGTGAGGGGGGAGTCTTATAGTCAAGGGAAGGATTGCAGGCAAGGATCAGAGTACACACGGGGGTCTGCACTCCTTCAATCCAGAGGTCATCTGGCCTGGCATCAGATGGTCTTGTGATGGCTTCTGTGATTCTCAAGGTTATTGAACTGTGACCTTCTCTCTGAAATGAAAAATGCTTCAACAAGTAGTTAATTAACATCTTTACTTGATGAGGACTCCAGTTCTGAGTAAGAGCTCAAAGATATTGTTATGTTTATCTCTTGAGGAGGAATCACATCCTTGCCTCAAGGCTGCACTATTGTTTCCTGACTGCTCCTCCCTTGTTTCTGCATCTCCTCCCTTCCTTGATACAGCAACTGTTTGAACTGCCCTTTGGAACCCAGGGAAAGTCATGGAAGCTGTTGAGTTCAGTTCAGTTCGGTCACTTACTCAAGTCCAACTCTTTGTGACCCATGTACTGTAGCACACCAGTCTTCCCTGTCCATCACCAACTCCCAGAGCTTACTCAAACTCATGTCCATTGAGTCGGTGATGTCATCCAAACATATTCTCTTCCCATTCTTCTCCTGCCTTCAATCATTCCTCGCATCAGGGTCTTCCAGTGAGTCGGTTCTTCCCATCAGATGGCCAAAGGATTGGAGCTTCAGCTTCAGCATCAGTTCAGTTCAGTTCAGTTGCTCAGTCATGTCCTACTCTTTGCAACCCCATGGACTGCAGCATGCCAGGCCTCCCTGTCCATCACCAACTCCCAGGGTTTACTCAAACTCATGTCCATTGAGTCAGTGATGCCATCCATCCATCTCATCCTCTGTCCTCCCCTTTTCCTCCCACCTTCAATCTTTCTCAGCATCAGGGTCTTTTCAAATGGGTCAGTTTCTTCTCATCAGGTGGCCAAAGTATTGGAGCTTCAGCTTCAGCATCAGTCCTTCCAATGAATATTCAGGATGGAGTTCCTTTAGGATGGACGGTTGGATCTTTTTGCAGTCCAAGGGACTCTCAAGAGTCTTCTCCAATACCATAGTTCAAAAGCATCAATTCTTGAGAGCTCAGCTTTCTTTATAGTCCAACTCTCACATCCATACATGACTCCTGGAAAAACCATAGCTTTGACTAGACAGACCTTTGTTGGCCAAGTAACGTCTTTGCTTTTTAATATGCTGTCTAGGTTGGTCATAACTTTTCTTGCAAGGAGTAAGTGTCTTTTAATTTCATGGCTGCAGTCACCATCTGCAGTGATTTTGGAGCTCCAAAAAATAAAGTCTCACTGTTTCTACTGTTTCCCTATCTATTTGCCATGAAGTGATGGGACCAGATGCCATGATCTTAGTTTTCTGAATGTTGAGTCTTAAGCCAACTTTTTCACTCTCCTCTTTCACTTTCATCAAGAGGCTCTTTAGTTCTTCTTCACTTTCTGCTGTAAGGGTGGTGACATCTGCATATCTGAGGTTATCGATATTTCTCGCTGCAATCTTGATTCCAGCTTGTGCTTCCTCCAGCCCAGTGTTTCTCATGATGTACTCTGCATATAAGTTAAATAAGCAGGGTGACAATATACAACCTTGACATACTCCTTTTGCTATTTGGAACCAGTCTCTTGTTCCATGTCTAGTTCTGACTCTTGCTTCCTGACCTGCATACAGATTTCTCAGGAGGCAGGTAAGGTGGTCTGGTATTCTCATCTCTTTCAGAATTTTCCGCATTTTGTTGTGATCCACACAGTCAAAGGCCTTGGCATAGTCAATAAAGCAGAAGTAGATGTTTTTCTGGAACTCTCTTGCTTTTTTGATGAACCAATGGATCTTGGCAATTTGATCTCTGGTTCCTCTGCCTTTTCTAAATCCAGCTTGAACATCTGGAAATTCACAGTTTTCGTACTATTGAAGCCTGCTTTGGAGAATTTTCAACATTCCTTTACTAGTGTGTGAGATGAGTGCGATTGTACGGTACTTTGAGCATTCTTTGGTGTTGCCTTTCTTTGGGATTGGAATGAAAACTGCCATTTTCCAGTCCTGTGGCCACTGCTGAGTTTTCCAAATTTGCTGGCATATTGATTGCAGCACTTTCACAGAATCATCTTTTAGAATTTGAAATAACTCAACTGAAACTCCGTCACCTCCACTAGTTCGTAGTGATTCTTCCTAAGAGCCACTTGACTTCTCATTCCAGGATGTCTGGCTCTAGGTGAGTGATCACACCATCATGATTATCTGTGTCATGAAGATCTTTTTTGTATAGTTCTTCTGTGTAGTCTTGCCACCTCTTCTTAATATCTTCTGCTTCTGTTAGGTCCATACCATTTCTGTCCTTTATTGTGCCCATCTTTGCATGAAATGTTCCCTTGGTATCTCTAATTTTCTTGAAGAGATCTCTAGTCTTTCCGATTCCATTGTTTTCCTCTATTCTTTGCATTGATCACTGAGGAAGGTTTTCTTATCTGTCCGTGCTATTCTTTGGAACTCTGCATTCAAATGAGTATATCTTTCCTTTTCTCCTTTGCCTTTCACTTCTCTTCTTTTCTCAGCTACTTGTAAGGCTTCCTCTGAAAACCATTTTGCCTTTTGCATTTCTTTGTTTTGGGGATGGTCTTGATCATTGTCTCCTGAACAATGTCCATTGTTCTTCCAGCAGTCTGTTTATCAGATCTAATCCCTTGAATCTATTTGTTACTTCCACTGTATAATCGTAAGCGATTTGACGTAGGTCATACCTGAATTGCCTAGTGGTTTTCCCTACTTTCTTCAGTTTAAGTCTGAACTTGGCAATAAGGAATTCATGATCTCAGCCACCGTCAGTTCCTGCTCTTGTTTCAGCTGACAGTATAGAGCTTCTCCATCTTTGGCTACAAAGAATATAATCAATCTGATTTCGGTATTGACCATCTGGTGATGTCCATGTGTAGAGTTTTCTCTTGTGTTGTTGGAAGAGGGTGTTTGCTATGACCAGTGCATTCTCTTGGCAAAACTCTGTTAGCCTTTGACCTGCTTCATTCTGTACTCCAAGGCCAAGTTTGCCTTGTTACCCCAGGTATTTCTTGACTTCCTACTTTTGCATTCCAGTCCCCTATAATGAAAAGGACATCTTTTTGGGGTGTGAGTTCTAGAAGGTCTTGTAGGTTTTCATAGAACCATTCAACTTCAGCTTCTTCAGCATTACTGGTCGGGGCATAGACTTAGATTACTGTGATATTGATTGGTTTGCCTTGGAAATGAACAGAAATCATTCTGTCATTTTTGAGATTGCATCCAAGTACTACATGTCAGACTCTTTTGTTGACTATGATGGCTACTCCATTTCTTCTAAGGGATTCTTGCCCACAGTAGTAGATATAATGGTCATCTTAGTGAAATTCACCCATTCCAATCTATTTTAGTTAGATGATCCTAAAGTGTCGATGTTCACTTTTTCCGTCTCCTGTTTGACCACTTCCAATTTGCTTTGATTCATGGACCTAACATTCCAGATTCCTATGCAATATTGCTTTTTACAGCTTTGGACTTTATTGTATCACCAGTCACACCCACAACTGGGTGGTGGTGTTGCTTTGGCTCTGTCTCTTCATTCTTTCTGGAGTTATTTCTCCAGTGATTTCTACTAATACATTAGGCACCTACAAACCTGGGGAGTTCATCTTTCAGTGTCCTATCTTTTTGCCTTTTCACACTATTCATAGAGTTCTCAAGGCAAGAATACTGAAGTGGTTTGCCATTCCCTTCTCCAGTGAACCACGTTTTGTCAGAACTTTCCACCATGACCCATCTGTCTTGGCCCTACATGGCATGGCTCCTAGTTTCACTGAGTTAGACAAGGCTGTGATCCATGTGATCAGATAGGTTAGTTTTCTGTGATTGTGGTTTTCAGCTTGTCTGCCCTCTGATGGAGAAGGATAAGAGGCTTAAGGAAGCTTCCTGATGGGTCTTGTTCTGATGGGCAGGGCCATGCTCAGTAAATCTTTAATCCGATTTTCTGTTGATGGGTGGAGCTGTGTTCCCTCCCTGTTATTTACCTGGGTCCAAACTTTGGTGGCCATTAATGAAGATAATGGCCTTCAAAAGGCTGCATGCACGCACTGGTACACTCAGCGCCCCAGCTCTGCAGCAGGCAACTGCCGACCCACGCCTCTGCGGGAGACTCCTGGACACTCCCGGGCAAGTCTCAATCAGTCTCTTGTGCGGTCACTGCTCCTTTCTCCTGGGTCGTGGTGCACACAAGGTCCTGTTTGTGCCTTCCAAGAGCCTATTTCTTCAGTCTTGTGTAAGTTCTGGCAGCTCGATGGTGGGGTTAATGGGCGACCTCCTTCAAGAGGACTTATGCCATACCCAAGTCTGCTGCACCCAGAGCCCTGCCCCTGCGGCAGTCCACTGCAGACCCGTACCTCCATAGGAGACACTCAAACACAGTTCTGTCTCAGTCTCCGTGGGGTCTCCGGATCCTGGTGCACACAAGGCTTGTTTGAGCCCTCTGAGCATCTCTGGCGGGTATGTGGTTTGATTCTAGACGTGATTTCGCCCCTCCTACCGTCTTGCTGGGGCTTCTCCTTTGCCCTTGGATGTGGAATATCCACATCATATCCATATCATATCCATATCCATATCCATATCAAAGTCACTCCGGCACTGCACGGCTGTTTTGGGTAAGGGGTGGGGATTTTCAGAAATGTGGTCACTGCCCGCTTTCTGGCTTCTTATGGTCAGCTTTCAAACTGTCATGGCACTAGTAGGTGTGTCATTTAGCATATGCTAATATATTACAATGAGCATATAAAGAGGCTTGAGGTCAACTGAAAGTCAAATTTTCTGCCATCCTGGGCCTATCCGGTTTAACCAGTTTTTGTAGTATCCTGTTTTTCTCCATGGCTTTGTCCCCTGCTCTCTTCGTTCTTGTCTCAGTTTAGTTCTTGTGATTGTTTCCATGATGCATGCAAAGTCGCTTCAGTTGTGTCTGACTCTTTGTGACCCTATAGACTGTAGCCCTCCAGGCTCCTCTGTCCATGGGATACACCAGTTATGAGTACTGGAGTGGGTTGCCATGCTCTCCTCCAGGGGATCTTCCTAACTCAGGGATCGAACCCACAACTCCTACATCTCCTGCATTAGCAGGCAAGTTCTTTACCACTAGCACCACCTTTTTTTCATGATAAGACTATTCATAAGTTCCAGTTAGGTCTGAGAGTTTTTATCCTTTAAAGCACCTGTGTCTTCAGAAACAATTTTACACGAAAACCATGGATTGCTTTTTTTTTTTTAAGTGTAAATAGCCTTAGTCATCCTCAGAACAGGTGCTTTGTGAAGTCATCGACAAGCGGTCCCTTGGGCAGTCTGCAACCACTAACCAGAATTTGTAAAAGTTGAGCTCCATGGACCTTTTCAGGGGATGAAGCCATTGTTAGCCTGCACTGCAGTGCTGGAGTCAACTGAAATCCATGGCTCCTGTCATCGGGCTAGACCTTGCTTGGATTTATTGTTATTACAGTGAAATGGTGTCAGAATAATAAGAACCAAAAGGCGTTTTTCCTCTTTTCTCTCTCTACCTGCAACAATGCTGAGAGGGCTTCATTTCACCCACTGTTTCCAGCCCTCTGCTGGACTTTCTCTCTGAGCAGTCCAGAACTCCCACTCTGGAGGGGCTCACTGAAGTTATAGGGGTAAAAAGGGGATGTGTCTGCCTGGGCACAGCTTGAGGGGTGATGTGCAGGGCAGTGCAGGTGAGGAGGGAGGAGAGCCTTGTCTCTTTTTTTTCTTTTTGCTTCGCTGGGGCTGAAACAATGGTCAGTGGTGGCCTGAGTACTACTGACATTTGCCCACCAGAAGGAAGACTCCACCAGGCAGGGATTTTGTCTGTCTTTTTGTTGCTGAATTCTAGCACCATGATGGGTGCCTGGCATACCTTGCATGTAGTAGGCACTCTATAATATTACTGTATTGAATGATTGAGTTTCTAACTTCATTTTAAGCCCTAGAGAGAAGTTTCCACCCTCTCCCATCCCTTCCTATTCTTTAATATAAAGAATATAATATATTATATATAATATATATTTTATATAAAATTTTAAAAAGGAAGCCCAGAGGGACTTCAGATTGAGAATTTGAGAACATGATAGGTTCTCCTTCCTTTTGTGGATAGTGTTTCTCAGTCAAAAGCACTAGTTAAATGAATAAGTGTGGCTTTACAAAAACAGGTAGTGGCTGGATTTGGCCAACAGATAGTAGTTTGCCTACCCTTGGTTTAGTGCCCTGGGAGAAAAGGAAAAACATTAGAGTACTCAGAGGCAAATAGCAAAAGCCTTGACTCAAACTTGCTTAAATAGTAAGGCCATTTATCATCTTACACAATAAGAATTCCCAAGGTAGGGGAGACTCCAGGATTAGCTAGTTCAGTGGCTCATCCCTCTTCCATCTTTCATTTTAAGGCTGGTTTCCCTCATCATCACAAGATGCCTGCCAGTGACAACTGGACTATATGCTTCCGTATTCACGTAGAAGAAGAAAACCTTTCCCAACCAGGGACATAAGTCTTCTTGCCAGGTTAAGATAGTGCCCACCCCAAAATACTAATGGATCCTCAGGGAATGCATGTACTAGTGGGCTAGACCAGCTGCTAAGCTGCTGCTAAGTCACTTCAGTCGTGTCCGACTCTGTGTGACCCCATAGACGGCAGCCCACCAGGCTCCCCCATCCCTGGGATTCTCCAGGCAAGAACACTGGAGTGGGTTGCCATTTCCTTCTCCAGCGCCTGAAAGTGAAAAGTGAAAGTGAAGTCGCTCAGTCGTGTCGACTCTTAGCGACCCCATGGACTGCAGCCCACCTAGCAGGGTACAACTACCCTTTTGGGGCAGAGATCTTAACATGGTAAGGAAGCAAAGTTAACTTTCTGACACCTCAAGGTCTTATGTGCACAGGAAGGGCATTCCTGTGGTCAAGTCCCAGTTCGGGGCATTTGACCACTGAATATCTCTTAAGGCATAGCCACAAAGCATTTCTGCCAAATACCGGGTGCTTTTGAAACACAGATAAATCAAAGTAAGGATCCTTTAGCTCTCGGGGCTGGTATGGGTGACACAATGGTAAGTTATTCAGGGCTGTAAGCTGCCCTACCTTCAACGATTTTGGTTTTGGTCTGTTTTATTCCTCATTAAATAATGTGAATTTAAATTTCTGAACAATTCTTAATTCGTTCCTTTGACTCTCCTAATGTGCTGTAAATCTGTTTTTTTATTTTATATATTGTTGTATTTTACCAGTAAATTTTTTTGTTTTTATGTTTTACTAGTAAATTTTAGAACAAAAGCTACTTTTATAATTTGCTTTTAATGATCATTGTTTTATTGTAACTCTAAATTTACTAGTTCAGCATTTCATAATTACAATTCAGTCTTTGTGATTTATTATTTTTCCTTCAATGCTTCAAGATAAGCCCAAACCTGGTTGTTTTAATTTGGTAAAATACTTAGGTTAAATATGGTATACGTAAATATGAATTAGGTTGGCAAAATTTTTTAAAGGCTTCCCTAAGCTTTGTTGTCATCTTAAGCTTTATGATTGGTTTATTATGTTTATTAATACAGATTGAAGAATATAAAAAACTCTGTGAACTTAAGAGAAAGGAAACTTTCGCAAAGAAGAAAGAATTGGATAAATTAAGGCTTACAATGACAAAAATGAAAGAAACTGTTACTACAAGCACAGTGGTAAGAAAAACTAAACTGGTTTTTCATGCCTGACCCCAGACATCTCAATATACACTGCCTTAAACATAGCAGGAGTTTTTTTTTTAAAAAGGAGTTAATTTTAATTCATCTTCATGCCATTCTGGGGAGAATGTTTTGAGCATGTTAACGTTTTCTGACATATTATTTAAACTGTCATAGTGCAGTTATGTTTTCTTCAGGAACGTGATGGAAAGAAGTAAGTTTGGAATGCCTTAGGTATAAATTGCATTTAATGGGCCGCCCAACCCAGAAATTGGACCCAGGTCTCCCTTGGTGCAGGCAGATGCTTTACTGACTGAGCTATGCATGAAGTCCCTTTAATGGGCCAAAGTACTATAAAACAGGTTTTTAAAAACACATATAGAACTGACCAAATGCATACAGAACATTATGTAATGTTTCTGTGAGGTTGCTTTATTCTACATAACAAAGTGAATAACCATCAACAGGTTCCTTATTTCTGAATATGTGATAATCAAACAGAATTTGGGCTCTCCATTTATACTGAGTACAAGAACATTAATATGCACTTTTACTTTTAAAAATTGATAACATTGATTGAAAAAGCCAGTACTGTGATAGTACTTTAAAATGAGGATTATCCTCATTTTAAAGATGAGAAAACTGAAGCTTATGGAGGTGACTATAACTGAAGAGGTCAATGTTAATACTACTTCTGTTAATTAAAATAGAAACACCTGTAATCTATCATAATTAGTTGAATTAATGAGTCTTTAGTGATTTCTTCTATCTGTTTTGAATTGTTTAGTCACTAAGTCGTGTCTGATTCTTTGTGACCCCATGGACTGTGACCCACTTGGTTCCTCTGTCTGTGGGATTTTCCAGGCAAGAATACTGGAGTGGGTTGCCATTTACTGTTCTAGGGATCTTTCCCATCCAGAGATCGAACCCACCTGCATTGGCAGGTGGATCCTTACTGCTGTGCCAGGGAAGGCCTCTATCTGTATTGAGAATTACATGTAAAACTATATGGGGCAATAGTAATACTAATATATATATAACATTTCTTATTAGAATGTTCAGTTAATTCCATTATACCCATGTTCAGTTAATTCCATTTATGGGGTAGTTCTGACCATTATGGGCTTTCCTGGTGGCTCAATGGTAAAGAATCCACCTGCCAGTGCAGGAGACATGGGTTTGAGACCTGGGTTGGGATGATCCCCTGAAGGAGGAAATGGCAACCCACTCCCAATATTCTTGCCTGGAGAATACCTTGGACAGAGGAGCCTGGTGGGCTTCAGTCCACGGGGTCACAAAGAGTCGGACACCACTGAGTACCCACGCTTTTTTCCTTGACCATTATAATTACAATACATCCATTATGACATCCAATTACAAAACATTAGTAAAACAAAAATTTTCTCTGCCTACAAGATCATTATCTGTTTTTTTTTTTCCAAATATCAATGCAATAAGGAAGCATGAATCTAGCTAGGCTCAAAGGGTTGGATAAAACAGATTTTATCTGTATGCCTAAGCTCATATATTAGGGCCTCATAAATTATGTCACACACATCACTTAACTTGGAAAAATGAAGTATATGTTCCTTAACCTGCACTCCAAAGATCTCTAAGGCCAAATAAGACAAAGCTGGAGGTATCAGGGATACTTACCTCAAGTGTCTCTCTCTCTTTAGTTGCTAAGTCGTGTCCAACTCTTACTACTTCATGGACTATAACCCACCAGACTCCTCTGTCCATGGGATCCTCCAGGCAAGAATCCTGGAGTGGGTTGCCATTTCCTTCTCCAGGGCATCTTTCTGACCCAGGGATCAAACCCGGGTCTCCTCCTCTGCAGGCAGATTCTTTACCGACTGAGCTACGAGGGAAACCCAGTGTCTCTCTACCTCCCCCAATCCAACACCCCACCCCACCTTACCGGCGGAGAATGGTGTTTAAAGCACAATGGCAGTATCACAGGGGCTTCCCAGGTGGCTCGGTGGTAGAGAACCAGCCTGCTAATTCAGGAGACGCAGGTTTGATCCCTGGGTCAGGAAGATCCCCTGGAGTAGAAAATGGCAACCCCCTCCAGTATTCATGCCTGGAAAATTCCACAGACAGAGGAGCCTGGCAGGCTACAGTTCATGGTGTCTCGAAAGAGTCAGACATGACTGAGCATGAGCTTCACATACGTATCAGAGAAACCTGCGTCTGAATCTTGGCTTTACTAACCCAGAGTTTCCTCGTCTATAATATGGAGGTAGTAGGACTGCCTCCTTCAAAGGACTTTTGTGGAGAAAGAATGAGGTCATGCCTATAAGGCTTTTAGCTGAGTGCTTTGTATTTGGTAAACTTTGTTGTGGTTGATGTTGTTATTTCCTGAGATTAGAAAACAACATTTTGGCTATGAACTTGAGACTACTGGGAATTTCAGGTTCACCTTCATGTGGCACTTTTGGTTTAGAAAACTCTGCAACCAGGTCAAGTTAATGTGATTCTGACAGAAAGGAAGAACAGTGTATGATTCTCAAGGTGCCAGGGTGGGGAGGTTAGAGGGCTAGAGGAAAGGAATATCAGGCTGGATGGGCCTTGAGCATAGAGTCACTAATCCTGATGATCAGTCAGAGTCCCTTGGACAGTCTACTAATTTTTGATAGCAGTTCTAGGGTTTCAAACTCCTGTTAACTCTGGAACTATAGTCCACAAGTTCAGTCATATGAGTACTTTAGAGAAAAAATGTAGTTTGGGGGGCTTTCACTCACCTGTCTCACCTGACATGACTGAGAGTGCCTCTACACCCCTGACAGGTGTTCTCTGACCCCACATTGGTGTGCAGGATTGGGAGAAGTTAAATCATCTGCCCAGGGTAACTCTATGCAGAGAGCAAAGGAATCTGTTTGATTAGCTTTTCTCTCAGCTCCACTTTCCCTCACAAGTGGAAATGCAGATCCAAGCTCCAATAAATTTGCCTTCCCTTTTCTTTTACCAAAACTGTGTTATAAAAATATCTGTTTCACTATGAATTTTCTTCATTCATAGTTCTTTCTTTTAATTATGTTAACATTTTTTCATCAGACCCAATTTTTCCTTTTCCAAAATGCTGATTAAGTATTAAGAGAAAATCTTCAGCGTGAACATAGCTATCAAATAAGGCAAAAGACCTGATTTGTTTGGACTTTTAAAATAATACTCATTCCAATATCCTGGAATAACATTATTTTAAATAATTATTAAAATGTATATTTAATTTTTTAAATGGTAGTCATGTCTTTAAAGTTTTTTTTTTTATAGTTTTTACATTCCTTTTGCTGTAATTCATTTCTCTCCCTCCCAAATTTTGTTTTTTGTTTTGTTGTTTTGGTTTTCTTTTTGTTTTCTTTTCTGATGATTTCAGGATTATTTCTGTCTCAGTTTGTTTTATAAAGAAACAAGTAATATAATGATTGATTTTTATTTTAACTAAAGGCACCCCCAGTATAAAAGATGAATGGATGATACATGAATATTTAGTGAGTTGAACTGCTGTCATGAGTCATTTGATGATTTATTGAATTTTCAACAGGTTCTTAGTGATCACAATTTAGAACTAGCACGACTACAGGGATCAATAAGACAGTGGGAAGAAAAGGTTGAAGACATGAAGAAATCTTGTAAGATCCTGGAGGATAAAATGTAAGGATAATTCTTCATTTTCACTGAAGCATTTCTAGATGTGATGTTACTTTCATTAGAAAATTTTTTCTAATATTAGATGAAGATTATATTCTCTTAGTTTACTAAAGTTTCTGTGATTTTCAGCTTTATAGAACCACATCTTCATTGTGAAATTAACCAGTTTTTCAGATGATTAGGAGAAACAATTGAGGATGATGTGTTTAATTTAGGAAGAGGGAGGGATTTTGGGGTATGGATTATCCTCATTTCAGTTCCTTACTCCCTATAAACAAATATGCCCCTGGAGGAAGGCGTTGCCATAATGCTACAAACTCACCTAACCATGCTGTTACAATTGCTGTTCATAGTCAAAGAGGACTTGCAGAACTTATTGAGAAAATACAGGGAAGCCTCAAGGCAAAAATTTACCCAAGGAACGGAAACCAGAAACATAAGAAAATATTCCTTCCATTTCAAGGGTCACAGCCTTTGCTTCCTTCTATGATTCTCTTTATCTACATGCTGTGTTGTCTTCTTGGTGAGCCCATGGGTAAGCATGGCCATTCTAAACACTGTGAGTTTACCTGGCACAGGTTCATCTACTTTAGAGACTGACTAACAGATTCTCCCAGGAGAATTCCCAGATTTTCCCAACAAACATTGTTTAGCTCAGCTCTAGACAGGAAGGTGGGGTCTTTCAATATAAATATGGCTTCTGGGCTTACCCCTAGGGTTTGCTGACAGTTTAAAAGACAAATTGTGGTCTGAACAGTTTCCAAAAAAGACATGTAATTTCACATATAGAATCTTATTATAATATGACTCTTTTCTACATAGGTTTGAATGTATTGCACTTAAAGTTATATCTCTAAAATAACAATTACACCACAGTGCTACTCTACCATCAACAGTCCATAAAATATGCAATAATCTCTATACTCAGTACTAGATTTGAAAACAGAAAGCTCAAATAACACAACAATTAAAAATCAGAATAAAAAAATCTTTTTCTTTGACAAAGTTAGTTTTGGTTGATATCTATTTCTTACATACCAGGCAGAAAATCATCATGGAATTTACAGATTAGCTCTTAAAATTATTTCTAGGGGTTATCATTAAAAGCCTTGCTGCTACACTGATGAAAAATTTAAAAATTTTAAGCAGTCTTCATGTTAACTAACTAGTTTTAAAAGTGTGTTCCAGAAGGAAATGGGGGGGGGGGGGCTTCCCTGGCCCAACGGTAAACAATCCACCTGCTAGTGCAGAGACACCGGCTGGATCTCTGGTCTGGGAAGATCCCACAGGCCGCGGGGTAACGAAGCCCACGCACCACAACTATGGAGCCTGTGCTCTGGAGCTCGGGAGCTGTCACCACGGAGCTCACATGCCGCAGTTACTGAAGTGTGTGTGTCCGAGAGCCCGTGTTCTGAAGCAGAAGAAGCCCCACGGTGAGAAGCCTGCGTATCACAGCTAGAGAAGGCCCTGCTCACCGCAACCGGAGAAAAGCCCGCACAGAAACAAAGACTCAGCACAGTCAAAAACAAATAAACAAAATAAATAAAAACATTTTTAAAAAGAAGGAAATGGGGATCCATTGATCTTTCATTTTGAATGGCTCACCTTTTTTTTTTTTTTTTTTTTAATTCCAGTTTTTTAAGAGTTTTCACGTAGAATCTCACTGAGAAAAAGTGCTTTTGACTAATTTGGTGATTGAGGATATTTACCTCCCCCCTTTTTATTAATAAAACTTTACTTTTTCCTCTTTATTACTTAGCAAATTAAAAGAGAATTCTCTGTATTTTTATTTTCTCACTTGGTTCCTTTTTTCTACCTTTGGTGGTAGAGAGAAGCAGCTCAGTTCTTGTTTGGTGAATTTAAAGAATCAAACTGTTATTTTTATAATATCTATAACATTCTTTAAATTAAACAAGAAACTAAATAATTTGCATAGGTTATCTTCTTACTGATCTGTAAGTCTTAATTCCCCGTGTCCCGCCCACCATGAATTCTTTAACTTGCAAGCTCATCATCTATTTTGAGGTCAAAATATTGAGAAAAAACAAAAATTACTCAACTCCAAGTTTAAATTAAATATGTGGAATTTTAATTAAATTTAAATTAATTTAAATTCTTTATGTGGACAGTTAAGAGTACCTAAAATTCACCACAAGTCCACGGGAGGCACTGCTAGTTTAATCCTTCTTCTTTATTATTATTAATATCCAGAATGATGTATTTGCATAATAAAAGGCAAATCAGTACCTATCATTCTAAATTGCTATGACCTTTCTTTGTCATTGAGCTGGTTATCAGCACATGGGAACTGAGAGATTAGAAACTAAATATTCTACATAAATGACATCCAATTTGTGACCCAAAGTATATACTTGCCGTTATAGTGCAGGAGGCTGTAACAATTATAGATGCTTTTTTTTCTTTAAAGTGCTGAGTGGTTTCAAAATTGTCAAAGTTACCAATGACTTTCATCCTGCCAAATTTCAGTGATCTGGTCCAAAGTTTTTGAATTCTTAATAGAATTTGACACAGATGCTTACTTCCGTCTTCTTGAAATGGTTTCTTCATTTGGCTTCCCAAACATCACCGTCTCTTATTTCACTTACCACACTGCTCCTTCTCAGGACCCTATACTTGTTCCATTTCTTCTTTCTGCCTCTAAATTTTGGAGTTCTCAGCCATTCATCCTCCTCTATTCTGTACTCATACTCTCCATACATGACTTCATTCAGTCTCATTCTTTCTGTACCTCTAGTGACTTCCACATTTATATATTCAACCCTGACCTCTAAATGCATATAGTCTGCAGTTTATTTGACCTTAGCACTTGGAAAGTTGAAAGTTATAGCTTCTCAGTTGTGTCTGACTTTTTGTGATCCTGTGGACTGTAGCCCACCGGGATCCTCTGTCCATGGAATTCTCCAGGCAAGCATACTGGAGTGGGTTGCCATGTCTGCTCCAGGGATCTTCCTGACTCAGGGATCAAACCCAGTTCTCCCGCACTGCGGGCAGATTCTTTACCATCTGAGCCACCACACTTCAAGGATATCTCAAATATACATGTCCCAAACAGAATTCTTAATTTCCCATTCCTTGAAATAGCTCTTCCTTGAGTCTTCCATATCACTGTTTACCTAATTACTCCAGTCAAAAAACTAGAAGTCATCCACCATTCCAGTTTTCCTCACTACCTAACCCTAACCCAACTAGGTAACTAACCTAACCTAACCCTAATCCAACTCTAACTCAAGCCAAATCCAAAGTCTTGTCCTATTGCCTTCATCTTCAGAATATATCCCGAGTCCAACTACTTTTCACCAGCTCCACCACTACAGCCTCAGTCTGAGCCCCCATTGTCTCTTCTGGACCCTTGCCATAGACTTCTACATAGTCTGTCTTCCTGTGCTATTGTCTTTCTTTACTCAGTAGCCAGAGTCATCTTTACAAGGTGTGAATCAGTTCCTGTCATTCCTTTCCTTAAAAAGTCCTCCCTGGTTTCCTTCAAAATAAAATCTGAACTTCTACCTTGTTCTCAAGACCCTATGTGATCTGGGCTGTGTCTATCTCTTCAGCCTTCTCAAACTCCTGTCTTCATCAGATATACCAAACATGTTCCTGCCCAGGTTATTATCACCTGCTGTTCTTTCTATATGAAAAGCTCTTCCTTAAGGTCTTCACATATCTGGCTCCTTCTCATCCTTCAGGTCTTTCACAAATTATTCCAAGAGGTGTTCCCTAATCACCTGTCTACACTAACATCATCATTCTCAGGATTTCTCTCTACTTTACCCTACTTTGTGGTCTTTGGATCATTTAACACTATCTGAAATATATATTTTTTGATAACTTGCTTCTATTCTGCCTACTTCACTAGAGTGTAATTTCCATGATGGTAGAGACTTTGCCTGTGCTGTATCTCCAGTATCTATATCACCTTCAAAGTGTAGGTATTCAAAAATTGCTTCTTAAATTAATGTATAAATAAATATTAATACATCATATCAAAAGACTAAAATTTTTGTTTATTCTAATGAATAGTAAATAAATATGTTGCATAGGGAGATGGGGACTGGAAGTTTCTGATATCATAAGTAAATGTGGTTTTTCTGGAAAACATGTCCTAATAGGAATTTATTTGGTTTCCTTTGTTCATAGGCTTTTTTTTAAGAATAACAAGGAAAAACTGGATGATTCATCAAATTCTGAAAAAAGTGAATTATTGCTGAAGATAAAACAGGTAGGAAGATAGAAGTGATGGTTTTAAGATTATAATTAATTTTTAGTTAACATTTTAATATGTGTGAAAATCTGAAATTTTGCAAAGATAGTATTTTCATTAGCTAATAATAATCATGATCATTCACACTAACTGATTTAAAGATTTGATCAGAAAGCTGGAAGAAAATAGTGAAAATCACCTAAGCTAAGCATTAAAAAAAAGTTTAAAAAAAAAAAAATGAGGATAGTTTAAGAGACCTCTGGGACAGCATCAATGTGTTCTAATATTAAGATTATAGGGGTCCCAGAAAGAGGAGAGAGAGAAAGGGGCAGAGAACATAATTGAATAAATAATAGCTGGAAATTTTCCTAACCTGAGAAAGAAAATAGATATCTAAGTCCAGGAAGCACAGAAATTCCCAAACAAGATGAACCCAAAGAGGACTACACCAAGACACATTGTAATGAAAATGGCAAAAAAATAAACAGAGACTCTTAAAAGCAGCAAAAGAAAAACAACTGGCTGTATACAAGAGAACTCTGAGAAAACTATCAGCTGACGTTTTAGCAGAAGCTTTCTAGGCCAGAAAAAAAGTGGCATGATAAATTTAAAGTGATGAAGGGATAAAACCTACACCCAATTCTCTACCTGACAAGGCTGTCATTCAAATTTTAATGAAAGATGAAGAGTTTTATAGATAAGCGAAAGCTGAGAGTTCAGCAGTACTAAACCTACTTTACAAGAGATGTTAAAGGGGCCTCTCTAAATAGAAAAGGCCATAGCCAGAAATATGAAAATTATGAAAGGAAAAATTTCACTGGTAAAGGCAAGCATACAGTAAAGGTCAACCACTTATAAAGCTAGTGAGAAGCTCAAAATATAAATGCAGTAAAATTGTCTATCCACAATAAGTTAAGTTGTACAAAAACCAAAAAGATGGACAGTATGATGTCAAAAATATTAAGTGTGTAGGGGTAGTAAAAATGCAGAGTTGTTAGAATGTGTTCAAACTTAAGATCATTAACTTCAGTTCAGTTCAGTTCAGTCCCTCAGTTGTGTCCAACTCTCTGTGACCCCATGACCTGCAGCATGCCAGGACTCCCTGTCCATCCCCAACTCCCAGAGCCTACACAAATTCACGTCCACTGAGTCGGTGATGCCATCCAACCATCTCATCCTCTGCCATCCCTTTCTCCTCCTGCTCTCAATCTTTCCCAGCATCAGGGTCTTTTCCAATGAGTCAGCTCTTCGCATCAGGTGGCCAAAGTATTGGAGTTTCAGCTTCAACATCAGTCCTTCCAATGAACACCCAGGACTGATCTCCTTTAGGATGGACTGGTTGGATTTCCTTGCAGTCCAAGGGACTCTCAAGAGTCTTCTCCAACACCACAGTGCAAAAGCATCAATTCTTTGGTGCTCACCTTTCTTTATAGTCCAACTCTCACATCCATGCATGAGTTAACTTAATCACACATATCTAAATGTTATGTGTATGAAGTGAAAGTGATGGTTGCTTAGTCGTGTCTGACTCTTTATGACCCATGGACTGTAGCCTGCCAGACTCCTCTGTCCAAGGAATTCTCCAGGCAAGAATACTGGAGTGGGTGACCATTCCCTTCTCCAGGGGATCTTCCTGACCCAGGGACTGAACTCGAGTCTCCTGCATTGCAGGCAGATTCTTGAACCATCTGAGCCCCCAGTGCAGCCCTGCTATGTGTATATGTCATGGTAACCATAGACAAAAAATTTGTAATAGATGCACACGAGAGAGAGTAAGGAATCTAAACATAACACTAAAGATAGTAATCAAATCACAAGGGAAGAGAACAAAAGATGAAGAATGAACAAAAAACTACCAAAACAACCTGAAAATAATCAACAAAGTGTTGATAAGTACACGTTGTTGTTTTAGCTGCTAAGTTGTGTCTGACTCTTTTGTAGCTCCATGGACTGTGTAGCCCACCAAACTTCTCTGTCCTTGGGATTTCTCAGGCAAGAATACTAGAGTGGGTTGTCATTTCCTTCTCCAGGGGTTCTCCCCGACCTAGACCCAGGGATCGAACCGCATCTCCTACATGGCAGGAAGATTCTTTACCACTGAGCCACCAAGGAATAAATAAATATCTATTAATATCTACATATTATCATATTACATTTTACATATTACATTTATCAATATTTACATCAATAAATACATATCTATCAATAATTGCTTTAAAGGAAAATGGAAAAATATGCCAATCAAAGATATGGAGTGGCTGATGGATTTTTTTTTTTAATGTCTATATATGCTGCTTACAAGAGACTAGCTTCATATCTAAAGACACACTCAGACTGAAAGTGAGGGTGTGGGAAAATGTGTTCAGTACAAATGGAAACAAAAAGAATGCTGCCCAAAAAACCTGTTTGGATTTTGATTGGGGTTGAATGAAATCTGTAGATCACTTTGGGGAGGATTTTGCACTTTTACAATACTGAAGTTTCTAGTCCATGAATACAGCATATCTTTCATTTACCTTAGGTCTTTTTTGTTCCCTTTGACTTAATTATTCAATTTCACTATGATATGTCCAGGTTTTTCTTTTTGTTTATCCTGCTTGGGATTTATTGGACATCTTAAATCTGTGAATTGCTGTATTTTATAATTTCTTCAAAATTTTCAGCCATTATCTGTTCATGTATTTATTTTGTCCTGTGCTTTTCCCACTACTCCAATTCTATGTACACAATCATGTGTACTAATAAAATATCCTCTCTGTTTCTTACTTGCTCTTCTCTGGTTTCTAGTTTTTGTCTCCCTTAGTTGCATTCTGGGGTGAATGGTCTCATTTCAATTCTTAATTTGGCTTTTGTATTTTTGAGTTGGGAAATTTTCAACTCTGCTTTGTTACTCTTTATTGTTTCTGAATCCTTGCCATATTTGTCAAGCATGTCTAGGATTTCTTTGGTCATAATAAATACAGTACTTCTGTATTTCAGTGTCTATTTCCAATGTCTGGTATTTTTGTAGGACTATTTCTGTTATCTATAGTTTCTGCCAGTTTTTGTCCATGCTGTCTTGTTTCCTTCTGTTCCTGGTAGGAAACTGGACAGTGTTCTTCAAAAAAGGCGTTTGTAGAAACAATTTGAGGTATAGGATGACAGTATATTTCTCAGATACAGATTTTATTCACTTTTGTCAGATACCTGGGATGTTACCAGTTCCAAACTTTCCTAATCCACCTTTAGGTTCCCTGGTGACTGAAGTCATGCTTGACCATGCTTCAGGTCAGTTCCGTTCAGTCACTCAGTCGTATCTGACTCTTTGTGACCCCATAGACTGCAGCATGCCAGGTTTCCCTGTCCATCACCAACTCCTGGCGTTTGCTCAAACTGATGTCCATCAAGTCAGTGATGCCATCCAACCATCTCATCCTCTGTCGTCCCCTTCTTCTCCTGCTTTCAATCTTTCCCCGAGTGCTTTCCAATGAGCTTCAGTTTTTCGCATCACGTGGCCAAAGTATTGGAGTTTCAGCTTCAACATCAGTCCTTCCAATGAATAATCAGGACTGAGTTCCTTTAGGATGGACTAGTTTGATTTCCTTGCAGTCCAAGAGTCTTCTCCAACACCACAGTTCAAAAGCATCAATTCTTAGGCACTTAGCTTTCTTTATAGTCCAACTCTCACATCCATACATGACTACTGGAAAAAGGGAATGTTACCCACTTCAGTATTCTTGCTTGGAGATTTCCATGGATGAGTAACCTTGCAGGCTACAATCCATGGGATTGCATGAGTGAGTGACTGACTGTGCTTGTTAGCTTTTAATTCACTTTTTTTTCAGAGAGTAAAGCTCTTTGGGATCCCAGACTAAAGTGGTGGGAGGTTTTATCAGGCTTAACACCTGGATGAGCTCTAAGTATTTACTTTTGTCCCCCATGTCAAGTAAGAGAACCAAACCTCAGTTTCCAAATGATTTCTTCTATATTAATAAATGTCCTCAGAGTAAAAGGACTTTCCTGGTCATGAAGAATCTGCCTGAGTGCTGGAGACTGCCTGCAATGCAGGAGATGTGGGTTCAATCCCTGGGTCAGGAAGATCCCCCTGGAGAAGGAAATGGTAACCCACTCCAATATTCTTGCCTGGGAAGTTCAATGGACAGAGGAGCCTGGTGGGCTGCAGGCTATGGGGTCGCAAAAGGTGGACACGACTTAATGACTAAACTACAACCACCAATATCAGAATAAGAGTTTTCAGTGCTAGGTTTACCAGTCTGGATTTTTGCTTTTTTATAGAATTAGGCCTACTAATTCCTCATTATCTTATTCTGCAACACTTTTTAGATCCCTTTCATCCTGCTATTTCAGTGATCCTTAGCCCACCATTCCTTCCTAACTTTCTTACCTCATTTGAAGCCATTCAGTAGAGACATCCAAGCACCAAGTTCTTACCTCATTCAGAAAATTAATGTTTACTGTCTTTTGTCCTTGAATAGAAATATTTAAGAAAAGGTAAGCATAATATCTACTCAAAGAGGTTTTGAGCAAGAGTTCCTACTGATGATATGTTTTTTTTCCCCTGGTATAATTTATCTTCTGGGAAAAGGACATACAGATCTTGCTGAATGATCCTACTTTATTAATTCTTATTTCAATATGAATTATTACTTTATGGTTTCTCATCAGTGTTTATTACCTTTCTATACATTTGTCATATTTGAGGCCCCAAGTGTACAATTACATATCTGATGTGGAAATAAATTACTCAACATTTAAGGCATAGTCTTATATGGGTGTTAATATGCTCAGTGCTCTAGTGAGTTGCCCATCAGAGAAACCATGACACAAATCCTCTACTTCAATTCCTTTTTTTTTTCCTAGATGGCTGAAAAGTTACACAAATGTCATTTAGACAACAAAGCTCTACGAGAGAAATTGCAAACAGTTTCCAGACAATATAAGATTGTCTTAAATGAAGAGGATAAAGTTTTCATGCAGAAACGGAGAATTTATTCTGAGTATGTTTCTATCCATGACCTATACATGACTCAACATACTATAGTTATGGGTTGCTTCTCCATTTAAACTTATCCTAGTTTTAAAATCTATTGACAACAATGAAATATTCTTTATCCAGTCATAAATAGGCCCCAAATTTGCCTCTATACATACTGAATAATGCTTTCCTCATATGGGTCAGATCAAATCCATAAACACCAAACCTATTATTTTTACTTCTACGTCAGATTCTTGGACGAATAACTGAGTTTTTACTCCGTAATACTGCCTAGAGAAACTGTGAGATCTACTGTCATCAGAAACTGGCTCTGCACTTAAATTTCCTATCTCAGAAAAAGATCTGGTCATTGACATAATCCCCTAACCCAGAGACTGGGAAAGTATTCAAGGAAACTCCTATATTTTACCAGGAATCACCAATGTTTGTCAGTTCCACCTCCCAAATATTTCTCAAATATATCCTGTCCTCCTATCCAACTCCACTGTTTTCACCCCTTTTAGCCTCTTTGATTTGGTTTGCCTCTCAGAAGTTCTTCCCACTTTCCCTTTTACCACCCCTAACTTATCTATCTCCCTCTCGCCAGAATGGCCCCTATGAAACATCCCTCTAAGGTCACTCTTTTTCATTAGTCATTGCATTGTTATCACCTGGGTACACATCACTTTGTCCCACTGAGCTATGACAGATCAGCGCAGTTGCTCCATCTTAGCACTATATCCTCAGGATCTTTTCCATTGCTTAGCAGGTAATGGGCATTCACCAGTGTTTTCCTAATCAATTATATAAGTAATAATCCATTACTACACTTAAAATTAAGTCACATGGAAGTGTAATTATGGTGTCCAGGCCCACTTATGTGAAGCTGGATTTATGGTCATTGTTGTAGTCTTTATGATACAGAGAGTTCCTACAATCTTTTTATCTTATCCAATTGAATAGCCTACTAAGAATGATACAGTTAGTATTCTTCAGGCAATAACTTCCTTAGATCAATACTAAGTTATCAGTTTGAATCATAAAATGTTCTGGTGACAAATAATTGTAGCCCTGAAACATTTACTACTGGTATTGGTATTTGTCCTCTTCAATTTGGGCTGCCATAACAAATTACCATAGACGGGGAGATTTAAATGACAGAAATTTATTTCTCATAGTTCTGGAAGCTGGACATCTGACATCTGGGTGCCAGCATGGCCAGATTCTGGTGAGAACTCTCTTCCTAACTTGCATGAAGAAGATGGTCAACCATCTTCTTGCTGTGTCCTCACAGAAGGGAGATAGAGAGATAGAGCTGTCTGGTATCTCTGCTTACGAGGGCACTAGTCTCACCATGAGGACTCTACCCTCATGACCTCATATAGATCTAATGTCTTCCCAAAGACCCCATCTTCAAATACCATTTCACTGGGGCCTAAGGCTTCAACATATGAATTTGTAGGAGGACACAATTCAGTCCACAGACATTTTGAAGAAGATGAGACGCTTAGATAAAGTACTTCCTGTTACAGGCATGTACGTCCTATCAATGTCTGGAAATTTGAACAAAATCATAAACTTTCCATTATTCACGCTGTAAGTTAGGGACAAAAAATAATCACTTTTCAGAGAATTTCTCATGGGTGCTGCTCACTGGCTTCAGCACTTTACATTTCATTTAAATTCTTATAACCAGTGAGATAGGTATTATGGTCCCCATTTTATGAATGGCGAAACTGAAGCTTATCCATAGGTGAAGTCTCTTTTCAAGGTCACACTGCTAGGAAGAGATAGACCACTATCTAAAGTTAGTCTGATTGATTCCTTCACATTTTCCAAAATAAAATACCAGAATTGATAAATTCATTAAAAGAGACACACCCACTCAGCAAGGCAAAGTGCTGTTGAAATATTCTTATGGTTTTATGGTTACTATTACAATTAATGTTCCTTTCATGGCTTGATGATTTTCTTAGAGCTAGCCACTACTAGGAAAAAAACTTTGTTTCTATTTTTTACTAATTTATCTGGTAAATAGTTCCTGAACTGAAATTTCCAAACTACTTTCTGAATTCTTGTTTTTGATTGCATATTTTCTTATGCTAAGGAGTTAAAAATGATTTCAACGTTCAACGTATGATAACTATTTTTTCATGGTAGAAATCAAAAACAACTGGCATTTATAGCTCAGAAAGAAAACTTCCTATCAAAAAGAAAAGTAGACATCAAAAATATGGAAGAAGGACTTATCACTCTCGGTGAGCTTCATCGGTATGTTTATTACCTTTGAACATTTTAATCTTCCTTCCTCTGCATTTATTTTTTAATAAATGGTAATAAGCCTGTAAAATTTGAAATATACTATAGAAAAGGAGGTTCATAATTGTCTATCTCTGTTTTACAGTCCAGAAAGGTCATTATCATTCAATCTTTCAATGAAAGGATAGACAGATGCTGAGTTCTACATAAGCTGCTTCTAATACCTACATTAGAGTCTCCACATTCCCCTCCACCACAGATCCACAAGCACATTTTCCATTCTTAATTACTACTTATCACTAATTCCAGAATCTATATTGGCTTTCTAAGTTATGGAAGAAAGTGAAATTTATAGTCGCTCAGTCGTGACGGACTCTTTGAGATCCCATGCACTGTAGCGCGCCAGGCTCCTCTGTCCGTGGGATTTCCCAGTCAAGAATACTAGTGTGGGTTGCCATTCCCTTCTCCAGGGGATCTTCCCCAACCCAGGGATTGAACCTGAGTCTCTGCATTGCAGGCAGATTCTTTACCATCTGAGCTACCAGGGAAGCCCCCTATACCTGTGTATAATGTCTAAATTATACATTACAGCAAATCAGAACTCAATCTAAAATCCATAGTTCCTCACCAATTTGTTGACCTAAACCCTTCCTATGTAGAGTTATTTCCCTTCATGTCCTCTGTATGCAGTAAGTTTGCCTTAGTCCCAAGCGTCCTGACTAGCTGCTCCTTTCCTCTGTGTGTTTGCAAATGATGATGTCTTTTCCTTGGTGAGATATCACCTCCATGTTCTTCCCCCTATTAAATATTATTCCCTAATAACCTGTCCTCAACTGCCTCGCCAAAATCTGTTCTTCCTTATTCTTGGCTTCAAAACTTGCAAAAGCAGTTTGCACTGGCCAGAAAATTGTAATTGTCTTTCCATTAGTCTGGCACTAAAATCTTTAGTTGTACTGGTGTTTTGTCTCCCAATTAGATGGTAGCCTTATTGTGCTACCACAATAAGGTTGCATTATTGTGAAGAATTATATTAAGTCTATTATACATTTAACAGCTCCCATAAATGCAAAATCCAATATGTTTTTCTTATTTTTAGAGCAACAAAGGAAATATATCGGAAACAAATAAAAATCCTGAATGAGAACATGGAAAGAGAAACTCAGAGATGGTAAAAAAAAAAAAAAAAGCTTATTTATATCATAAGTACTGTATGTTGTCTTAATTAACGTGCCCCAAAGTTGGAAGAAATCAGAGTGCTTGTTGGTTGCTAGAGTCCATGGAAGTTATTTCCCACAAAATTAAGTTGTGTGAGTTCTCTTGGCTCTAGATGTGTTTGTTAGTTTGATATTTTGTTAATTGAACAGAAACAAAGCTTTTCATTCCAATCATGCAAAGTCACCAGAATATAATTGTCAAGATTTGTGACAATGGGTCTTACTCATCCAGGCAGCCTATGTGGACCAGTAAGGAAGGTGATGTGAAGGGACAGAGGAGAGTGGTTAAGCACACAGTCTCAGCAGATGAACTACTTTGGCTGTTTTGCCTCTTGTTAGCTCTATGACCAGGGCTGAGTTATTTAATATCTCTCTGTTCCCATCCCTATAAAGTAAGGAATGATAGTAGTACCCACCTTGTAAGATTGCATGAATGATAAATGAGATGATCTATGTGAAGTGTATAGCCCAGTGCCCAGCACCTAGAAACTTAAACACCCGCAGAAACTTAGATATATTTTATTGTTGTTGTCATTGTTATTATACTATTTATAAGACTCTAGTTGCACATTTTTACTCTTGTCCAGTTACCTTTTTTATGTTATGGTGGAGAGAAAAATTTGAGAATTCAGGAGCTTGAGACTTCTTACTAGCACTTTGAGTAATTTAGGTAATTCCTTTACCATTTCTGTCTGGGACTTCTCTTTTTTCACCAACCCCTAAGCCTTCCTCATTTCTATCCTTTTATAGAGGAGGTAAGCTATCAAGTGTGGTTTGTTGACCGCCCTGCTGGATGTACGGACACAACTTCATGTGAAGCAGCTTGCAGAGATGGCATTTGGGCAGTTAATGTTTTGTCTTATTTTTTCAGCTAATGTGCCTAGTCTGCATCATCAATAGCACAGATAATTTTGTATGATCATAATACTATTTGTTTTGCTTTGAATTCCTTCATCTTTTCAATGAACTGTGATGTCAATTTGACGATAATTCTTTTTGTTCTCATCTCCAGTATTATAGCTCAGTGGAAAATAGCTTGTTTGCGAAAAAAACATGCGCGTTGGATCAAAAATATAAAAGATGAAATAAAAGAACTTATAGATAAAATTCAAGAAGCTGAAAATAGGCGCAATGAATTAATAGAAGAGGTAAAGGAACCCAAGGAGCTTGTGTTTGCTCTCTTTATTGATTGCATATCAGTAATTCTTCAGTATTTCACTATGCTTTATCTTATTGCTGATTTCATGTCTAGAGTAAATTATGTAACTTTCTTAAGAAATGTATCCATTTGCCATGTATTAACTGTAGGAATTTAGCAAAATAGCAATTCTCTCCAGAATATGATTTTGAAGTATGTAACTGAAACTTGAGGACAGTGTTTAGGGAAACTATCTCTAAAAATAAAGGGACTAAACATCATTTATTTAGCTCTTATATTTATCCTCTGCCTACCCTCCAGCCCCTACTAGTTCCATGCCCAATTTCCTAATGTCATTTACACATGTTGTTTGGTGAAGAAATTAATCTCTGAAGGGAAAAAACATCCCCCCCTCCCCAGTAGTTACTGAGACAAATTAGCCAAATGTGATGCAGAAAGCTATTGATTTATCTGACTGTTTGAAAATATAATACTGACTGCTACAAGACAGATGATAAATTCTCATTTTTCCCCTAATTAGACCAATATTAGACAACATGATATCAACGAGTTTGTGGCACAGATTGAACAACTTACATTAGAATTAAAACAAGAGGAGGATGAATTTGTTATCAAAGAACAAAAGTTAATTCAAGAATTAAGCAAGTTTGAAGTAAGTTTTATTTTATATCTAAGAACAACTTTTTGTGGCTGTATGAAGGGGAGGGTATATTTCATGCTATTCAGTTAGTGAAAGTGAAAGTTGCTCAGTTGTGTCTGACTCTTTGCAGCCCTATGGACTATAGAGTCCATGGAATTCTCCATGCCAGAATACTGGAGTGGGTAGCCTTTCCCTTCTCCAGGGTATCTCCCCAACTATTCAATTAAATGTAAAGTAAATCTTCTAGTTTGAACAAGACTACAATTAAATTCTGAATATTTCTTCTTTTCCTAAAAAAGAAATAGAGCAACAAGAAATATTTTTTTTTAGTTAAAAAAATATCACACACTCCAAGTTATGTAGAAGTGCTGGCAAAAATCCATGGAGATAAGGTGGAGTGTTGGGGAAAATCATGCAGAGCTGAAAGAGGAGACAGTGGGGGAGAGGAATGAAGGGTGAGGGAGACCTGGAAGGCCAATCTCAGAGGTTCTCCTTAAAGAGAGGTCATGGTACTGACCTGGAAACTGCCAGGCGGCTGCCCTAGGATAGAATAGGACATGGATGCGTGAGAGAAAGACTCACAGGGCAGAGAGTGGAAACAACAGAAAACCAAAACCTGACAAGGTGATGGTGTTACCTTGACAGGCAAGGGCATGTTTTTTGGAGACCACCGTTAATAAAGTAGCTGAGAAGTAAAGAGGTGGTAATAGAAGACTTCCTGAACTTGATTCAGTTTGAAGAGAAGGAAAAAGGCCTGGCTACCCCAAAGAGGAGCTTTATTTGAAGGCAGCAGTGCCTTGCTGTAGCAAGGGAATAGGCAGTCCTTACATTTCAAAGTTTAGATCTTCCCCTGATCCAAGCCCACTCTCCGCCCTCCACCATGGCCACACACACTCTGCCATGCCCTGCAGAAACCCTCTGCAGATAACTGGTCCCAGAAAAAGTCAATTCTAGAAGCAGGAAAATCTTCTGCACAAAAATACTATGAGAAAAACAGGGTGAAGGGGGAATGAAACTTTCATAAAATGAAGAACACTCAAAAAATTGTTCTGGAACAGTTGAAAACTATGATTCAACATTCGTCTGTGAATTCAGAAAAAAGTTCATAGAGGTGCCAAGGAAGATTAGCAGCATGGAAATACAGGAACTCAGGGAAGAGACGTCAGAAGGGGATGGCCAGAAATAGCAAGAGGGGAAATGGAAACTGGCACAACTCAGGGAACAAACAAGGGAAAGAAAGCATTGCACAAACACATACAAAATTAGAAGGAACAGAAGGAAGAAGCAGCAAGGTGAAAAGCATTTCTCCACTGGTCGTAGCATGTCTACATGCTCAGTATCCTTCTAAATTTTGAAAAACAGAAATTTTAAAAAGGGGGGGGGGTAACAGATAAAGAGCTTTGTCCTTACGAAACATTCCATTGGAGTGGGGGGTGATTGAAAATAAACAGTAGAACATGTGATATTTTCAATGGCAATAAATGTTATAGAGAAAATAAAAACAGGAAAGTAGACTAGGGTAAGTGTATATAATGCAGTCTATGTGTCATTTTAAACAGGGAGTCAGAGAAGGGTACAGCCCTGAAGGATATGAGAAAGTGTGATGTGCAGACATCTGGAGAAGGTGGCTCCAGGCAGAGGACATGCTGAGCCTGAAGGTTCTGAGACAAGACTTTCTATTTGAGGGATGACAGGGAGGCAGCGTGGCTGCAGCAGAATAGGGGAGAGTACCAGCCGGGCGGGGACTCATCTTCCAGAGGCAGATGCTGACATGGAATTAGGAGTTCAAATGTTTATTAGGGTGTAATGCCTATGAAAGGACTAGGCAGGGGCCACTCTGTAGGCTGCAGACTCTCTCTGGGGAGCTCCAAAGCAAGGATTATCCATAGGAAGAGGCCTGCCTTGGGCAGAAATGGCCTCACCCTTGTACCATCTCCTTGCCCACACAGTTAGTTGGGGGCCACTGAAGAGCACGGTCTTGGCTAGATAGCCAAGGTCGCTGTGAAGGAGCCAACCACCCTGGAGGCTGTCAGCCAGCCACTTCCCTTGCCACAGGTCACTGAATTCTTCCTTGAGGGGAGATCTAAAAGGGGCAGCTCCAGGCCTGCCCCTCATTGTAGGTCCTCGTGAATACATTGTCTTTCTCTCTGCAAGGGCTGGGAAGCCATTGGAAGGTTCTGAGTGAAGATTATTTATTCTGAAATCATATGGCCTTCACTTAAATAGGATCACTCTAGGTGCTATATTGAACAGAATTTAGGAAAGCAGTGGTGGATACAGGAAGACCAATTAGGAAGTGAAATCAATATGCCAAGTAGCTTGACTCAGAATGGTAACTGAGGGGTGGTCAGAGGTAGTCATCATCTCAGATGATTTTTGCAACAGAGATGACAGAGTTTACCCATCATACTTAATGGTAAACCAGTGAGGACAGTCAGGAGTAAGACGAGGACACCATTTAACACTGCATTTAAGCTTATACAATGAAATAAGGCAAAATAAGTAAATCAGAAGTGTAAGACTGCAGATAGGAATATTTCTGCAGATAGTCTGTTTGCCAGGCTATGTGCCCCCTGCAGGGCTGTGTCCACCTGTGCCTCATTTACACAAAGACATGGACAGATGGCAGCCTGGGTGCTTCTGTTATAAATCCCTTTTCCCCTTGAAAATCATCATCAATAACCCCAGGCACATTGGAATCCCATTTCTGCCTTTAGTTCAGTTGGCATGAGGAGCCCAAAATTGAGAGGCAGTAACCTCAGATTTTGGTTTATGGGAGTATTATTGTACCCTTGGTGGGATCATTCTCACCAGTAGTAAGACCTCTGGATGGACAGAGCCCAAATTCACAGGGAGGGAAAGCAAAATCAGTAGCTTTCATAGCAAGTCTTTCATCACTGGGCTACATATGCACATGGCTCAGGACACAGGGAAGCTGAGGGAGAATTTGAATGATTTGAAGAAGCTGCCCACCTCAAGAAGCCGAGCCAGCAGGCAAACCCCCCTTGCTTGAGCTGCTGCAGTACCTGGTACCCAGTCCTCTCTCCAAGCGTAAAACAGGAACATGGTTTCTTGTTAGGGTGGTGCAGGCAGCCTAACGCTTGTGCAGGCAATGGGAATGAATTAAAGTATGCACACACTTCCTTATGTGAGGAAGGCATCCATTGTTAGGCCATTCTTTTTTTAGAGAGCATAGTATAGGTAATACATGATTCAGTTTCTGAATAGTGCAGTCTGGAGAAATTTACTCCTGATTCTACATTGTAATAATTTTATATTATGGTGTTTTATGTTGTTTTTGTCTTTCTATGTTATTCATAAGGATTCTAATGACAGTCTGGAAGGGGACCTATCCAGCCATTAAATCACTATATTATTGTAATTAGGGCAAGCAAGGTGCTCTATCAAAAAGAGGCCAAAATACAGTGAACATAAGCAAGACGTGCACTGAAGGGTTAACAATCCTCTGTCTTTTATTGGGAAATTGATTTTAGCTTAATTTTCTGGCTCCTTCCCTTGGTAACCTGATAAAGATGGATTATCAGCGGTATTATCAGGCAACATTGCTTGTGCAGAACAACACTTTATTGGTGTGTTGCATCTTGACCAGGATAATAACTAACGGGAAACCAGAGCATTGGGCTTTCCTGGATTTGGTGCCTCTTTTAAAAGGGCATGTCCCTGGTATGGACTCGGAAGGTATGCCCAAGAGATATTGGCTTCAATTTGAATATGAGGCTTCTAAGCCAGGGAGGACTTCACATCCACCTCTGCGGGACTCTTTCTCTTGGACTGAGTTATCACCTTGGTGGGGTCAATGGACATTAGCCTCTGGTTGGCTGTGTTGAAAGGGCACCTCCTGTTGGGGAGATAGGCCTGATGTTGCTGGCATTTAGGTTTCTTTTAAATTATGTGTGTGTTCAACTTAGATAAAAAATAAAAGTAAACTGGGTCAGGTGTGGCCTGTTTAAATCTTAAGAGTCTTAGTATCTAGTTAAGAAGCCCCTGACGTGGTCATTACAGAAGAGAGATTTTTATTTCTCTTCCCTGGTACAGGCTGAAAGGGAGGGGGTTGAGGGCTGGAAAGGCCGCTCTGCCATCCTCGGCAGGAGGCTAACTTCTGCGGGTCCAAGTGTCAGCTTCCATTCTAACCCTCTTCCAGCAAGGGGCAAGAGGAAGGACCCAGGAGGCATGGACTTCTTCCTGTTTTATGGGCAGGACCCAGAACTGGCATACCCCACTTCTGCTCACAAATGCACTCAGTAGGGAAGCTGAGAAATCACTCTCGTTGGCAGCCATCTGCTCGGCTAAAACTCAGGGGTCCTGATGCTATCGGACAGGAGAGTGGATAGTACGTCAGCTGGCTGTCTTTGCCTTAGTCATTAGTTTAAGTCCACCCTGACTTTCTAAGAGAGACTCAACTATATTCCATTTGAAACTAAATAAAACCTGAGTTTGAATAAGTAAGCAGGCATTTTCATGTTTTGCTTTGGGCACTTTTAACCCATTAATTGTAGTATTATATCCATTTATTTCTGCCCCCTCCCCATTTCTTACTTACATCCACATTTCTTAGAGCTGGCATATATTTTGTTTTACTGTGCTTGTGCTTAGTCACTGAGTTGTGTCTGACTCTTTGCGACCCCATGGATTGTAGCACCCCAGGCTCCTCTGTCCATGGGATTCTCCAGCCAAGAATACTGGAGTGGGTTGCCATTCCCTCCTCCAGGTTTCATAATGTATGATCAATTGAAAGAAAGTTTCTCAAGTATATCTCAGGGCACATATAAGGTAACAGCAATAGGACCATAGCAGTCAAGCTATAGAACCGAAAGGATCTTTGGAGAGCCCAGCGAATTTAATCTCCTAACATTGTAGATTGCCAGAGAGTCAGTGAGTCAGCCAACAAATACTTATTAAATATCTAGTGTGTGCCAGATATCTTTCTATGCAACTTAGGATAAGAGGTGTCCAAGACAGAATTTACCGCATCAATGAACTTACCTTCTACTCTAGAATATTGTGTGAATTCTCCATAATCATACCTCACAATCAGCTTTCTGTCTTTCAAGCAAAGATTCGCTGAAGAAGCGCAAATTAGCAAAGAAAAGGAAGTTGAGTTAGTCGAGTGTCTTCCACAGCTTCAGGTGGCAGAAGAAGAATTCACGTACAAAAACAGAAAATTTGAAAATCTCATTGAAACTGTTACAGGTAGATATGAATGAAGTACTTAGTAATTGACCTCAAACCCAGGTATGGATTTCTCTGTTGTCTGCTAACACAAGGTGGGTCATTCATCACAAGCCAATAGTGAAATTCTCTCAAGCTTTTTCCATTATCTTTAATTCTCCATTCTCTAGTTTTTGCCTCTTCCAGTTTCCTCTTCTCCGCACCACAATCTTACTGTTAATTCTTGTCAAATTTTTCTTCTTCTCTTTTAAAGACTGTTTAAAACTAAGAATTAGTAACAACTATATTATATAGTTTCTGTCTGTACTTGGTAAAGGTAGAACCAATTTCTTTACCTTCTACCATGTGGAAAATTTTTTGTTTCTTAACATAAGTTTACAAATTATATCTTTTTCCAGGTATGACTTTAACCATTTATCAAGTAGGTACTCCTTAGATTTTTTTCGCTAATCTAACCCTAAGGCAGAGATAGATAAGAACTTGTCTCAGATCTGGGGGCTTCATAAGGATATGAAATATGTCTGAAAGCATGTTTTGTGTTTTAGTGCATGGCACAACCATGTGTGTGTTTAATATAAAAAACAATTATTCTCTCCAAAAAGTTGGCTGTGGTCATCTAAACCTGAACCCAAAAGTTCACAGATCTAGAACCATCCTAGAGGTGTGACTCTTGTCTTGAATCTGGGGAGTGAAGGGTCATTATCCAAGAATTTAGGTTAAGCAGGACAACTTCCAGCATTTCTATCTTCTAGATGATAGAAGAAATGCCATTGGAATCAGGAGGCCAGGACCAAAATTACAGAAAGTACTGGAATGGGAGTAAAAAATGTGCACTGTGGTGGGACTGACCAGCTGGCAAAGATGACTATGGGGATAGGAATTAAAACGGTGTGTCAAAACAGGGCAGTCACATGGAAGCCCATATGCTGAAATGTGAAATAGATACTCAAAGTGAATAGTGGTAATTGTCAAAGAGGGCAGATTTTTAAGAATATAAGATTAAGAATAAGTGCCTAGGTAATTGGTCTGGTTCCCAGTCCTCAGTTGGTTTCCACTTTTGCCAGGTTTTCATTTGGTTAACCCAGTTAAGTTTTATTCATCTTTTACCACTTTTACCAAGACTTACAATGTGTATATATCCGGTTGCCAGATATCTACTTCTCCAGCTTTCCTCCATCCCTTCTTGCACTGGGTGGAGGCTATAAGAAACACTATGAGTATAAAAGTAAGCAATATATTGCAGTATATATTGCAGGACTGATTCTTTTCAGTCAAAGCAAAGGGGTGAAACACTGAAGAAAGGAGAAGAGGAGAAGGCAGGAGAAAAGAAGGAAAGTGGACCTAAGAGCAATGTGCTTCAGGCAGTAGGAACTCAACCTTTTAGTCCCTTACTCATAAATAGGGTTAGATAGTCAAAAATCACCAGACATCTCAGGAAAAAACTCCAACATGAATGAAAGAAACGAAAGCAGACAGAAAAAGAGAATTTGGCAGAAAAATGGACAACACAAAGAACATAATATGGATTCTCAGGTAGTACATATTCTTTCTATATTATTATATATAATGCATATATATTCTCTATTTATTGCAGAGAAATATATTCTATTATAGAGAATATATCTTAAAGGTGTATTCTTAGAGAAATAAAATAAGATATTGCATTTATGAAAAGACACTTAACAGAGAACATGAAAGAGTTAGTAGAAGTAAAAAATATAAAAAATATATATAACAACTAAAATTTTAGAATTCAATAAGAGGATTATAAAAAAGTTGAGAGGATTTCTCCAAAAATAGAAAAAAAAAACAAGAAGCTAACAGGATAAAGGGTAAGGAAATTATAAAACTATTCTGAGATGTCAAATATCTAACTAACAGGAAAGACAGAGAAAAATGGAAGTATAAAGTTATCAATAAAACATTACAAAAATATTTCTCAGAATTGGACAATATGAATTTCCTATTTGAAAGGGCCTATCAGATTCCCAGTACAATATATGAAAGAAAAGACACTAACTAAGCCACATCACTGCATTTCAGGAGGAAAAAAAAGAGAGAGAGAAGATTATAAAGGCTTCTAGAGAGAAAAAGCAGATTTTACACACAAGATTAGGTACCAGCATGGTTTCAGACTTCTTAGCATCAATGTAACAGTAGAATTTAGAAGACTTTGCCTTCAAAATTTTGAGAGAAAAAAATTTCCTACATTAGATACCCATCCGAACTATCAGTCAACTAGAGATGTAGAATAGAGATATATTTAGATATATAAGATCTCATCTATTGTGTCTCAGGAAGCTACACAAAATTTGCTTCAACAAATAGAAGAAATAAAGTAAGAGAAAGAAGAGGGTATGAGATTCAAAAAGCAGGAGGTCTAACATGAGAGAGATGCAAGGGGAAGTCCCAGGAGGTCAGCTTTGCAGTAGAACTAAAGAAAAATGTACAGAAGACAGTGGGGGAGGGCAGAAGAATGGAACTGATGGACTACTTAATGTGTTTGACCACGTGGGAAGTAATTTTCAGAAAGATTTTATAATTCTATTATAGATTTTGGTGTGAATTAATGATATATACATGGAAAACTAAGCAATTTTTTTTAAGTGAGGTAATTTTTAACTCCAGGAAAAACAAAAACTATACAAGAAAAGAAATATAGTCCTACTGTACCATTTGTCTAATCATGAATAAACTTTGCATTATCATAATGATCTGAACAGTTGGAATTCATTTAAACAAAATCTGTAATTAATGAGGAGGTTAGAGGAAGGATACATTGAGGCTCTGAGTGTTCACAGGAGATGTGACAACAGGAGTAAGTGTCTATGTCCTCTTCTACTATATCAGGAAGTAAGTAGGAAAAAATTTAAGAGAGAAAAGGAAAAAAATTTTATAAAGAAAAAATTTTTCAAAAAGAAAATTTTAAAGGAAGAGGAAAAAGTGAAAATGAATTAAAAATGGTTGATTCTGAAGAGTCACACACAGGGATGGCAGCAGCATTGGGGAGCACCTGACTTCTGATTTTGGTCATAAGCCTTAAAATAGTATTTGGCTTTTAAAACCAGGCATATGTCTTATTTTCTTTTATTTAAAGAACATTGTGAGCAGTTATTTTTTCTCTCTTTTTTTTATAGCACAAAAAAATGAACAAAATTTACTGAATAATAATATTTCTCAACTTACAAGAGACTTTATAAGATACATTAACAACACGGTAAAGGATCAATATATTCATTCTCTTTTTTTATTAGAATATTGGTGTATATAGACAATAGTACTTACCTAGCACCACTGGAGTCTTTAAGAAAGTTGCATTGTTTAAACTTACCCTATTAAACCAATGTTTCGAAATTTTTAGTCACAGCATACACACTTGTATATAGATACACACATGTGTATATATATGTGTGTGTGTGTATATATATATATATATACACACGTTCAGTTCAGTTCAGTAGCTCAGTGGAGTCCGACTGTTTGTGACCCAATGGACTGCAGCACACCAAGCTTCCCTGTCCATCACCAGCTCCCGAAGCCTGCTCAAGCTCATGTCCATCGAGTCGGTGATGCCATCCAGTGATCTCACCCTCTGTCATCCTCTTCTCCTCCTGCCCTCAATCTTTCCCAGCCTCAGGGTCTTTTCCAATGAGTCAGTTCTTCACATCAGGTGGCCAAAGTAGTGGAGTTTCAGCTTCAGCATCAGTCCTTCAAATGAATATTCAGGCCTGATTTCCTTTAGGATTGACTTGTTTTGATCTCCTTGCTATCCAAGGGACTCTCAAGAGTCTTCTCCAACACCACAGTTCAAAATCATCAATTCTTAGGCTCTCAGCTTTCTTTATAGTCCAACTCTCACATCCATACATAACTACTGGAAAAACCATAGCTTTGACTAGATGGAGCTTTGTTGGCGAGGTAATATCTTCACTTTTTAATATGCTGTCTAGGTTGGTCATAACTTTTCTTACAAGGAAGAAACGTCCCTTAATTTCATGGCTGCAGTCACCATCTGCAGTGATTTTGGAGCCCCCCAAAATTAAGTCTCTCACTGTTTCCATTATTTCCCCATCTATTTGCTATGAAGTGATAGGACCGGATGCCATGATCTTAGTTTTTTGAATGTTGAGCTTTAAGCCAACTTTTTCAGTCTCCTCTTCCAATTTCATCAAGAGGCTCTTTAGTTCTTCTTCGCTTTCTATCATAAGGGTGGTGTCTTCTGTGTATCTGAGATTATTGATATTTCTCCCAGCAACCTTGATTCCAGCTTGCTTCATCCAGCCCGGCATATCGCATGATGTACTCTGCATATAAGTTAAACCAGCAGGGTGACAATGTACAGCCTTGATGTACTCCTTTCCCAATTTGGAACCAGCCCCTTGTTCCATGTCCAGTTCTAACTGTTGCTTCTTGACCTGCATACATATTTCTCAGGAGGCAGGTAAGGTGGTCTGATATTACCATCTCTTTAAGAATTTTCCAGTTTGTTTTGATCCACACAGTCAAAGGTTTAGCGTAGTCAATGGAGCAGAAGTAGATGTTTTTCTGAAACTCTCTTCCTTTTTCTATGAGCCAATGGTTGTTAGCAATTTGATCTCTGGTCCCTCTGCCTTTTCTAAATCCAACCTGAACATCTGGAAGTTCACGGTTCATGTACTGTTGAAGCATGGCTTGGAGAATTTTGAGTATTACTTTGCTAGAGTGTGAGGTGAGTGCAATTGTGTGGTAGTTTGAACATTCTTTGGCATTGCCTTTCTTTGGGATTGGAATGAAAACTGACCTTTTCCAGGTCTGTGGCCACTGCTGAGTTTTCCAAATTTGTTGGCATATTGAGTGCAGCACTTTCACAGTATCCTCTTTGAGGATTTGAAATAGCTCAACTGGAATTCCATCACCTCCACTAGCTTTGTTCATAGTGATGCTTCCTAAGGCCCACTTGACTTCACATTCCAGGATGCGAGGTCTGGCTCTAGGTGAGTGATCACACCATTATGGTTATCTGGGTCAGTGAAGATCTGTTTTGTATAGTTCTGTGTATTCTTGCCACCTCTTCTTAATATCTTCTGCTTCTGTTAGGTCCACACCATTTCTGTCCTTTATTGTGCCCATCTTTGCATGAAATGATCCCTTGATATCTCTAATTTTCTTGAAGAGATCTCTAGTCTTTCCCATTCTATTGTTTTCCTCTATTTCTTTGTGTTGATTGCTGAGGAAGGCTTTCTTATCTCTCCTTGCTATTATTTGGAACTCTGCATTCAAATGGGTATAGCTTTCCTTTTCTCCTCTGCCTTTCACTTCTCTTCTTTTCTCAGCTATTTGTAAGGCCTCCTCAGACAAACACTTTGCCGTTTTTACATTTCTTTTTCTTGAGGATGGTCTTGATCACTGACTCCTGTACAACGTCATGAACCTCCATCCATAGTTCATCAGGCAGTCTGTCTATCAGATCTAATCCCTTGAATCTGTTATTACCACTGTATAATCATAAGGGATTTGATTTAGGTCATACCTGAATGGTCTCTTGGTTTTCCCTACTTTCTTCAATTTCAGTCTGAATTTGGCAATAAGGAGTTCATGATCTGAGCCATAGTCAGCTCCCCATCTTGTTTTTGCTGACTGTATTGAAGTTCTCCATCTTTGGCTGCAAAGAATATAATCAACCTGATTTCAGTATTGACCACCTGGTGATGTCCACGTGTAGAGTCTTCTCTTATGTTGTTGGAAGAGGGTGTTTGCTATGACCACTGTGTTCTCTTGGCCAAATTCTGTTAGCCTTTGCCCTCTTCATTTTGTACTGCAAGGCCAAATTTGCCTGTTACTCCAGGTATCTCTTGACCTCCTACTTTTGCATTCCAGTCCTCTATGATGAAAAGGACATCTTTTTTGGCTGTTAATTCTAGAAGGTCTTGTAGGTCTTCAAAGAACAGTTCAGCTTCAGCTTTTTCAGCATTACTGGCTGGGGCATAGACTTGGCTTACTGTGATATTGAATGGTATGCCTTGGAAACAGACAGAGGTCATTCTGTCATTTTTGAGAATGCACCCAAGTACTGCATTTCAGACTTTTTTGTTGACTATGATGCTACTCCATTTCTTCTAAGGTATTCTTGCCCACAGTAATAGATACAATGGTCACCTGAATTAAATTCACCCATTCCAGTCTATTTTATTTCAGTTCAATTCAGTTCAGTCACTCAGTCATGTCCATCTCTTTGTGACCCCTTGGACTGCAGCACACCAGGCTTCCCTGTCCATCACCAGCTCCCAGAGCCTGCTCAAACTCTATGTCCATTGAGTCGGTGATGCCATCCAACCATCTCATCCTCTGTCGTCCCCTTCTCCTCCTGCTTTCAATCTTTCCCACCATCAAGGTTTTTTTCAATGAGCCAGTTCACTGATTCCTAAAATGTCTATGTTCACTCTTGCCATCTCCTGTTTGACCACTTCCAATTTACCATGATTCATGGACCTAACATTCCAGGTTCCTATGCAATATTGTTCTTTACAACTTTGGACTTTACCGCCATCACCAGTCACATACACAACCGGGTATTGTTTTCACTTTGTTTCACTTTCTCTTCATTCTTTCTGGAGTTATTTCTCCACTCTTCTACAGTAGCATATTGGGCACCTACCGACCTGAAGAGTTTATCTTTCAGTGTCATATCTTTTTGCCTTTTCATACTGTTCATGGAGTTCTCAGGGCAAGAATATTGAAGTAGTTTGCCATTGCCTTCTCCAGTGGACCACATTTTGTCAGTACTCTCCACCATGACCCATCCATCTTGGGTGGCCCTACATGGCATGACTCATAGTTCTATTGAGTTAGAGAAGGCTGTGGTCCATGTGATCAGTTTGATTAGCTTTCTGTGACTGTGGTTTTCATTCTTTCTGCCCTCTGAAGAATAAGGATAAGAGGCTTCCTGATGGGAGAGACTGATTGTGGGGGAAACTGGGTCTTATTCTGATGTTTGGGGCCATGCTCAGTACAACTTTAATCCAATTTTCTGTTGATAGGTGGAACTGTGTTCCCTCCCTGTTTGACCTGAGATGAATGGCGGAGGTAGTGAAGTTAATGGCGACATCCTTCAAAAGATCTTGTGCACACACTGCCACACTCAGTGTCCCCGACCCTGAAGCAGGCCATTGCCTATCCATGCCTCTGCTGGAGACATATATATACATATATATATATGTATGTACGTATACATATATACACGTGTGTATGTGTCGAGGGAGAGAGATCAGCTTTAGAAGTGATTAACATGTAACCTGTTACCACTGGAAAATCACTCACTGGGGGACGGTTCATTTTCCTTACTTAAAAGGTGCCATGCATGCTAAATTGCAGTAGTTGTGTCCAACAATTTTGTGACCCAAGGACTGTAACCTGCCAGGCTCCTCTGTTCATGGAGATTCTCCAGAAAGAATACTAGAGTGGGTTGCCATGCCCTTCTCCAGGGGATCTTCCTGACCCAGGGACTGAACACACATCTCCTGTGTCTCCTGCATTGCAGGCAGATTCTTGTCACTGAGCACCTGGGAAGCCCTATTTAAAAAGTAGAGATTGGATTATGCTTTCTAAGCATCTTTTCATATCTGTTATTCTGGTAAATTCCTATGAAGACAAGGATAATGGGCAAAGGTTATAGGGGTTAGAAGAATGAATGAAACAGGAGCAGGTAAATGGATGTTTACTACCTTTTAAGACTTTATAATCAATAGTTAGTGATAAACATATGTATGTGGAGTTGATTAAACATAAAATGTATTCTTTGAGATTCACTGATATCAAAGATAATTTTTAATGTGTTATGGAAATAGAAAAATATGAAGGGGAAAATTACAAGTATACTATATATATAAGCTTATCCATTGGCTCAGTGGTAAAGAATCTGCCTGCCAATGCAGGAGACACAGGAGATTCGGGTTCAATCCCTGGGTTGGGAAGATCCCCCTGCAGAAGGAAATGGCAAACCACTCCAGTATATGGAGTGGGAAATTCCATGGACAGAGGAGCCTGGTGGGCCATAGTCCATGGGATTGCAAAAAAGTCAGACACCACTTAGTGACTAAACAACCAACAGAACAACATATTATATATATAATTCTGTTTTTCTAATAGGATGCTGCTATGGGCAATTATACAATATACAAAGATTATGTGATTTATAACAGTGTAATAATTTAAAACTGACTAGAAAATTCAGAAAAATCCATAAAGTAATATTCTTTGAGAAATAGCAAATCCTCCCTGAAAGAGCCTCAATAAATTCTACTCCCTTCTTCCCCATTTTGCCAGGCCATTGTTTATATATCAAGATATATTCTATTTTGTGAAATTGTCTCAATAGCTTGACTTTGGCTCTTAACTTGGGATCTGTAGACTTCCTTCCCAGAGTCCATTAGCTTTGTAGTTAATATAAAGTTTTCCAAGGGAAGATGTTCATAGCCTCTGCTGATGGTCATGGAGTTATAGTCGGCCCTTTAGCAATATAGGTTTGAATTGTGTGTGTCCATATATTTGTGAATTATTTTTTTCAATGAATGCTGTATACGGTCCATGGTTGGTTCAATCAGGAGATGTGAAACTGGTAACAGAGTACCAATTGTAAAGTTATACCCAGATTTTTGACTGGGCGGGGGTTGGTGCCGCTCACTCCCGCACTGTTCAAGGGTCAAGTGTAATTAGAACCGTTCTCTGAATGTGGTGCAGGCAACTTAATACACTGGTGCCCTGCTAGTTGAACTCTATAAGGTAATTGTGGATTTTATGTTTGAGCAGAAGAAACTGAAGCAGGAGTTGAAACAGTTAAGAGAGCATGAAAGCTATAAAACCAAAGCTCATTTTGAAACTGTAAAAAGCTTAGAAAATGAAATCTATTTACATGACCTAAAAACAGATGCTTTGATCCTGGAAAATGAAAGATTAAAAGAGGTAAGTTCAAGAGCACTTTACTTTGTACAATGATCATGGTTGATTTCCATATCTGTACTAGTTATGAGAGAAAAGGAGAGAATAACTCTTGAAACTTTCTAAGTGAAACTTAAAGTACACAGAGAGAAGTGCCCAAATCATACACAGCTTAATGAACACATGGAATAACCAACACCTAGATCAAGAAACAAAGCATCCATTGACAGAATCCAGATACTGTCTTCTATGTCTTCTGTGGGCCTTCCTGTCATTGACCTTCCCACAATATACTACATCATATACTATACTCTCCCACAATATGCTATACTGACTTTTAACACTATAGAGTTCTGCCTGTTTTTGAACATTATATGTGTGGAATGATACAGTACACATTCTTTTGCCAGAAATTATGTTTCCCAGGTTTCTTCTTATTACTGAGTGAAGGTACGGTTCATTCATTCTTAGTTCTGTATTGTATTGTACTGTTTGTATGTATTGTATTCCATTGTATGCCGATACTATAGTTTATACACTCTGCTGTTGGTGGGGGTTTGACGAGTCTCTAATTTGGACTACTACCATGAAAATTCTATTCCATGTATTTTGATGAATGTAGTTACATATTTCTTTGGGGTAACCAGCTCAAGTGGAATCCTAGAGCCACAGAGGGGCTTATGGTCCGCCTTAGTGCACAGTGGCAGTCTCCCAAGGACACGGCAGTAACTGCCACTCCCTTCTGTAGTGTCAGAGAGCGTAGTTATTCCTGAATCCAAGCAGAACTCAGCCTTTTTCAACTTAATCATTCCGAAGGGTGTGTAGAGGTGATCCACTGTGGTTTTAATTTGCATTTTCCTGATGATTCAGGAAATGATTCCTATGTTGCTCGCTACTTGGAGACCCTCTTTGTGAAGTATCTATTCAGTCTTGTGCCCGTTTTAGAAGTTAGATTGTTTCAGATTGATTGTAGTTCTTTTTATAGCAAAGGAATTTGTTCATCCAACCCCTAAAATGAAAGTCTCAGTCTCAAAAGATTAAGTTTTGCTTATTTATACTTAAGATTTACTTATTTGAGTCTGCCACTCAGTAGTAACCCTGTAGTGTGACTTTGGGCGGTCTTACAGCACTAAGACTCTAAATGGCAACAATTATCTATCTAATATCATGTGTTTTTTGGTATAATTAAATGACATAAGAGATATGAGTCTACTTTGAAAAGGTAGAGTACTCCACAGAGCCCAGGTACCATTGGCAGTAACCCACACAGATCCAACATCTTCATCCTTCTAGCCTTGAAACAACCTTCTAAGGAATTTCATCCACCTATGAAATATTCCACAAGACTGCCTTCCTATAAGATGAGGTAGATTATTTATTTAGTTGAAATTTTCATTGCTATTTTGGTAATGGGTGAGCAAACGATGACTATGTGAAACATTGATTCTAAAAGTTCTGCTTTGGATTCAAGGTCCATCTACTAGGCCCTGGATGACCCTATGCTTATATCTTATTCATTCATCACTCTTTGTTTTGATGATCTCATCCCTTCATTCAACAAACATTTTAAGCATCACTGAGTCCCAAGTTCTAGGGAAGAAACAGTGAACACAAATATGGGTAAGACACTGTCCCAAACCCTTAGAAAGCCCATAGTCTGGCTTGGGAGACAGGTATACAAATGTATAATTACAATTTGGTTGTTAAGTGTGACAATCCACCCAGGGCACATATACATAGTCACCCAGAGCACAAGCATTTAATCACACCAGGTGAGGAGCTCCAGGAAAAAATCTGACCTGGTGCCATTAGCATAGAGGTAGGATTTACACCTGGGAGATAGGGAGATTCCTTGAGGACAGTTAATGAGAACAGTGAAGTGTGAACAGAGTCGGAAGAAAGACAATTTTGAAAGAGGAAACAGTAGAAGTGGAGCCAAAAAGGGGGACTAAAAGACTGAAAAGGGGACTAATAGAGAGTTACAGGAAGCCGCCTGAACTAGACAAGTCTATAAACAGTGATCCATGTTCAAAGAGAGCAAGAATGATGACATGGATTTGGCTTACGGTAGCTTTCACTTAGATTTACTACAAAACCTGCCAACAAGCTGTGCAAAGACTGACACAGGGTCAAGGCTGCATGAGAGCCCCTCTAGCACGTGCTTATGAACAGTCCTACGGAGCAGGTCCATGTCTGCTCCTAGGGCGCTGGGACCATTTCTAAGATTTTTATCAGCAGTTTCTAGTGTTTGACAATTTCTCTCTTGAAACAGGGCCGGTGCCTACTTTATATCCCGAAGCCCACATTTTTCAGAGTTCCCAGACTCTAGGTTCCCGAGCACTGGGTGGTTAGAACAGAAAGCCACGTCTGTGATATCCAGACCACCACTGTGACTGCCACCCAACCCAACGAAACAGCCAACCAGAGTGAGCAATTCCACAGGGTCTCCTGACTTGATAATTCATCTCTCTGAGGTCCTGTGAATACCTCCAGTGAGGCAACATTGCTGCCTTGTAGCATATACTGAACACACATTTTGCCAAAAGGATAATTTTTTTTTTCTGTGGACACAGTGCATTTAGGCAGCATTCATTTTTGTGGCAAATTCAGAATATCATGTTTATTTGGGTGAAGTTGAAATGCTTACTAGGAAGCAAAGTCCTTTCTTTCCCTCACCAGAATGTTAACTTAGCAAGGGCTATGTTGACCACTGTCACCTTTGCAGCTAGAATGGCAGGACACACAGAGGAGGGATCAATAAATGTTTGCTAAGTGACTGCACAGATTACTAACCTACTATAATTCAACAGCTAAAAGCAACCACACACCTTTACTTTCTAGTATATTGCATACCTAAAGGACACCATAGAGCAATACAAAAGGGGAGAAGAAGACTTAATGCGCTCCTCAAGTGACCTGTCCTGTCAGCTGACAGATCTTCAGAGTAAGTAATGTGTCATGAGTGACCTTTTACATATAAAAAAATCAAGTTCTGTTTTGTTTAAATCAATGTTACTGGTTTGATATAATAAAATGTACCCATCTTAAGTTCAATGAGTTTTGACAGGTGTACATACCACCAGAACCACTACAAGAAAGATACAGAACACTTTCATCATTGAAAAGCATCCCTTGTGTCTCTTTATGGTTCATTTCCCAGTCTACTTCCAGTTCCTAGAAACCACTGAAGGACAGTGCCTTCTGTCCTTAAGGGTTAGATATAATGGAGTGATAGAACATGTACTGTTTTGTGCCTGGCTCCTTTTACTCACAAAACTTTTTAAAGATCCATCTATATTGTTGCATTTATCATTATTTGCTTTTTTATAGCTGTATAGTGAAAGTGTGTTCGTTGCTCAGTCATGTATGACTCTTTGCGACCCCAGGGACTGTAGCCTGCCAGGCTCCTCTGTCCATGGAATTCTCCATGCAAGAATATTGGAGTGGGTTGCCATTCCCTTCACCAAGGGATCTACCTGACTCAGGGATCAAACCTGTGTCTCCTACATTGCAAGGCAGATTCTTTACCGTCTGAGCTACCAGGGAAGTAGCTGTATGGTAGTGGTCCTTTAAATGGATGTACCATATTTTGTTTATCCCTTCACTAGCTGAGGAACATTTGGATTGTTTCCATTTGGGGGTTACTATTTGTGTTTTTGCGCATATTTATTTTAGTTTCTCTTGGGTAAATACAAAGGAGGGGAATCACTGGATTTATAAGAAATGGCCTATTTGCCAAAGTAGTTGTACAGACTTATCATCCTAATAGCAGTGGGATACTCCAAATCCTCACCAGCACTTAAAATTGTCAAAACACTTAAAATTGTTGTCGTTTTAACTGTTTACTAGCTATGAAATGGCATTTCCTCTTGATTAAGATTTTCTATTGACTAAGGTTGTTAAGTATCTTCTCATGTGTTTTTTTGGCCACTTACGTATCATTTTTTATGTCGTGTTGTTGACAAGTTATCTGTTACAACATGACAAGCATTACAGATTACTTTGCTCACAAATTGTCAGTTTGGTTAGAACTTAGTGGAGGCAACTCCTGCTTGTCCTACCTGACATCAGCTGGGGCAACTTGATGGCTGAGGGGTAATTCAGCAGCTGGAGGCTGGAGTCATCTGAAGACCCACTCACTCATGTGTCTGGTGTCGATGCTGGCTCTCAGCTGAATTCAAGGGAGACTGCTAACCAGAACACCTCTATGTGGCCTCTCCATATATGTAGCTGCTTGACCTGCTGTGTTTCAAAAAACTAACATTCCAAGAAACAGCGTAGAAGTTCAAGGCATTGTGACTTGACCTGAAAAGTCGGTGCCACGTGTTTTTCCGAATCTTTTGCCCATTGCTTTGTGTTCTTTGTGTTTCTCATCGAGTTAAAATATTTATATAGTCTGGAAGGGAGTCCTTTGTCAGTCTAAGGCTTGACTTTTCATTTTCTTAATGGCCCTGGAAAAAAGTTTAAAAATTTCTTTTGAGCAAAGTCTGCTTTATCTAGTTTGTCTTTTTAGCATTAGTATGTTTTGTGTCCTTTTTTGCCTAAGCCTAGTTCTCTGAATTTTTCCTATGTTTTCTCTATTAGTTTTTCAGTTCAGTTCAGTTCAGTCACTCAGGTGTGTCCAACTCTTTGCGATCCCATGGATTGCAGCACGCCAGGCTTCCCTGTCCATCACCAACTAGTTTTTTAGCTTTAATGTCTAGATCCCTGGTTCAAGTTAACTCTTTCATATGGTATGAGGTAAGGGTTGAAATATAAGGGTTTTTCTCTTATGCATATTCAGTTGTTCCAGCACCATTTTTGAAAAGACTTTCCTTTTAGCATTGTATTACTCAATGACTTTTTTAAACAATCAGTTTTATGAATCTGTTCCTTTATTCTAAGTATCTGAATTTATACCAACATCACACTGTCCTGATTGCTATAGTTTCATATTCAATCTGGAAATCATGTAATGCAAGTTCTTCTCATTTGTGCTTCTCTGTTAGAATCATTTTGGCTATTTTAGATATTTTTATTTCCATATAAGCTTTAGAATTAGCTTATTAATCTACATACATGCATACCCCTGCTGGGATCTAAACTGAGTTTGTGCTGAATCTATAAATCAATCTGAGGAGAATTTACATCTTAACAAAGTGAAGACTTCCAATCCAAGAATACAGTATATACCTCCATTTATTTAGAACTTACTTAATTTTTCTCAGCAAGATTTCACAGCTGTTAGTGTTGTTTCAGAGGTCCTCAAGACCATCCTCAGTCCCAGTGATTAGCTGTAAGGAGTCATAGGACTCAGACATTGTTATACTTGATGGTTATTGTCTGTTACAATGAAGGATACCAAGTAAAATCAGCGAAGGGAGAAGGGCTTGGTGGAGACTAGGTGCAAGCTTGCAGGTGACCTCTCCCAGTGGAGTTACAGTAGAGTTCCATCCCTGTGGTATGCATTTAATTCCCCCAGCACTGGTGTGTGACACATGCGAACTGGTGCCAGGCAGGGGAGCTGACAGGGTTGGGTGTCCAGGGTATTTATTGGAGGGGGTCAGGCACATGGGTGTGCAGTGCGTTTGTGAATGACCTCAGCGACTCAAGCAGCCACTGAGGTGCTCAGGTGGTGTTTTCCTTTACAAGGTTAGTGTGGAAAATTGCACCGATTGATTTTGGAATGTCAAACCAATCTTCCACTCCTGCAATAAGATCCACTTTTTCAAAAGCAGTTACTGTTTTCATATTTTGCTGGATTTGATTTGTTAATCTTTGAGCAGATTTCCGTGTCTGTGTGCAAGCCTGCCTTACTCAGCTTGCACCTCCCCCTCCCACAGGAGAGCCCAGTGACCAGAGGAGGGCTCCCTTCTTTCAGGTATCACTGTTCTGTGTTGCCCATTCTCTAGTATCTGAAAACTGGATATTGCAGCAGATTTATTTGTTTTATATATTTAGTCCCATTTTCTGCTTTTTTACAGTGGGAGGGCGAGTGTTAGTCTGACATTTCAGAAGTTGAAACTTATAGATGAAAATAGTTTTTGAGAAACAAATAGCATTACTTTAATAAAAGGTTCAAATTATTTCAGTAACCTTTGCATTTTAAAAATCTTTAATTTAGCACAATATTCGGATTTGTGGGCTGAATTTTGGACTACACTTAAGGTGAGCTTTTTTGTGTTGCTTTCATAAGTATCATATTTATAAGATGTCTACCTACCTAATAAGTGTGTGTGTAAGGAAGGAAGACAGAGCTCATGTGATCATCACATCCTAAAATGTGTCCTTTGTGCTGCTAGAAAACAAATCTCAACTGAATCAGTTTTAAAGACTTTATTGGCTTTGTGCAACACCTCACAAACCAGGCAGCATTTAGCTAGCAGATAGGAAGAAGCTCTGGGGAGCTGTACAAAACGAAAGACTTTTATAGGCAGAGGGAGCAAGAACAAGGAAGTCATTCCAGGCAAAAATGGCAGGTTCCATATTGCAAGGCCACTTCCCCTTCAGGGATGGCAGGGATCAACCAGGCAGATTACCTATTTAGTGCTGATCAGGTAATTTCTGATGGACTGGTTAAGATTCCATTTCTGAGAGAACTGAAACTAATTAAGTCTCTCAGTTTGGTGACGTGGGATTTAGTGTAAGTGACTCCATTTTGGGCCTGTTGTCTTATTCTTTAGAATATAAAATGTCATTTTGAAATCTTAATCTTTTGGGAAGCTATCTTCCCACTCTACCACTTCAGCTAAAGTGGGAATGACATTTTTATTTCCAAGCATAAATGGAAGACAGATTATTTTAGGACAAATTTGTCAGTTCTGAACTCTATCTTTCCTCCACGTTTTACCAGCTATGCACCATCTCCATCTCTCCCTGCTTTAGAAGCAGGTAGACTAGACTATAAATCCTGGTTCTTCTACTTTCTAAGTAACTGAAGATTACCTGTGATCCTTGTTTAACCCTTAAACAGAGGCTAAGAGAAGTGCTAGTAATGCCTTTTTTAGATGAAGCTACTGAGACTCAGACAATTGAAGTGACTTGCCCAAGACCAGGCTGTAGCCCTCCAGGCTCCTCTGTCCATGGAATTCTCCAGGGAAGAATACGGAGTGGGTGGCCATTCCCTTCTCCAGGAGATCTTCCCAACCCATGGACTGAACTCAGGTCTTCTGCATTTCAGGCAAATTTTTTACCATGTGAGCCACCAGGAAACCCCATTGATGAACTTTCGGGGATTTAAAGCTCAGATCTCCCTGATTGCAAAGTTCTTTCTCTTACGCTGCAAGCTGCACTGAATCGCCTCTGCAGTTCTGTGGTGCTCCTAAGATGAGCTGGCTTCTTTATGCCGCCGCTGCCACCACCTCTATTACCCTACCCAGTTAAAATTTTGAGTTTAGTGAGCATTCTATTAAATCTCATTTGTTAGTCCACTTTTCTAACATCCTTTACAGAACTTTGTGAATTTTCTGTGTACAGACACTTATACACAACTAGTACCAATAGTGTGTATGTATTTTTGTCTTGTGCATGACTCACTTGTACAAGATATTTTTATTTATTTTGTTGCTATTTATATTCACATACCCCCAAATGCTATTTTTTTTTAAGGAACTGGTAGAAAGTGCTAATGAGATCTTGAGAGAAATAAAAAATCTGATAGACAAGCTGTGTGAAAGAGATGAAAAAATTGAGCAAATCAGTATTTTGCTTCAATCAGACCTTGAAGAGATGCGTAGTCTTATGGAACAGGAATCGGAGACAAACTTTCTCAGTAAGTAACATCTCAAGAACTTTCTGCTATTTTACTGTCACTGGTGACATCAAAAATAGCCCCCCAAAAGAATGCCAACCAGTAATTTAGTTATCTGCAATAATCTATTCCCAATAATATCACATATGTTCACTGAATGTTGATTCTCATTTGTGGGATTGAATATGGCAATGTAGCAGTGTTGGGCAAGCCTCCCTTTCATCTTAGTGAGTCTCCTAAATAACTGAATCTCAACTTCTCTCTGATTTTTAAAAATATTCCTCCCCCCAAATCTTTTTAAACTCTTTTACATGCTTCCTTGTCTTCTTAAAAGAAGATATTGAACATCATTTTGCCCTTTCTTCCTGAGCTGGGTTTAGCATTAGAAACAGGAACTGTTGCCTTCTCTGAAAGTCTAATGATGCTTTCTGGATCTTCTGATATGTTAACACATCGATTATAACACAACTGACTCAAGAGCAAGCAATGCAGTCTTTTCAGAGGAAGATCAACCTTCATCCTCAGTCCCTACTCTAGAGTCATGTTAAACACCAGGGCCTCAGAACTCTGTCCATACCAGGACTGCAGTGAGAAGCAGAGGTGAATCCTGGGACAATACAGCCCAGGGATCCCAGGGCTGGAATCCCTTGAAAAGGTAGGATGGTGGAGGTAGAGGGCGCTGTCAGAAGGAAGGAGAATAGAGCATAGGGGAGAGATGGAGAGGTGAAATGAAAATAGTATCATCTGACAAGTGTAAAGATCTATTAGAGGTTATTCAGATTTAAGAGCATCATCATTAGATAAACCATACTAAAGGTGAGTTGTAAAAAATAAAATAAGTGAAATAAAAGTAAAATGAAAGAAAGTGGCACAATTAAAAACATCTAGCTATTTGGTAAAAAAAAAAAAAAACAACAGTGTTCTGAGGGTGTTGCTTGATAAAAGAAATAATGTTTTAGCAGCCACTAAGGAATTTTGTGGGTGAATCTTCTTATCAGCCAAAAAGCTGTGTTTGTCATTATGTTCCACCTTGATGATACTTATTATGTCTGCATGCTCAGTGGCTTCAGTCATGTCAGACTCTGTGATCCTATGGACTGAAGCCCTCCAGGCTGCTCTGTCTGTGGGATTTCTCACGTAAGAATACTGGAGCGGGTTGCCATTTCCTCCTCCAGGGGATCTTCCTGACCAAGGGACTGAACCCGTGTCTCCTGCACTGCAGACAGATTTGTTTACCCCTGAGCCACCAGGGAAGCCCCTATACTTATTATATCTTATTGCACAAAGGGTCTTTGTGCATCTTGCTTAACTCTGCATTTTCTTTGTTAGGTCAGGCCATCCCTAGTAACTGTAGATCAAGTAGACTTTTAAAAGCTAAATAGTTTCTTCAATTGCACTGTTTTCACATGAGAAAATCTTCCCTTTTTGTCTGAAACCTGATAGAATATTTACATTGGAGCAAATTTAAATGTACTATGTTGTAAAGCTAAACCCCCTTTCTTGTATTTTGAGAACTGATAACCTATTGAAAGTGGAGGATTGCAGCATGGAAATAATGGAAGGCCCCCCAAACGAGAACAAGCCGAGGCATAAAGCTTGGTAGAACAAGAGAGTCAGTGTCACCATCACTTGTTTTTGGCAGAGATTCAGAGGCAGGCAGGGGAGTGGGAGAGGTTTAGTGTTGGGGGTGAGGAAAAGGAAAGCTTCGGGTGTGTTCTGACTGGAGGTTGTTGGCTTTGGAAAGCTGGCAACAGGCTGACTAGAAGCTGGATAGATTAGTGGAAGCCTATGTGATAGATTAGTGAGCATATTTGGCTCTTCTCTGGTTGGTTCTGAGTTAGAAGAAGGGTTATAAAGGAGGGAAGTTGGCAGTCATTGATCAAATGATGACTATTCTGGGCTAATTGCATATATGGTCAATTCATGGGTCTATTGTCAGGTATGGTCTGGCCATTGTCAGTTTGTATATTCCATTTTTCAGCATGGATTTTAATTTTTACTTCCATTTCAATTTAAGATATCGTGTACAGAAGAGAGTAATATTAATAGTTGCTTTGTGTGAAAACCAACCCAAATAAAATATAAATAATGGGCTTCCCTGGTGGCTTAGCTAGTAAAGACCCTGCCTGCCATTGCAGGAGATGCAAGAGACATGGGTTCAATCCCTGGGTGGAAAAATCCCCTGTAGAAGGAAATGACAACCCACTCCAGTAGTCTTGCCTGGAAAATTCCCTAGACAGAAGAGCCTGGCAGGCTACAGTCCATGGGGTCACAGAGTCGGACGCAACTGCACACACATGGGTCAATCCAATATATGGCATTCATTTTTATATCATCCAAATGGTACAATCATTTAATTAAAATTTAAGTTCATTTGATAGGCAATCAGTATACATGACTCTTAAGCTGTGCTTATTCTAGGCAACTGGAACAAGTTCCAGTTAATATTAATTATGAAATATTGCAAGTATGAAAAGCATAAAAGTCACACACACCATCAGGCAAAAATTTTAACATTTTTCCCATGTTATGGTATTCCTGCCACACAGAACAAGAACATAATTGTTGTTGTTCAGTTGCTCAGTTGTGTCTGACTCTGCGACCCCAGGGACTGCAGCATGCTAGGCTTCCCTGTCCACCACCAACTCCCAGAGCTTGCCCAAACTCATGTCCATCAAGTTAGCAATGACATCCAATGACCTCATCCTTTTTCATCCCCTTCTTCTTCTGCCTCCAGTCTTTCCCGGCATCAGGGTCTTTCCAAATGAGTCAGTTCTTCGGATCAGGTGGCCAAAGTATTGCAGTCTCAGCTTCAACATCAGTCCTTCCAATGATTATTCAGGACTGATTTCCTTTAGGATGGATTGGTTTGATCTCCTTGCAGTCCAAGGGACTCTCAAGAGTCTTCTCCAACACTGCAGTTCCAAAGCATCAATTCTTCGGTGCTCAACTTTCTTTATGGTCCAACTCTCACATCCATACTTGACTACTGGAAAAATTTAGTTATCTTTTAAATTTTCTGTCTGATATTGTACACATCATTATATATATTTATAGTGTATTAATAGACTGGGGCACATGATATAAACTCAAGAGAGTTTGGAGAGCACTCACCTCAATTTCCGATGATCACAGTTTTTGCTCAGGTTGTCATTTTAACCAAACCACAGACTGTAAGGAAAGTTTGTTGTAGTCTGATGAAAACTTTAGAGAAATTGAAGCTTGGAGGCTTTTAGTTTTAAACTCCTCCCCTATTCTCAGTTGCTGCCTGTGTTCCTAGATATCAACAATGTTGTGGAGATTCCTGAGCAAGTCTTGTCTACAACAAGGGTCACTAAACTACAACCAAGGGGCCAAACCTGCTTCCCTCCTATATTTGTAGGGCTCAGAACTAAGAATGGTTTTTGTATTTTCAAATGGTTAGAAAAAATCAAAAGGATAATATTGGCCAGTACCAGATTCAATAACCTTAGATATGAGATGACACCACCCCTTGGCCGAAAGTAAAGAAGAACTAAAGAACCTCTTGATGAAAGTGAAAGAGGAGAGTGAAAAACCTGGGTTAAAACTCAACATTCAAAAAAGTAAGATCATACCATCTGGTCCCATCACTTCATGACATATAGATGAGGAAACAGTGGAAACAGTGACAAACTTTATTTTCTTGGGTTCCAAAATCACTGCAGATGGTGACTGCAGCCATGAAATTAAAAGATGCTTGCTCCTTGGAAGAAAAGTTATGACCAACCTAGACAGCATATTAAAAAGCAGAGACATTACTTTGCCAACAAAGGTCCATCTAGTCGAAGCTATGGTTTTTCCAGTAGTCATGTATGGATGTGAGAGTTGGACCATACTGATTCATGTCAATGTATGGCAAAAACCATTACAATACTGTAAAGTAATTAGCATCCAATTAAAATAAATTAATTACAAAAAAAAAGAAGAAGGCTGAGCACCGAAGAACTGATGCTTTCAAATTGTGGTGCTGGTGAAGACTCTTTGAGAATTCCTTGGACAGCAAGGAGATCGAACCTGTCAATCCTAAAGGAAATCAAACCTGTCAATCCTAAAGGAAATCAACCCTAAATATTCACTGAAAGGAGTGAAGCTGAAGCTGAAGCTCCAATACTTTGGCCACCTGATACGAAGAGCCAACTCATTGGAAAAGACCCTGATGCTTGAAAAGACAGAAGGCAGGAAGAGAAGGAGATTACAGAGAATGAGATGGTTGGATGGCATCACTGACTTGATGGACCTGAGTTTGAGCAAGCTCTGAGAGTTGGTGATGGACAGGGAAGCCTGGCGTGCTGCAGTCCAAGGGGTCGCAAAGAGTCAGAGATGACTGAATGACTGACCACTACCACCAACTAGAAAATTATATGAAATTCAAACTTCTATATGCGGAGATAAAGTTTTATTCAATCCCAGCCATGCTCATACATTCACACGTTACATTTGGCTGCTTTGGTGCTGCAATGACAGGCACTGTGACCGGGACCCCGTGACTCACCCCACCTGAAGTATTTACTGTTTAGGTGAACAGTAGGTAAACAGGAGATGTTTGCCAAACTCTGTAAGATACCTTTTCCTTTGATCACTCATGGAGTGGGTGCGCTTTCTTGGAAACATGGCAAACCCTAAGGATCATATCCACTGAGACAAATAAGAGAATGAGGGATATGATGATTTCTTTGTTCTAGACCATTCAGTGATGAACAAGCTCTGTTACGTGATGCCTACTCTGGAAAAATTTAAATGTTCTCCTTTTGTGGTTGGAAATGAAAAGAATATCACTAAATTTTATGAGAAAAAAAATATATATTTCTACTGAATATATTTTCAGTCAATAGATTTTTGATTGGAGGACTTTTGATGTAAAAAGCCAGTACTGTTAGCAGCCACTGAAATGTTCCTAATTGGGCATACTGATACTTGAAATTCCTCCTGTTTTTAGGGTTGCATCCACATTTCACTATTAGCTCTAAACTGAATTCCAGAAGTATTTGCTGAAGCCTATTTTGTGCCAAGTACCGTGTTAGGCTCTAGGGTTATAGTGGTCAATGAAAACAGATAATCCCCACCAAATGGAACTCATAATCTAGCACAAAAGACTGCAAATATTAAAGGGCCATAGTATTTTTTGGCTTTGTCACACATGAGGTCTGTGTAGCATCTACTCAGGTCTGCCATCATTAGCAGAATTGTGCCTGCAGTTTGCCAACCCCTGACACAGTGGGAGAACCAAGAATTTATTAAGCAAATGTGTGTAAAGTCTCATGTCATAGGGATTTTACAGGTGGGGCATGAGAACCATGAGAGAACCTGAGAGGGAGAGAGACTTGACCTGGTTAAGGAATTGGGAGAGAGATCTCTAGAGAACTGGAAATGGAGATGAGCTGTAATGGAGCATCTCTGGGTTCTCCGACTCCACTTGTTTCTGCTCCTGTAGGACTGGTACCACATGGGCTTTGGAGGTAGGTGGACCTGGGATCAAATTCCAACTCTGCTTCTTAACACATTATTTAACCTCCACCCTTTAGTTGCTCCAAGTGGCTCAGTGGTAAAAAGAATCTGCCTGCAATGCAGGAGACACAGGTTCAATCCCTAGGTAAGAAAGATCTGGAGAAGGAAATGGCAGCCCGCTTCAGTATTCTTGCCTGGGAAATCCCATGCACACAGGAGCCTGGCAGGCTATAGTCCATGGAGTCTGAAAGAGTTGGACACAGCTTGGTGACTAAACAACAACTTTAGTTGCCGAGGTTGTTAAATATGGATGCTAACAGGAGTAATAAATGATACCTCAGACACAGATTAGGCACTGATGTTTCTGAAGTCTTCTTACTTCCTGAGGAGATAATAGGTCCCTTGAATTACTCTGAGCTACCAGCTCTTGGATATTTCGTATCGAATGGCTTCTGTCACTGGTGGACTTCTAGAGAAGCCCTTGATCTCTTCCAGCTTAACAGCCCTCTCTGGCACCCTCTTCTGGACACAGTGTATCACTGCAGCCCTGCGGGGTCTGGTGTGCTCCTGGTCACTGCACTAGCTGTGTTAGCATACTGAATACCTTTGAGCCCGGAACTAGCCCACGCCTGCAAGCTTAGTCGCTCAAGTTATGTCCCACTCTTTGCGACCCTATGGACTGTAGCCTGTCCTCTGTCCATGGGATTCTCCATGCAAGAATATTGGGGTGGGTTGCCATGCCCTCCTCCAGATCTTCCCAACCCAGGGATAGAACCCCTGTCTCCTGCATTGGCAGGCAGATTCTTTTACCACTGAACCACCTGGGAAACCCACTAGAGCACGTGGCTAGTTACTAAACTGAACACGACTCAGTCCCTGAACCTCAAAGCATATTTACTGTGAGAAACACGTAAGTGAAGAGATGATTAGACTACAGTGGATTCTTCCGTCAGTAGCAAGGAGGGTAAAGAGGCACGTCTGTTCTTTGGGGTGCTGAGAGTACATGGGATGTCTTCCTGAAGGAGCAGTAGACGTGGACTGGCCAGGGAACAGTAATGATGTGCCTGAGTAGAGATCTGCTGGAGGTACTGGTTGGCAAGCATGAGGGATAGGCTTGGCAGACTGTGAAATGCCAGACTTCATCCTGAAAATTAAAATCATTACTTTTTGCTTTAATAGTCTTTCTTATAAATAAATTAATTTTTGGTGTATAGCAAACCTAATTAACCTGCAAAGATTATTTTTAAAGAAGTATTAAAAACAATGTTTTAAACTTCCAAAAATCCCTGAGTATTATACCATATAGTATAATTTAGATAACAGATAACAATTTGTGTACTAATCAAATATCTTGATATGTGCTCTACGAAGACTTTTTTAGGCCAAGAGATATTTTTAGAGAAAGATATAAAAATTTGTGTAAGCTGTTAAAGTTATCTTTTTATGATTGTAATCAAAAGGACTTGATTATAATTATCTATATTTTGATCTCTTAGTTCTGGAAAAGAACCTGGTTATTGAAGCAGAATCAAATTTTCAGTAAGAAATACTTAAAAATGTAATTCAGAAATTTTCTAAAGCCCTGTTGGAAAAATTAAGATCTGAGCTAGGAAGAGTTTAGATTTTAGTTTTCAAACATTAGAGTCACCTAGGGGAAGTTTTTTTCTTTTTTTTTTTTTATTAGTTGGAGGCTAATTACTTCACAACATTTCAGTGGGTTTTGTCATACATTGATATGAATCAGCCATAGATTTACACGTATTCCCCATCCCGATCCCCCCTCCCACCTCCCTCTCCACCCGATTCCTCTGGGTCTTCCCAGTGCACCAGGCCCGAGCACTTGTCTCATGCATCCCACCTGGGCTGGTGATCTGTTTCACCATAGATAGTATACATGCTGTTCTTTTGAAATATCCCACCCTCACATTCTCCCACAGAGTTCAAAAGTCTGTTCTGTACGTCTGTGTCTCTTTTTCTGTTTTGCATATAGGGTTATCGTTACCATCTTTCTAAATTCCATATATATGTGTTAGTATGCTGTAATGTTCTTTATCTTTCTGGCTTACTTCACTCTGTATAAGGGGCTCCAGTTTCATCCATCTCATTAGGACTGGTTCAAATGAATTCTTTTTAACGGCTGAGTAATATTCCATGGTGTATATGTACCACAGCTTCCTTATCCATTCATCTGCTGATGGGCATCTAGGTTGCTTCCATGTCCTGGCTATTATAAACAGTGCTGCGATGAACATTGGGGTGCACGTGTCTCTTTCAGATCTGGTTTCCTCAGTGTGTATGCCCAGAAGTGGGATTGCTGGGTCATATGGCAGTTCTATTTCCAGTTTTTTAAGAAATCTCCACACTGTTTTCCATAGCGGCTGTACTAGTTTGCATTCCCACCAACAGTGTAAGAGGGTTCCCTTTTCTCCACACCCTCTCCAGCATTTATTGCTTGTAGACTTTTGGATAGCAGCCATCTTTGGAGAAGGAAATGGCAACCCACTCCAGTGTTCTTGCCTGGAGAATCCCAGGGATGGAGGAGCCTGGTGGGCTGCCCTCTATGGGGTCGCACAGAGCCGGACACGACTGAAGCGACTCAGCAGCAGCAGCAGTAGCAGGGGAAGTTTTATTTCCTCTGCTCAGCCAGACCAATTCACCACGAGTCTCTGGGATGAGACCCACGAGTATTTTTAGAATTCTCTCTAGCTGGCTCCATTGTGCAGCCAAGTATGGAAAACCATCAGTTTTAGACAAATATATTAACAGTGTAATTGTTAAATTTATCAACTGACCCAAATTAAGAAAATTTTAGCTTTTAAATTACCTGTCCGGTGATTAGCAAAATAACTACCATACACTGCAGCAGTGAGATCTAAGACAAAACTGTGTATTTTCAATGACTTATAAAAAATTATTTAGTAACCTGAGCAACCATAGCTGCTATAAATTATCCTAGTCTTGTTAAGGAAGCAAATTAAAAATGCAAGTATGTATTAAGTATTTCTGAAATTCTTTGCATTTGAGGACTTGTATTACTTGCATGATTTCTCCTTTTGCATGCACATTTTTCTGCTAAAGGAGGACATTGGAAGGGAAGATAATTATTAAAATGACTCCAAATGTAGTGAGACAAAAAGATTGGCCTGGTAATCAGTTGCATGATCCCCCAGCACCTCCCCCACCCCTCCACGCCCCACCCTCTGCTCATTATACAATCGTCCAATTGAGGACTCTTGGGGCAATTTAAAGTTGTAACTCCCTAAACTTCTGTAAGATACACGGAGAATTTTTACATTTGATTTATTCCTATAGAAAAGAAGAAACAGCATCCTGTTAAAGTAATCCACGTCCCAGCAGTTCAATGTAGTATGAAAAAAACATCAACGAAGAAAAGCTAACAAAATACTGGACACAACTGCTGTGAATTCAAAAGGTACAAAACTACAGAAAAAGTGAGTGCATGTTCTTTCATATTTTACAACTGTCAATGAGAGTCTTAAAAGTTTGAGATTTAATAACTCTTACCAAGGAGGAGAATCAGGAAATAACCTTCTGAATAATACAAACAGATAAACTAGGTCAGATTAATAAGTGCAAAAATCTTATTTTGCTTCCATTGTTGCAACCATGAGTCTCCTGAAGGCTTTAGAGCATCAAAATCACAGCACACATCAACAACCAACCACAGGAAAACCATCGGCTCCCTAGGTGGCGCTAGTGGTAAAGAACCCGCCTGCCAATGCAGTAGACTGAGACACTGATTCCATCCTTGGGTTGGGAAGATCCTCTGGAGAAGGAAATGGAAGCTCACTCCAGTGTTCTTGCCTGGAGAATCCCATGGACAGAGGAGCCTGGCAAGGAATAGTGCATTGGGTTACACCAAGTGGGACACGGCTGAAGTGACTTAGCACAGGAAAACTACGTACTGTACATACTCCTCTGCATTTGTTAAACCTAAGAAGCCATCAATTGAGATGTCACAGTGTGACAAAAATTATGTCCTGAGATTTATAAAATGTGGTATGTGTATTTATCCTTCAAAAATGAGATAAATGAGATATGCTTTTCAAAAATGAGGAGTATATAAATATTCATGTTTATTCATTTAGGAAAGAGACACTACTTACTTAACATTTTGAATTATTTCCACAACTAGTGTGGCAAATACAATTAAATGCCAGACATTTGAGATTTTTTTTGTAGTTAAGCTTTTTATTAATGTTTTTCTTTACAGGAGAGGAATAACCTGAGGATATCATCAACAAAACTACCTAAAAACAAAAAACCTGTTATATAAATTATGCTCTATTTTTGTAGTAGATCAAAATACTGTATTGGTGAAAATAAATAGATAACAAAAACAACATACTTTATTTCTGTTTGCTATCAGACCCCACAAATATGCTTGACTTTATAATTCAGTATATTTGAAAAACAAAGTAAAACACAATGGGCATGCACAATTATGCCAATGTTAAGGATTTCAGATTATACTTGTTAATAGTTTTTCTTAATAAAAATAGGAACATCACACATTGCTAGGTACACAGAAACATGATTTTGCTCTAAAGAATAGCTAAATTGTTGCAAGAGGTAAGTGCTTCCTAATAGGCCTCCAGTGGAATAGAACAGAGTGCTGTAAGTGTAGTGTGTTATTGTACATAATGGAGAATTATGGTATTTTGCATTTTCCTTGAAACCATAAATTCTGTTAAATTGAAAAAAGAAAACAACAAACTCCCCAAAACATCAGATGTACTGACAGTCATATTCCCTTGTACGACAGAAGAGTACTAATACATTTTTTTATTTTACTTTTTTTTAAAATTAAGAACACTTCTTAGGTTTTTTTGGCATTTTACATTCAGTGTCCATTGGCTCCTTCTGAGAGTATCCGTGAAGGCTCGGTAAATTTTGCAGTGAACAAGTAAAAAAGGGCTGGTGTGGGTACCAATGCCAAAAGGGGTAAATCTTGCTCAAGTTTATCCACTCTGGAAATGGAGATGATCCCATAGGCATGGAGTAGCCAGTGGCTGAAGAGAACAATGAGTCTTTTCTTTCTGACCAGAAGATCATAGCAGTTCTATAAAATTTTGTAAAAGAAAGAAGAGAGAGATACAGATTATTGGGCTGAATCAACTAGATAAATAATTTATTAATTTTAATTTGAAACATATTATTTTCACACAAAATCATAACCTCAGAATCATAGGGACATAGGAAATCACCCAGTCTTGCTACTATACTTTACAGATGAAGAAACTCAGGCTTCCTATGTTCAGCACGCCAGTGGCCACGACAAGACAGGAGCCCACATTTCTAGGTTCTGGTCTACACCCCCATTCGACCCTGGAAACACTACGGCTGCTTCTGAAAAATCTGAACTGGAAGGGAACTCCACATTTCGTGCCTTCTTCCTGCCCTGATCCACAGCATCTGAGTCTACAGATGGGAAGCAGGGAGTATATACACCCAATTTCTAGCATTCCTAGAGTCAGGTGCCTGGATACTTAGAAGGGAGGGGAAATGACAGGTGACTACTCTGATTTCCCTTTAACCTTTAATATCACTCCATAATATACAGAAATTGGAAGGACCAAATTATAAAAGTAATATCTAAATGTGCTAATAAACACACTAAAATACAATTTGCAACTGGTTAGTTAACGTTCCCTCATTAAATGGCTCATCAGCTCGGTTCTATGTAAAATAAAGAATTTATGTTTCCCTTAAAATACTGTTAATAAGGTTCAACATTTCAATAATCAAATATTTTCTATGTGGATAAATGATGTGAAATGATTTTTTTCTCTAACATGCTGGAGAGTTAAGCCTGATTAATTTTCCCAAGCAAATACAGTCCAGGATACAACTTTTTACAAACTGATGAGCCAAAAGCTACTGAGTGACCCTGTTTAGCCAAGGATTACTAAAGCAATCAGCTGTAACATATCGTATCATATGTTACTGTCCTATTCAATAGTCAACTCTATTAAAAAACAAAACAAAACAAAAAATCTATTAAAAAACAAACTCTTTAACAGAAGAAAAAAGACATCCTACCTCTATTTCAGAAGCCGACATGTACACAGCCAGAGTAACCAAAGATAATACTAATATAATGTATGGGAAGGCATAGTCTGAAAGACAAACATTGGTATTATGCTGAAAATTAAAATTTCTGAATAAACCATCAAAAAATTCAAACAGTATAATTCTTTTCCTAGACAAAAACCTTCTCAACCAATCCTGTGAGAGATGGAAGCCCTAATGCTCTAAGACAGGGGTCAGCAAACTTTTTCTGTAAAGGGCCAGACAGTGGCTTTGTGGGCCATACTGTCTCGGTCTCGGTCACCTAACTCCACAGTTGCAGTGGGAAAGCACCCAGGTCATACGTAATGAATGGATGTGTTTGTGTTCAGTAAAATTAACTTTATAAGTTTGTAAGTTACGATTGTAAGTTATTCAGACAATAAAATTCAAATTTTATCTAACTGTCACATGTCAAGAAATACTACTACTCTTTTGATCTTTCCCCCACAACAATTAAAAGATGTAAAACTATCCTTGGCCCAGTTTTGAAGACCCCTGGCTTAAGGCTTCCACTGATGTAAAGAATTAACTTCTCTCCTATGCATACTCGCTATGTATCAAACTTGGGAGAATTGGGAAACTAATCACTCAATTTTTGGTGTTTTGTGGTTCAGACTGGGGAACTTCAGTTAAGAAAGACTATTATATAGAAGGGTAATTCAGCTTTAATTAAAAGGTCATATGGCAATAAGCCTCAAAGGCTAAATGGATCATTCAGTACTCTTAATGACACACTTCTAGACATTTCTAATTCAAATATAGTACAGTAAAATAATATTTTAAGTAAAATTTTTACTTAAAAATACTTTTCTTTTAAAATGTTTTAAACATATACAGCTCACTAAAACAAATGGACAAATTGAAAAAAATCTTGAATTATTTTTATGCAATTATTTTAAAACAATTAACTTCAGTTACTATTACGTTGGTGCAAAAGTAATTGCAGTTTTGCATTGTTGAACTTGGCTGTTTGATATTGGAATACCTTCTTAAATAAATGTAGTTATGTTATACATCATTTTAATGTGTATTTATCAGTTTTTCTTGCTAATGACTTATTTACTTGCTGTGTATTTTATATTTATTTTAGTTTATGGAAATGATGTCAGACAGAAAGCGATTTTCTTATTTGAGTTCAAAATGGATCATAAAGCGGTGGAGACAACTCACAACATCAACAATGCATCTGGCCCAGGAACTGCTAACAAACATACAGTGCCGTGGTCAGTTCAAGTTGTGCAAAGGAGACCAGAGTCTTGAAGAGGAGCACAGTGGCCAGCCATCGGAAGTTGACAACAAAAATTGAGAGCCATCACCAAAGCTGATCCTCTTACAACGAGTTGCCTAAGAACTAAATGTCAACCATTGTATGGCTGTTTCACATTTGAAACAAATTGGAAAGGTGAAAGAGCTTGATAAGCGGGTGCCTTATGGGCTGACTGCAAATCAAAAAAATCATTTTGAAGTGTTGTCTTCTCTTACTCTACACAACAACAAACCATTTCTTGATCAAATTGTGATGTGCGACGAAAAGTGGATTTTATACAACCTGTGACAATCCGCTCAGTGGCTGCACGGAGAAGCAGCCGCAAAGCACTTCCCAAAGCCAAACTTGCACCCAAAAAAGGTCATTGTCACTGGTGGTCTGCTGCCCATCTGATTCATTACAGCTTTCTGAATCCTGGTGAAATCATTACATCTGAGAAGCATGCTCAGCAAATCGAAGAGATGCACCGAAAACTGCAACGCCTGCAGCCGGGATTGGTCAATATAATGGGCCCAGTTCTTTGTGACAACGCCTGACCACAGGCCTCACAACCAGTGCTTCCGAAGTTTAATGAATCGGGCTACAGAGTTTTGCCTCATCCACCATATTCACCTGACCTCTCACCAACCACTTACCACTTCAAGCATCTCGAGAACTTTTTGCAGAGAAAATGCTTACACAACCAGGAGGCAGAAAATGCTTTCCAAGAGTTGAGTCCTAAAGCATGGATTTTTACACTACAGAAATAAAGAAACCTATTTCTTTTTGGAAAAAATGTGTTGAAAGTAATGGTTCCTATTTTGATTAATAAAGATGTGTCTGAGCCTAGTTATAATGATTTAAAATTCATGGTCCAAAACTGCAATTGCTTTTGTACCAAACTAATAAAACTATTAATTACTCTGTAACCCAGTAGAACCCATTTGGAACATTGTCAGAAACTCTGAATTATCCATACAAGCCTGATTCCAACTTACTAAATAAATGAATGACGTGGTTGACATTTAGAACCTTTATTGCCTAAACAGGTTAGGTCCTAACCAACCATTCAAAAAAAAATCCCAATTAACTTATAAATAGCTAAACAATGTTACTAATGATACAAATTTAAGAACTAGTAGTTAAAAGGATAAGGAGGAAATCTCCAACATGGCCCAAACTTTTGGGGAGCAGAGGGAGGTTCTGGGCTCAAAGTAGGATTTAGAATTGTTCTTATTCTAGGGTTGAAGACAATATAAGATTTTTAAGCAACTAGGTCTGAGGGTAGTGCCTAAAAATCTGCCTTTTAGTTCTATAGGTGGTTCAGAGGCATACCACACTTCAAAATGGGCTTCAATAATACTTCCAAGCAAGTAAAAGTTGTCACTGACATCTTCCTAATTATTCCCAGTGTCTCTTTTCCTAGACCCTGTATCCTGAGCTACCAGAAGCTTCTTGCTGCTCTACTTTGCTCAAGCTTGCTATATTCTCTTGTCATGGACTAAATGTCTGTGTCCCCCAAATTCTTATGTTGAAATTCTAACCCTCAATGTGATGGTGTAAGTAGGTAGAGGGCCTTTGGGGTGATTAGGTCATGTGGGTGAAGCTCTCAAGAATGGGATTAGTGCTCTTATCAAAAAGACCTCAGAGAACTCTCCCCTTTTCTGCCATGTGAGGACTCTGAAAGAAGACAGCCACTGATGAACCAAGAAACAAGTCCTCCTCAGACTCCAAATCTGCTGGTGCCTTGATCTTCGATCTCAGTCTCCAGAACTGCAAGAAGTAAGTCACTGTTGTTTGTAAGCCACCCAGTCTATGGTATTCTTTTATAGCAGCCTGAACCAGGACACCCCTACAAACCAAAAATTATCTCTCTTTTTCAACATCATAAAATTGAGTTGTTATAATACCCTCTAGGACTGATCTCAGCAGACTGCATAAGTTTATAGTTAGTACAAATAGACAATAACTCCTTGATCCTCCCTTGATGAATGTGCTCTGGGTGGAGGCTTGTTAACAAAATTATCTAAAGACATTCAGTGTGGAAAAAGGCATTTTCAATACAGGCAGCTACAACATTGGAAGCAATGCTATCTGGCAGTCTCCTTAGGTTAACTTCCCAGCCTCTCCCTGCTTTCCACGACGTTCCTCTTTCCCCCATTTCACAACCAAGAAGTTCTCTACAGTCAAAGCAGCTGCTGTCCAGGACACAGGGATCTGAGAGCTGACAATTCTTAAATCTTTACAGCCTAGTCAGCTCTCCCAGGTTTGTCCAGTATAAATAACTACCTGTGCTTTTTTGGATATTCCATGAATACCAATCTATTTGCTTCTTCTAACATTCATGATTCATGCAATCACTAGTTACTAAGTTAGACATTTCCTTTATTGTATTCTCCTCCCAATCCCTCAACCCCTGTATTAGTTTCCTAGTTTAATTAACTCTGTCTTTGAAATTGTTCTTCATTCCTGGTGTTTCTCTGCTAGGTCACACAGTCAGGCTGGTTTCATGGCAGTAATCTCTTAACTGATGCCCCAGGTTCTTTTCCCAGCCAATCCATCTTCTACACTGCTACCAAGTTATCTTTTTTCAATGCAAATCTAGTCAAGTAACTCTTCCTCCTGAAATCCTTTTAAGAGCAGGTCCCAAGAATAGCAACTTCAAATGCTTACAGAGGTCAGTTAGGAGAATAAAATTATAGGTTTTCAAACACCATGCAGGCCAAAGGAAACAATTTATCTGTCAAATCAGAATATGAGGGTTAAAGACCCCTAACTAGCCTCCAATTTCCTCTTCCCTTGGCCTTCCCCTCAGCTCCACCCTCACTTTGAACCAAGTTCACTACTAAGCTACAGTACTTGCAGAGTGATGTCATCTTCCCCAGTTCCTTCAGGTCAGAAGCTTGTCCTCTGCACCCTGGCAAGCTCCATATACACATGGTATCCAACATCCTTGCAATGTTCAAAGTCACATGTTCAAAAAGTACCACTCTATGTTCTCAGCTACTTAGCATAGCTTTCCTAGTAGGATGTGAGCTCTTTAACACCAACTTTCATTCTTTTAGGTCACAGATCAGTCTAAATGGTTGCTGAATAAATGAATGAATGGATACATTAAAATAAAAAAAATATATTGAGGATTTTTTACTGTTTCTAAAAGTTTTTTGATTAAAAAAACTTAGAAAACTAAGACCTAACTTGATGGTAAACATCATATGATATCAAGAGTTATTTCCATTTGTTATATGTAAAAACCAGTTTTTGTGTTATTTACACTCAGATTTTAAAAAAGCCTTCCTATGAGGTTGTGAGCGTCAAATACAAAGTATTTTCTAAACAAGTTAGTTTTGATTAAGGATGATGTGTTTCAGCAAAAACATAGTATGGCTTATTTTCAAGGATAAAAACAAAAACAAAACCACTTTAAAGAACAAGGTCCAATATTATACTCAGAGAAAACATTGTTTAACACATATAATAAATATATTTCATTGATGTTACCCATCAAACTTACATAAAAGGCCTCCACCAACTGCCTGAAGCACGGTTAAAATTGGGAAGAAGTAAAGTGCAGCATAAATACTTTTAAATCGATCAGACTTCCCTAACCCACAGGCAATCTTTTTAACCAGAAGAGGTCGGAGTAGCATCATTAATACCAAGCAGAATGCATAATAGATAAATACAATGGTGTATCTGGAAAATAAAATAGCAAACTGTTACATCAAAAATATGTTTTAAAATGTCCTTTTATCATTGATCATTTTAAAATCAAAGATCCTGAAAAAGGTTTAAAAAGTCTACCCGTCAAATATTCAGATTGGTAAAGGGTTGGCCAAGACTCTCATATATTGCTGTAAAAAGCATGCTGGTTCCCTTCTGGTAGGCAGTTTGGAAATGTGTATCAAAAATCAAAAAATGTTTATATCTTTAATCCAGAAAGTGTACTTGTAGAAATTAATCAAAGGGAAACAATCAGATATACACAAAAACCCAATGAACAAGCATTTTTACTGAATCATATGATAAAGGAAACTCAGGAAGAAAATATTCAACAATAGGAAAGTGGTTAAATTTTAGAATATATTTTTGCTGGACTACTATGCAGACATTAAAAATCCAATTATGAAAGAAACGTTAACAACAAAACTGTGCCTCATACATTAAATGACAACAGATTACAAATGGCATGTGAATAATATAACTTTCACACTCTTTTAAAAAAATACATGCATACACACAGAAATGCAACTGCAAAGACATTTTTAAGTGATCATCTTAAGAAATGGAATTATAGATTATTTTATCTGGGGTATGCTTTTTCTGTTTTCCAAATGTCCTATAATGTAATTTTTAAAAATCACCAAAAAAGTTGTAAAAAGATACTCTCTATCAGCAGATTATAGTTTCTAGCTCTTCATGTTGAATAATGGAATTTCTGTACATATATTTCTAACTTCCTTTTCATGAGGATTTAAAATTATTTTCACTAACTTACACTCAAACCCTCTCCTGTGCAGACGAAAGTCGAGGGAAGCGCAAGAGTTGTCCCAAATTACTGACCACTTGCCCGCTCACACAGCTCAGCGATCCGGGATCCCTGTGCTCTCAGGATGCTTTCAGGTCCAGCCCTGTACTGTACTGCATTATTTCAAGCCTGACCTCTTGGATGATGAGTTTTTTTTCTATTGTTAGGCCTCCTCCTACCAACATCAAAACAAAGTAAAATCTGTCTATTCCTGCAGCTTGTAGTTCCTTAAGAGCTCAAAAAAAATTATTATTTTAATCAGTTTATATGTATAAATTATATGTCTGTCTATATATATATATATAATTTTATATATATAAGGAATAAATAATTTATAGGACTTAAAATGTAGGCAGGCAGTTAGAAAAGATTCTCACATCTCTATATCTGGACCTTATTTTTAGATCTCATTTTTTGAAAATTATCTTTTTATATACGTGCATTTTTTTTTGGACCCTTAGTACTACTAAGACTTGTGCAAAAACGTCTGTTTTGTTCAGCATATACATAATGGTAAATTTCTATAATTATGAGAATATAAACACCAGACTCTTCTACTGTACCTTTACTGAGAAAAACACATCAAAATGAACACCAACAATTCACAGGAATTCTAAAAATGTAGTCTGGGATAATATTATACAAAATCTGATTAATTTGATATTTTTAAAACAAAACATTCTGGTGAAAGTTACATTTATTTGGGGAGGGGAAAAAAAGAAAGAACATTAACCCAAGTACTCTAATAATAATGTCAGCTACTTGGAAGTGCTTCCTATATGTAAGGCACACTTATTTAATCCTTACAGTCACCTTACAAGGTATCATTCTTCCCATTTTTACCAATGGGGAGGTCGAGGTTACAAGAGGTTCTTAACATGTTCAAATTAACAGCTAACAGGCTTAGGATTCAAACTCCACAGCCCATATTATTTCCTATAAGTCAGATATTGCTTCTCTGTTGTACATTAAAAAGGTTTTCCTTATAATTCCCTTTTTAAGAAACATATAGTTTTAGAAGTGCTTAGACACCTCAACATCAACACTAAAATACTTTCACTTCTATTATACTGAGATGTATTTCTATTTCCCCTTATCAGACTATCACTTTAGAAAAGAAAATAATTTATGTTTATCTCCCCTAGTGCCTAGGAGCCATTTCACAAGGCTCAGTCTGCTGAAATGAATGAAATCTACAATCACGATTTTTAAAAAAAGATCTTAATGAATACTTACAATGGGTAGACAGCTTCATGAGTACAGTGCACTGTGGTAACGTAATCCGGACTTGGGTTGTAAAGCATGGTGTACCAATCAGAAAGCATCAATACTCGACATGAACGGATATAAAGCACACCAACTGGCTCGCTCACAAGTAAGGTGATGATAGCTGCCATGGTGCATTCAAACAGTGCAGTAATGTGCTGGAAGAGGGCGCTGGAACTGATAAAACAAAGGACGGACAGTAACCAGAGAATTCTCAGCATGCAACTGGCTGTTAATAAAACCTGTATCTGCTTCAAAATGTGGATTCCAAAAAGAAGTTGTAACTGATAAATCCTGAAACAAAAACATCTTCTAAACAGGTAAGAAAAGCCAAGAACATACAAAAACTACTTGGGAAGAATTTAACCTTGTTTACTAAAAAGGGATAAATACTTACCCCAGATAACAATGTGCCTGTATTGTCTGAATGTGTAGAAGAGCAGAAATTGGATCTCCTTTTAGATTCAATATCTCTCCAAACTATTAAAAATGTCTTAAAAGTTATCTATGCATCATTTTAAATTATTTTAAACATTAAAAGTACATACAAGATTATATGAAATATACATTAGTTAAAAATATACTAAACATTGTAAGCTCACCACCTAACCCAATAACTAGAACATTAACAACTTGTATCTACCTGTTTCTCCCCATTCCACATTCCTGTCTCTCCCCTAGAAATAATCATTATATTAAATTGCCTTTATCAGTTTTGCTGAACAGTTTTTATTCCAACTGTATTTATACTTCAAAATCACTATTTAGTTTTGCTTATTTTTCAACATGATAAGGAGATATAACCTTTCTCAGATTTTTTTTCCACTCAGAATTACATTTCTAAGATTCATTTATAGCCCTGCTTATAGCTGAAGTTCAGTCACGTTCACTGCTATATATTCTACTTGTGATCTTTCTATTATTTATCTATCCTGCTTTGTTAGTAAAGTATGTTGTAAATATCTTCCTATCAGTTTATGGATTGAATTGTCATTTTTCTTTGTGCTGTCTTTTTATGAACAAATTCTGAATTTTAATATAGTTGGCTTTATCAAATTTTAAGTTTCTGGTTAACAGATTCTCACTCTAAGAAAAATATTATCTTGTATTTTCTTCTAAAAGTTTTAAGGTTTTGCTTTTCATGTTTCAATCTTTAATACATTCAGAAGATATTTCTGTGTATAAGTTAAAAGAGATTTCTGTATTTAAGTTAGAATATAACTTTAGCTTTTCCCATTTGAATATCCAACTGTCCAGGAGCAACACTGAAGAGTAAATCTTTTCCCCTCATTAAGCTGCCATGCCATCCCTGCCATAAGAAGTTCCCTTATATAACTAGTCTGCTTTTAGGTTCTCTGTTTCATTCCTGGGGTTCATTTATCTATCCCTGGAACAACAGAACGATAGTAATTTCCTGATATTACATATATTCTTCTACTTTTCCAGTGGTTTTGGTCACTCTTGGGCCTTTGAACTTCCATATAAATTATAGAACTAGCTTGTTAAGTTCCACTGTATAAATCCAATGTAGCTTAGCTACCTTGGTCTTGGCTGCCTCACAGAACTGTGATTCTATAAATGAAATATAAGAGGGAACTGACTTTGTATAATTATAGACAGCCTCTTAAACTCTCATCATTTATAATATCTAGTCTATAGATGCTTTTGAGTTTTCTACTTGAACAATGTTTCACTTATCTACCACTGCATAGCAAACTACCCTAAAACTTAATGGCTTAAAGCAACCACCACTGATTATATCTCACTATTCTGTGGTTTGACTGGGCTCAACTGAAATATTGAGAAGTAAGTTCACAGAATTCTTCCTAGGAATCAAAACACATTCCAAGCAGAATAAATAAAAAGAAATTCACACCAATACACATTATACTTAAGCTTCAGAACACCAAAGACAGAAGAGCTGCTGGTGAGCAGCGCCCGCACGCTGACGGCTGACAGCCAGCACCTCTTCCACCATGAGTTGCTCGCTTTGCACACCTCAGCCGAGTCCAGCCTCGAGATGAGCGCATCCCAACTCAACATCATGTGGAACAGAAGAAAGGACCACCCAGTTGCTGTTGGCAATTAGCCTTAGACAACCCAACCCCACTGCCTGCTTTGGCTCCAGCTCAGGGTGGGCTTGCTTGTTTTCTGAAAGAGAGGAGTTCTCAAAGATCCATCCCTCCCCACCCCCTCATTCCTGTGAGACCAGCAATGTCTTCCACAGCATTTCTCTTCCAGACTTCAGGTATTCCACGCAAGATCACTGAAGCTCCTAATGAGCCCAAGGTGCTGGAAGCAGAATTCCTAAGCCGTTTTACACAGATAAAGACGGAGTACATAAGTAAATGTGTACAGTTTCATATTATAGAACCCAATCTTTTGCTTCTTTATAGAATTCATATTTTTGGAGGCAAAATCTGAACCTTATCAATTCTTGACAAGACTTCAGTAACATTCTTGCTGGCTTTCTACTACTCATACTCTCTTTCAATCCACCTTTAGTCAACTATGTTATCTTCTACAAAATGGAATCTGCTCCTAAAACTCCCCTTATTAATCTACTTCAGTGAGTCCCATCTGCCTTTCAGGAAAAATACTTCCTGCCAGCCTTATCTCCCATACTACCTGGCCTTACAAAACTACTTGTTTCCTCACTGCTTCACTCATCCCAGCATGCTCCATGCTCCACCTCAAAGCACATGTCACCTACTCTGGGGTTATTCCCAGATCCTAGGAATATTTCCTAAGACTCTCCCAGCCCCAGATCCCTTTATATCTTGGTCTTATTTAGTGCCTATTTCTCACAGCACCCTCAGCTCTCATTTCTTAGTTATACTGTGCTCTCTCTTGGCTCTAGATTTTTGCACGTTTTTCCTGCTGATAAACTCTCCCTTCCATTTCTCTCAAAAACGACTCATTTTTCAAAGTTCAGCTTAAAATCAGTTTTTTCTCTTGTGATATCACCCTACTCCCTCTTTAAGCTAGCCTTAAAACTATGTACACACCTCTACCAGAGACCCTCACATACACTGTGACGGTTTGTTTACCTCATCCACTGGGCTGTGAGCATCCACACTTCAGTCATCTCTGAATCCCACAAGCTAGTATAGCACCTGGCACATTGCAAACATCCCTAAAGATTGTTGCATGAATACATTTGGAACACAAATTACAAAAGAAGCACAGCTTCTGGCTTCATTACATAAAAATATGCATTTTCTGCCTATCTCTGCCCTGGCCTCAAAGAAAAACAAATTTAATACTAAACTCTGGGAAAAGCAAACAGGCCAGAAAGTGAAGTTTTGATTAGTGTCTAGCCTATGTTTTTGAACTGTGGTGCTGGAGAAGACTCTTCAGAGTCCCTTGGACAGCAAGGAGATCAAACCAGTCAATCCTAAAGGAAATCAATCCTGAATATTCATTGGAAGGACTGATGCTGAAGCTGAAGCTCCAATACTTTGGCTACCTGATTGGAAGAACTGACTCACTGAAAAAGATCCTGACGCTGGGAAAGACTGAAGGCAGAAGTGGATGACAGATGATGAGATGGTTGGATGGCATCACCAACTCAATGGACACAAGTATGAGCAAGCTGTGGGAGTTGGTGATGGACAGGGAAGCCTGGCGTACTGCAATCCATGGGTCGCAAAAGAATTAGACACAACTGAGCAACTGAACTATGCATTCAATGTGGGCACTAGGACTCCCAAGGAGATAAGAACTGAGCCTTGAGTATAAAATTACACTTCTGATATGTAAAACACATATATACATACACTATAAATCAATTAACAGTATATCTGTGATACTAAAATTTCATGGGGCAGGTGAAATTTGGGGGGAAAGGTATCTTAAAAAGCTCTTTAAGGAGGAAAGAATGAAAAAGTTTGAGAAACATGAGTCTAGCCTAAGACAGGTAGGCCCCTGCTTCCTTGATTCTAAGTACAGTGTCTCAGGAAAACATAAGAGATGGCCCTTGTATTTCTTGCTACCAACTTCTTAGGCAAAACATAGTTATGCAAACTCCTTTTTAAGCCCACTTCCTTTCCTGTCTAAGCACTGATCATATCTCTGCTTTATCCCCAAGCCAAAGCTCTACCTTCTGCTCTAAAATTCTCTCAAACCGTATCTGATGTTTTAGTTCAAATGTATTTGGTGAGGTACATTCATTAACCCCACCTCTTCATTCCAAGCTATAAAGTTCCAAATAAGCAATTATTTTACTTTAGCTCTGTTAATCACATTTCTTTTCTCACCCTCATCTCTCATCATTCTACAACAGAAACTAAAAGCAGGATGACAGCTGCTTTAAAAAAAATTTAATGGCTTCTTTTCTGAAAAATAATGAATGCTTTTCCAATGTAAATAATCAATGTGGACTTATCTGGTAGGTCCAGAAAAGTACTTACTCTACTTCCATCTGACCATCCTCTTCACTTCTGTTCCTATCACTGGAGTCTAGCCATCACTACTTTTTGGACAACAGCTTTCTAATATGTCTCACCTCTAATCTGCCCTCCACAGAAGTTATCTTCTTAAAATATATACCTAAGATACTCTTTTTTCCAAACAAAAACCTTCACCAATAAATCATTCATTGGCAAATAACTAGTATCTATCATGTGCCAGCAACTGTGCTGGTCTCTGGAGATTCCATAGATAACAATGGCGAGGACCACTGCCCTCAGGGAGCCTATAATCAGGGGTGGGAGAGAACATGAAATGAGGAGACAAACATAACTACAAATTGTGTTGAGTGCTAAATACAAAGCAACAACAACAAAATAGCAGTGCTTTTAAAAAAGAAAAATAATGAGGACAGACCTACTTTAGATTGGGTCAGTGAAGGCTTCTCTAAGCAGATGTAATTTAAACTGAGATTGGAAGAGGGAAAAAGCAGCTAGGTAAAAAGTTGCAGGGAGAAGAGAATATTTCAGGCAGAGAAGAGTTTGGGGAAAAGGACAGGACCTAAGGCAGGAAAGATGCTGAGATGTTAAGAGCAACCAGAAGTCAGGATAGCTGAATGTACCATGGTAGAATTTGGTTCCTCATTCCCAGTGGAATAAGGTTCACATTACCAAGAACTTTCACATTCTGGCCTCGACCCCTTTCTCACCCTCCTTTTTATTACCTTTCTCTCATATGCTATGCACACTTTGAACACCCAACTACTCCCATTCCCACCCATAAGAGATCACATGTTTCATACTTCTATGCCAGTGTTCACACTGTTGCCTCCGCCTGAAATGTTCCTTTTTTGATGTGTTTCAAGTGACACCAGGCAAGATTTTATCTCTTCCATTCTCTGTGACTCTAGACCATTTTATACACTTTTTGGTTCTATACTTTCAAGACTGATATGTATTATAATTAGTTATGAATGTATTTGTCTTCTCTATAAGATGAGGGCTATCAACCACATCAATTATTTTTATATCTCTTCCCCTGATCTTCTAAACAACAAACACAATGCTCAGTAAGTTTTTGTGGACTTTAGTATGAATTTTCATAATTAGGTTGTAGCCATAACACTTTAACTACATTATACTAGAGTACTAGTATTAAACTGCAAAGATTTTTGTTTTAGAACAATAAACAGTTTGTAATCACAGCCAGTTCTTTGCAAAAAACCAATAAAGATAATTAAGAAATAAAAATTAAATAAAATATTCCTCCAGCTTCACTCAGAGTAAAACAAAGGACATTTCCCTTAATATTTACTGAGGCATGCTCTAGCATTGTTTTCTGGCCACAGTCAAAAGTAATCAGAAGATAAAAGAAAAACAAGCCTGCCACTTGTAAAATAACAGAGGTATAATTATTTGATAAGGTCTTTTAAATGACAACTATTCCAACATCAGTGCATTCAGACACATTTAGAGAAAAGTGCTAACCTCTTTTTCCCTGAGTACCATTCAATGAAGAACCAATGTAAAACAAGAGGAAGCATAGCCATAAAGCCAAGATAGAGCCAATCATAAAGTTCTGGAGACTCTGTGCAAGGCTGACAGTATTTCTGTGCATTTGTTCTCTGTCCTCTTGGACACACCTACAATATATAAGAACAGTATATTTTATGTACAGATATTTTAGAACATTAACACCCTCCCAAAATTGTTCACTAAGATGTCATATTTCAGATTAAACGTTTGTTTACACGTGCATCTTTTAAAGATAAAAGAGAAAACATAAATAAAAAAGCCCAAATTGTATTTGTTGTACCTGTATAATGGTCTATTAAGTTACTAAAATAGTTGACTAAGTTACATGAAAAACCTAGTTATTAACATCATATAAAAACTGTAGAGAAATGCTCTGGAGTTGTAATGTTAAATTTTTGTCCAAGTTACTTTTTTACATTAATAAAAAGTAATTAGAAATTATTAAATTATCCATTAAAAAATAGTAACTTTGACTGTCACAAAGATGTATTACAGTCAATATGACAACACAAATGAGAATTTTATTAATGCCTCCATATTCTTTTTTAAGTTGAAATACACTGAAGAAAAAAGTTATTCTACATGTCCCAATATTTCAGAAGCAAACAGACTTTACAAATGAAATAACATACAAAGTTAAGACTTACCCCACATTCTCCATATATTTCAGTTGAGCCATTTTTAAATAACAGGGTCTTCCCACAATAAAGTCCAAGGCATGCTGGTTGAATATCGACAGCTTTTTAAAAACAAATGCCAGTACAGTAACATCTTTTGTGATTATAAAAAATTAGGTAATAAAAGCTGAAACAGTTGGCAGAAATTATCTCAACAGTTTCAACGAAAAAAATATGTATTAGACAAAAGTCTTGATGCATGTATTTAGTTTTCCTTTTATACTGTGACAGTACTGAAGGTTCCATAGAACCTTGTTGCTAATACTGTTCCTTCAGATCAAGGTCTTCATCCAGCAAGGCAGACTCTGCCCAGGACTCAAAGCCTAGCCTGGAATGTCTCCAATGGCTCCAGCCAGTCACTCACTTTGATTGGATGGTCTAGACTTTTGAATTTCCCTTTTTTTTAAAACTAGAGGATTAATAGAGGATTTTTGCCCCAAAAGAACATGAAGTCATGCCTTAAAACACATGAAAATTATTATCACCTCCCTTCATGACAGAACACATTTTAATACCAGAAAAGCAGAAAGGACACAATTTCAGAATAAAAGGACTTTAAGGTAAATAAATTCACTTTATGAGAAGCCTACTAAGTTATCCTAACTTTGGTCATTTTTGTAGAGGACAGGTGAAAAGTTCATCAAGGCTGTCACTGGGCCTCTGACCAGTACTTAGGAAGCACTGCCTCAGAATTAACCCTCTGATCTCAAGCCTTAGACAACATACAAAGCAGCTCTTTTTAACCAAAAAACTCAGGGCCTACAGATTGTCTTTGACCTCACCTACAGGGAAAAGTTATCATCAAAGGAATTTTTTTCATCAGTGACATCTGATTCCCTTCAATCATTGATTTGTTCACTCAGTAAACATGCATTAAGTGTGATTCCACTGGTGAGGGACCCAGACAGATCCACAGGGGAACACGGCAGAGGCTGTATCCTCAAAGAACCTACACCCTACTGTGGAATAAGTCCTGGTCAAATGAGAATTTGGGAAATAAAGCTTTCCCTGAAAAATCATTTCCCAAATTCTTCATGAATTCACAATCTAGAGACTGCCTGATCCACAATACTTTCTTCTTTCAAATTCGAGTAGACTTTTTTCTTTCTCCTTGTGCTGTTGAGAAAAATAGAAATAGCACAGACTAAAATGCCTCAAGTTTAATGTGTTTACCTTTGTCAGATTTCTGACTTTAAAAAAACCCACAGGCTTCTTTACCTTGGCATTTAAAATTTTTTTTCACTATCGCAGTTGCTTCTTTTCATTTATTATTTATGTATTTATATTTATTTATTATTTTTGGCTGCCCTGGGTCTTCCCTGCTGCTCCCTGGCTTGCAGCGAGCTTCTTCCTCGTTGAGGCCTCTCCTTGCCAAGCACTGGGCGCTAGAGCTCTGGCTCAGTAGTTTGTGGTGCAGGGGCTTAGTTGCTCTGGGGCATGTAGGATATTCTCAGACCAGGGACTGAACCCCTGTGCCCTGAATTGGCTGGCAGATTCTTAACTACTGGACCACCAGGAAAGTTCAACACTTATTTTTAAACCAACTGTAATCACAAACTAATAGACCAAAACTAATCGACCAAAAACTAATAGACCAAAGCGAGTTGCTTCAGATTTTTTGAGAACGCGTAAGTTAAAAAATTGTAAACTTCTTCTATACCAATTTTGCCTCTAACAGTTGCTTAATACATCTGACTGTCAATAATCTACAATTTCTCAAAACCCAAGACCTGAAAATCAGCAATGATAAATTGAAAGCAAAAGCTTGTTGATTGGTCACTCAGTCGTGTCCCGACTGTTTTGCGACCTCAAGGACTATAACCTGCCAGGCTCCTCCGTCCATGGGATTGCCCAGACAAGAATACTGGAGTGGGTTGCCATTTCCTTCTCCAATAAGCAAAAGCTTATTGTCCACTTAAAAAAAAAAAAACCCTAGCTCCCACTGTCCGCTCACTTTCCCCTTTTATTTCCCATAGTAAAGGAGATCTGAATTTTTAACTGTTTTGCAACTGTCACGGTCCTTTGGGAACGGCTCCCAAAACTTACGTTTGATGCTGAAGCAAGACACAACAGTATAGCAGCATTGTTTTCTTTACTGTTTTCCTGCACTTAACGCCTGCGCTTAAAATTGTCAAGTTAACCCTCAGGAATGTTAAACAAAGGGACTGAGAAAAGGAATTGAGGTGACATTTTGAATAAACAATAAAGGCCTGGGCTTTCCCGCGTGCAGTCGGTTCCCCAGTTCGGTTTGCCTGGAGCAGAGACTATTCCCATCCCACCTCGGTTCGGCCAAAAACGCGTGGGAACAAAGGACAAGGACTCGCCGCTATCCGAACGCCACCCGCTGGAGCCAAGCGCAGAGCTGGCAGCGTAGGGTAGAAGCAGGGACTAAGATAAACGCTTCCCAGGACCTTGGCGACCACTCACCCATCAGCAGCTTGTAGGTTTACTTGGAGAGACTCAGGGATTAACCGACTAAGCCACCGCGCCCGGACATCCGGGCCAAAGCGCCCTGGACGGCTCCGCCTCCTAGTAACCCGGGCGACCGCCCCGAAGCCCCGCCCCTCCTCGCGCTTCCGGGTCTTGGCTCGGAGGCCCCGCCCCCTGCGCCGGCCACAAGGCCTGCCTCTGTAGCGCCGAGGGTGTGAGTGGGTTCGCAACGTGAAGCGCGCGTCGGCGTGGCGGTAGAGTTCTCTCCGGGAGGCAGACTATGGCGGGCCCGCTGACTGTGCCCCGGCTGCCTCCACACGACCCGGGGACGCCGGCGCTGTCGGTGGTGGACATGCACACAGGCGGCGAGCCCCTGCGCATTGTGCTGGCGGGGTGTCCGGAGGTGCTCGGCCCCACGCTGCTGGCCAAGCGGCGCTACATGCGCCAGCACCTTGACCATGTGCGGCGACGGCTCATGTTCGAACCCCGGGGGCACCGGGACATGTACGGAGCCGTGCTGGTGCCGAGCGAGCTGCCCGACGCGCACCTGGGCGTCCTGTTCCTAAACAACGAGGGCTACAGCTCTATGTGCGGCCACGCGGTGCTGGCGCTGGGCCGCTTCGCGCTCGACTTTGGGCTGGTGCCGGCGCCCCCGGCCGACGCCCGAGAGGCCCTGGTCAACATCCATTGCCCGTGCGGGCTGGTGGCCGCCTTCGTGGAGTGCGAGGGCGGCCGCAGTCGCGGCCCGGTGCGTTTCCACAGTGTCCCGGCCTTTGTGCTGGCCACAGGTAACCGGCGGGACCCTTTCGGCCCTGCAGCCCAGGACCCAACTAATTACACTAACTGTCTCTGTAGGCTGGTGCCCACGAGCGCAACTAACCCACCCCGCAAGCTTTAACAATCAATCAGAAGGTAATTCTAAATCCCTGCAAGTGGATGTCAGCATTTTAGCCTTGTGAATTTGTGTAATGCATGCAATTTGGGGCTTCTCTGGTGGCTCAGCAGTAGAGAATCCACCGGCCAGTGCGGGACGCAGGAGGCTGGGTTGGGAACATCCCTGGAGAAGGTAATGGCAGCTCACGCCGGTGTTCTTGTCTGGGAAATCCCATGGACAGAGGAGCCTGGCAGGCTGCAGTCCATGGAGTCGCAAAGAGTGGGGCACGACTTAGCCACTCAACAGCAATACCCAAATTGATTATCTCGCAGTAGTATCCATCTGTGGTTGGGGAGAGCCTTGAGGAATACAGAGTTCCGTGTTTCCCTTACTCAAAAGCTTCGTTCCCCTCTCAGGCATTCCTGAAGATTTCACAGTTGGATAAAGCAAGGTCCACCTAGGGTCAAGGAAAGTGCAAAGACCAACCACCGAACAGGGCTCCAGGATGGCTCAGAATATGCTTGCTGAGCACATTATCGCCGCCTGAAAAGTTAGTAAACACAGATTGCTGGAGCTCATCTGTAAAAAGTGTCTATCTTCCTAGAGATACAAAGACTGCAGAATATATCAGGTTGCTAGTTCTCTAGGAGTGCAGAGCCTTGAAAAGGTTTTGGTGGGTTCTCTAGTACAGAGCCTGTATGTCATGCTAAACAATGTAATTATAATCTTTACAAAGAGGGAGATCCTTAAAAATCCTATCAGTAAAGGCTGAATTCTATCAGAGGAGGCTTTAGTAGTATGACTAGAACTGAGCTATGTGCTAATTTAGTTAGTACAGGTATAGGGTTATCACTCCTTTTCTTCAAAGACTTCAAGCCATGCAAATCATTCTGTTAATTTAATCTTGAGCCTCCGGATAGATTGGGGTTCCCGATTAACCTGCTTATGAATGTTATGAACGATGCAGTAATAGCCCAGGTGTTTGAGAGTCTTAGACCAACCTCAGGCTCCTGACACACACAAGTTGGTAAAAGAATGCCACCGGGAAAACATACCATTTGCCCAGAAGAAATGGTGTCATATCGGATTAGGAGGGCACAAAAGGGAGACGAGAATTTATGTTAGGGTTGCATCTTAAAAAAGCTCAACTGTTAACTGGCGTGGTTACCTGACTTCCCCCCCAAACCACCCCAGCAGCGGATTAGAAGCACTCTGGATTTTGTGGGAAATGACAGCTGGCAGCAGGATCACCAGCTGTGTACATCATAGTTTGGGGTTGGTTAGGGTGGGAGCAACCAATATGACAAGCACAGTAGTTCCTGAAAGCATCCCTGTGTGACCATAAAATAATCAGTGGGCATTAATGGTCACTTTGAGTCATTAAGAAAATGAAATCCTTAAATTCTCTACTTTGAAAGTTGCTTAAAAGACAGACTGATAGTGTTCAAGATCATTGCTCTGCCCCTTCCCATCTCTAACCTTGTGGAAAGGATTCCATGCCTAGTGTCATCTATAAAGAGAGGATAATAATAGTCCCCACCTCAGAGTTGCTGAGCTCATTGCTATGCCACCCAGCTAAAGTGAAAACTAATTTTCATCACTGTATTTAAGTACTAGAACAGTATGCAGTCAGTGAATGTTTGTTGAGTAAATAAATGAAACTCAGAGCAGAATGTGTTCATTGGTCCTTGTAAGAGCCCTATTCCTGCTGGGAGTTAAACTTTGGGCTTTCATATTAATACTTATTGCATTCCTAATCTGCCAAGCATTCCCCACACATTATCACATGGAATTCTCAAAACAATCCTCTTCGGAAGGAAACAATTCCATTTTTTATATGAGGATTCCAAAGCCACCCTTAGCTTTCCCCATTCTGGCAGTCCCTCATTTCCATCTATTTCCTCAATCTCCTCTCATTAAACCTGCTTTGCATGTTGCATCAGCATCAAGAAAAACATTTTTCTCTTTTGCTGTTAAGTTCCACTGGCATGTTTTACTCTTGCTTATAAATTTGCTCTGACACATTATGTGTTAAAAGGATTCTGTGATTCTGCTCTGAAACTGATAGCTCCCTGGTGTCTTTGTATGACTCACCGTGCAAACCAAGGAGTGTAAGAACTATTTTACTTTTCATAACTTAATTTCTAAATTGAGACCCCTTTGCCCTGTTGGTTGACTTTGCCTCATCCTTCCATGGGCCCTCTTCTGATATATGTGTGAGCAAAGGTTTCTTAAAAGTTCCATCTTGGAGACAAGGGCCTTAACCACTTGCTTAGTTAACCAGGGAAACATCTACCCCATCCAGTGGCCCCTGCCCCTTTCTCCTCCTCCCTTTTCCTGTTGCTATCTCTGCCACATCCCTTAGCCTCCTCACTGTGCTGTGGGAAAGACCACACAGGTCTGCAGTCAGAAAGAGACTGATAACTTAGGTTTCTCTGAACCAAAAACAGAAAGACCTGCTTTCTCCCCTGCTGTATGCCTCCCCCAGAGGCAGTGATCATTAAGCCCATTTGACTTAGGGAGGAGAAAGAGAAGAAAATGCAAAGAAAGGTAAACAGTTTTAATGTCCCAGAATATCACCAGCCCATTCCTTTGGAAATACAAATTCAGGATTTCAAAGAACTGCAGTTCAGGTGAAATTTGGGGTATGTCAGGGACTTAAAATACCCAAATAAAAATCCTGATGCAAAATGATACTGTAAAGGCCAGTGATTCTATAATGGCTTTATTCTGGATATTTGCCTGCAGGATACTTCCTTGAGATGAAAATTTCTAGATAAATAAGTATCTGTAACTTGGATAGAAAAATGTTTTTGTTTTTTTTCATTTTGTTTTGACGTTATAGCTGAAGAAAACCAGTTTGTGAATAAGATCCCAAATCCTCACTGTTTTAAACCATTCCCAATAGTATGAGGGGTACCTACATTTTCCTTCATAATTTTCACACATTCATATCCCAGAGTTTCCTCTCTCTCTCTCTGCTTCAATGATGTTTTCTAGAAAAGATCCTCAGAATAGTTAACAAAATATGTAAGTATGATTTAGGAAAAACATGGCATTCAGATGTTCTAAAACTTATGCAAACCTCATTGAAATTAAAAATAGAAAGATGTACTTAGCTAAAGGTCTGTTATTATTTACTTGATGCACATTCATTTTCAAAATTGATTTTTGCTGCATTCCTAAGATAGGAAAAAGTACTCTTTGCCCCCCCCACCCATAAATACACATGAATTTAAAATGATGTGAATTTTATTGCTGAAATACTAAAAACAAACTTATTTTCAAACACATCTCTTTTAGATTTCCTGGTGGATGTTCCTGGTCATGGAGAGGTGGTGGTGGACGTTGCATACGGTGGTGCATTTTATGCATTTGTTAGTGCTGAAAAGTTAGGACTCGATGTTTGTTCTGCAAAGACAAGGGACCTCGTGGCTGCGGCGAGTGCAGTGACGGAAGCAGTGAAGGCCCAGGTCAGCACCGATGCTGCTGTCATAGCTGATGGCCTCTGTGACGTGAAGGAAGTGGACATGACGGGTCTCTCCAGAAAATTAAATATCTCCTCTCTGCATTTAAATTACTGGTCGTACCAAGAACAGGGTGCTGGATATAATCTTAAACTCTAGAGCAAGACTACGTGGGTGTTGTAGATTTGCCATTTGTAACTTTTGTAACCTTGAACAAGTTACCTCGCCTCCATGTGCCTCAGTTTTCCTATCTGTAAATGGAAATTGTGAAACTGGTGCTTCATAGGGAGTTGTCAGTCAGTATGTGTAAAGGACTTAGAATAGTGCCTTCGCCATAGTAAACGTTAACAAATGACAACTGTTAACTTCAATAATAAGTAATAATAATATAATTTGTGGTTATTTAAACAAATAGAAAGTAGATAATATTACACTTTGAAACGCTTTTGATATATGTGGTCATTCTGCAAACCTTGAAAATAATGAATGTCAAATATAGCTTACAAAATAGATTTCATTAAATCTGATCAGAATTTCTCTTATTTCGCAGAGAATATTAATTCCTAGCTAGTGAATTTTTTCTATATTGCTGAGAAGTAATAACTCCAAGTAATAACTCAAGTAACTCCAGTTTGACTTGGGAAAACTGTTGTTATAAAATCAGTTTAGATAATAAGTAATTCTAGAATATTCTTTCACTTCTAGCACAAATCTGACAATTTACCTAATTAGGACCTATGTATAAAACTCATATACATACTTGAATGTTTTAGCATATGAAAATTTAATTATCATTCTAGGTAAAAAATAACTTAGGAAAGATAGAATCTAGAATACTTCTACTAATAATTATTTAAGGCCTATTTAACATATCTGAGGCTTTAATTTAATATAATAACCTATAACTTTATAACCTAAATAGCAAAATGAAAATATATACTATAACCCTGTTCTAAATTATCATTTTTCCAGGACTTCCAATACGAGTATGTAGAATTATTTTATCATGAAAACTTCTGAAACTCTGGACTTACATCCGTTTTCTGTTCCAGTAAGCAGACAGCTAATAGTTTGAGTTAACAATTTGACACAAAATAATTTGACCTTATTTTTTAATAAAACCAAGAGGAAAAGGCATTGTTTTCTTAATAAAAGGAGGAAGTTTGAACTTCTCATTAAAGCTAGAACGTCTCACTAAGGTGGTGAGGGGCGGACTTTGAGGGAGGAAGGGTTCTGAGGAAAATATGAGAAGTTCTGTCAGTGATGAAGCAGGCAGTTGGTCTACTTTGTGAATTGCTGACCACTGATACTGCTTATGCAGATTTAGGCAAAGGCCATTTGGGAGGGAAGGGGGCTAAAGTAGATGTAATATAAATTTGTCCTTATCCTTTTAACAACCATTTACCAAGGACTTACTGTATGTCAGACACTATGTTAGATGCTGGAGACCAGAGGAAGAACAAACCCCACCACCTTCAAGGCGCTCAGTCTAGTGGGGGAGGCATCCCTGTCTGCAGTGTGATGTACTGGTGCTATCATGGAGCGGGGCGTGGGGGCTTTAAGGGGGTGGAGAACAAAGGTCCTATATGCAGGCTTCTTTAACTGGGTTATAGATGGACTCCTTGGATTTTAAGACTCCAATCTATTCAACTGCTTTAAATGATAGGTAAGTGGTAGGGGAATGTACTAACCATTGGGATACAATAGAAGTAAGATTATAGTCATCTTGGCCAGGCTAACAGACGTTACAGAAATCCAGAAGTTAAACAACCAGACCTCCCAAGAACAGGAAGCATTGCATATTTGAGCCTGATCAAGCGTTACTGGAGAAGGCAATGGCAACCCACTCCAGCACTCTTGCCTGGGAAATCTCATGGTCGGAGGAGTCTGGTAGGCTACAGTCCATGGGGTTGCGAAGAGTCGGACATGAGTGAGCGACTTCACTTTTCACTTTCATGCAGTAGAGAAGGAAATGGCAACCCACTCCAGTGTTCTTGCCTGGAGGATCCCAGGGATGGGAGCCTGGTGGGCCGCCGTCTATGGGGTCGCACAGAGTCGGACACGACTGAAGTGACTTAGTAGCAGTAGCAGCAGGCTTTACTGCTCATGTGACCTAGCTGCCCTGCCATTGGCTGCTTCTGTGTGTACCTGCTGCTTTTTATGATACTGACTTCAGTCCTTTATAATAAGCCTTTTTTGCCCCATCCAATTGTTTTTCTTATCCTAATAACTTCTGCAGCCTTATACTTTTTGCTTGCTCATGGCCTCTTACAGTTCTTGTGTTTATCAGTGATATTAATTTCAGCTCCAGATACTCATTGCTTGACTTTTCTGCATTACCCTCTTCAAGTTCCTTAGGGTGAGAAAAGAATTGCCTTTCTCTTCCTGTTTGAGCAGCCATGGCTGGCCTGTGAATTGACTATCCTGGGGTCAATGCTGAGGTCAGTGCTTCAAAGAGAGCATATGTTTGGGGGTTAAGTGTATGAAATACGGCTGTTTCTTCAGTAGAGGATACATGCAGGATGACTTCCTTAGAAAGGGCTCAAAGTGTAAGAATCATACCTTCCAACAAAAGTATCTTTATTCATCTAGAAAAATATGTAATTTCTAATATCAATATTTAGTGTTGTGACCCCAAAAATATTTTTTTAAATGATAAAGATGGAAAAATTATATCTAAGAGTACCCCATATCTGTTATTTAAAAGAAATTTGAGTGAAAATATTTATTTTACATGTGGTTGTTAATTATTTTATTTACAGTTTAAAATTAATCATCCTGACAGCGAAGATCTTGCTTTTCTATATGGAACTATATTGACAGATGGAAAAGACACTTACAATGAGGAACCAACCACCAATATCTGTGTGTTTGCAGATGAACAGGTATTAAAGCTGGGGTTTTTAGGCACACAGCCAGGTAATATGGAACTAGAACCCTGTGAACACTATCTTCATTTATTCTGAAACAGGTTGACAGAAGTCCTACCGGCTCAGGAGTGACAGCTCGAATTGCCCTTCAGTATCACAAAGGGCTTCTAGAACTGAACCAGACCAGAGCCTTTAAAAGCAGCGCAACTGGCTCAGTATTCACAGGGAAGGCTGTGAGGGTGAGTGGTACCTGTAGCTTCTTGTCTGTAAATATCTTACAGATCCTGGAGACCTGAGTTGGATGTTAGATAAGTTTCTTCATTAAGCTCTTAGAAGAGAATTTTAACTCTTCAAACAAAAATTTGTTTATTACAACATGCAACAGATTTATTATTTATAAATGAATTAGTGAACAATACATTTAATTTCCAATATAGAAAATATTAATTGATATAACCTAAAAAACTCTTTGAGGTCCATATTCATTTTAGGATTGTTTGTTCTGGTTCTGTAAAAAAATGTCCTAGGTATTTTGATAGAGATTGCATTAAATCTGTACATTGCTTTGGGTAGTATGGCCATTTTAATATTATGTTTTCCAGTGCAAGAGCATGGAATATCTTTTCATTTCTTTACATCATCTTCAGTTTCTTTAATCCATGTGTTATAGTTTTCAGCATATAGGTCTTTTAGCTCTTTGGTTAAATTTATTCCTAGGTATTTTTTGACCCAGTTTTAAATGAGATTCTTTTTTTTTTTTTTTACTTTTTCTGATATTTCATTATTAGTGTATATAAATGTGACAGATTTCTGTATATTAATCTTATATCCTGCAACTTAGAACTTTATTAGTGCCAATAGTTTTAGGGTGGAGGCTTTAGGGTTTTCTGTATATGTATCATGTCATCTGCAAATAGTGACAGCTTACCTCTTCCTTTCCAATTTGGATTTTTTTTTTCATATCTGATTGCTCTGGCTAGGACTTCTGATACTAGGTTAAACAGAAGTGGCACAAATGGGCAACCTTGTTTTGTTTCTGAATTTACCAGGAAGGCTTTCAGCATTTCCCCATTGAGTATTATATTGGCTGCAAGTTTGTCATAAATGGTCATTATGTTGAGATATGTTCTCACTATACCCACTTTGATGAACATTTTTAATTATGAATGGATATTTAATATTCTGGGATTTTTTTCTGCAACTATTGAGATGATTATGTGGTTTTTGCCTTTCCTTTTGTTAATGTAGTGTATCACATTGATTTGTGTATGTTGAACCATCCTTGTGACCCTGGTATAAATCCAGCATTATCATGGTATATGATCTTTTTTTTTGTATTGTTGGATTGGTTTGTTGAGGATTTTGGCCACTATATTCATCAAAGATATTGACCCGAATTTTCTACTTTTTTGGTGTCTTTATCTGGTTTTTGTATTAAGGTAATGGCTGGTGATGTCCTCAAATCTTAGGGTATAAAGGGTTTCTGAGATCAAAATGTTTGAGAACCATTAAACTAGGTTTTGGATTTTTTTTTTGTTTTTATTCTATAGGAATATTCCATTTTATTTTTTTTTTTTTTGAATATTCCATTTTATATAGTAAGATGTGAAAGTGCTGAAAAGTTGTGGAAAGTAGAGTTCTTAGTAATATAGTGCTAAGTATCTTCAGTCATGTCCAACCCTTTGAGACCCCATGGACATTAGCCCACCAGAGTTCTCTGTCCATAGGATTCTCCAGGTAAGAATACAGGAGTGGGTTGCCATTTCCTTCTCCAGGGGATCTTCCCAACCCAAGGATCCAACTCAGGTCTCTTAAGTCTCCTGCATTGGCAACTGAGTTTTTACCACTAGTGCCACCTGGGTACCCCTTATTAATATAATGTAATAAAATTGCAAATGTGCTAGCAGAGCTAATTAATGAATTTACTCATAGCAGTAAGTGAAATCTACTATAATATGATTAAATTGCATCTGGTAAATTAATATACTCAGAAAGAGTCCTTTAATACAGCAAATAATTTATCCTAATAAAGATTTTAAATCTAATATAGCTGTTTTAGAGTTTTGTTTTTCTGAATACTGAATTTTTTTGTAAGGGATTTCTATACAATACAGTGATCTTAATGGAATACCATGTTATATGCAGAAATTTGAAATACATTGTCCTCAAGTCTGAGATTTAAGATAAAATAGTAATTGTCAACATTTATTGGGTGCTTCACTATGTGTTAATTTCTAAGCTTAGCCCTTCATATATACCATCTCATGTAATTCTCACAAGAATCCTATGAAAATTTAGAGTTTAGATACTTTGCCAGAGGTCAAACAGACAGCAGAGCCAGGCTATGAAGATGGGTCTCTCTGAGCAGACACTGTACTGTTAAACACCATATTTTCTTGCTCTTAGGCAAAACATTTGATGCAGATGGGCAGTTTCACCCATGGGAGAATGAACTCTATTCTCAACCACCCAAATCTTCATCCCTACCATGCTTATCTGTGCCTCTCTCTCGAGTCTAACACTGTCCACTAAACTCATTTCAAGATGATTGTCCCAGAGATACCTCAACTCATTAAAAAGTTCTTCCTTCCTAAATGTGTTCTTTCCTATCTCATTCCCCATCTTGGTTAATGGTGGCGCAGCTGCACTTCCAAGCTCGACACTGTGCTCATATTTAACTCATCTCTAAGAAGAGGAGGCAAGAATACACAGAAGAACTGTACAAAAAAGATCTTCATGACCCAGATAATCACGATGGTGTGATCACTCACTTAGAGCCAGACATCCTGGAATGTGAAGTCAAGTGGGCCCTAGAAGGCATCACTACGAACAAAACTAGTGAAGGTGAAGGAATTCCAGTTGAGCTATTTCAAATCCTGAAAGATGATGCTGTTTAAGTGCTGCACTCAGTATGCCAGCAAATTTGGAAAACTCAGCAGTGGCCCCAGGACTGGAAAAGGTCAGTTTTCATTCCAATCCCAAAGAAAGGCAATGCCAAAGAATGCTCAAACTACTGCACAATTGGACTCATCTCCCACACTAGTAAAGTAATGCTCAAAATTCTCCAAGCCAGGCTTCAGCAATACGTGAACTGTGAACTTTCAGATGTTCAAGCTGGTTTTAGAAAAGGCAGAGGAACCAGAGATCAAATTGCCAATATCCGCTGGATCATGAAAAAGCAAGAGAGTTCCAGAAAAACATCTACTTCTGCTTTATTGACTATGCCGAAGCCTTTGACTATGTGGATCACAATAAACTGTGGAAAATTCTGAAAGAGATCGGAATACCAGATCACCTAACTTATCTCTTGTAAGGTCAGGAAGCAACAGTTAGAACTGGACATGGAACAACAGACTGGTTCCAAATAGGAAAAGGAGTATGTCAAGGCTGTATATTGTCACCCTGCTTGTTTAACTTATATCCAGAGTACATCATGAGAAACGCTGGGCTGGATGAAGCACAAGCTGGATTCAAGATTGCCAGGAGAAATATCAATAATCTCAGATATGCAGATGACATCACCCTTATGGCAGAAAGTGAAGAACTAAAGAACCTCTTGATGAAAGTGAAAGAGGAGAGTGAAAAAGTTGGCTTAAAGCTCAACATTCAAAAAACTAAGATCATGGCATCTGGTCCCATCACTTCATGGGAAATAGATAGGGAAGCAGTGGAAACAGTGACAGACTTTATTTTTGGCGGTTCCAAAATCATGCAGATGGTGATTGCAGCCTTGAAATTAAAATACACTTACTCCTTGGAAGGAAAGTTATGACTAACCTAGATATCATATTAAAAAGCAAAGACATTGCTTTGCCAACAAAGGTCTGTCTAGTCAAGGCTATGGTTTTTCCAGTGGTCATGTATGGATGTGAGAGTTGGACTCTGAAGAAAGCTGAGTGCCGAAGAATTGATGCTTTTGAACTGTGGTGTTGGAGAAGACTCTTGAGAGTGCCTTGGACTGCAAGGAGATCCAACCAGTCCATCCTTAAGGAGATCAGTCCTGGGTGTTCACTGGAAGGACTGATGTTGAAGCTGAAACTCCAGTACTGTGGCCACCTCATGTGAAGAGTTGACTCACCGGAAAAGACCCTGATGCTGGGAGGGATTGGGGGCAGGAGGAGAAGGTGACGACAGAGGATGAGATGGCTGGATGGCATCACCGACTCGATGGACATGAGTTTGAGTTAACTCCGGGAGTTGGTGATGGACAGGGAGGCCTGGCGTGCTGTGATTCATGGGGTCGCAAAGAGTTGGACACGACTGAGCGACTGAACAGAACTGATTCTCACCACCCGTGGACAGCAGCCCCAGGCCTATCAATTCTGCCTCCAAAGCATCTCTGTATTTTGTTCTGCATTCTCACTAAAAACTGCCCTCCTGTCTCCAGATTTCATTGATGAAGTAAAGTTACCTCTTAACAGGTTGCTGCGTTTCTAGTCTCTCTCTTCCCCAACTAGTTCCCCACTTTACAGCTAAACTGAATCTAAAAACACGAATACACTTACCTTAAAAGCCTCCCAGTTGCCTATATGATCGCTGTGCTCAGTTGCCTCCAATTCTTTTCGAGCCCATGAACTGTAGCCCACCAGGCTCCTCTGTCCACGGGATTCTCCAGGCAAGAATGCTGGAGTGGGTTGCCATGCCCTCCTCCAAGGGATCTTCCTGACCCAGGGATCGAACCCACATCTCCTGTGTCTCCTGTACCTCAGGTGGATTCTTTACCACTGACCCACCGGGGAGGCCCACTTAACTCTCGGATTCTCTTTAAAATGATAAAATTTGAGAATACAACTTCTAGGCTAGGTAAACTGTGCAGGCAATACCTTGATATTTTTCTTTCATCATCTTTTTTCAGGAAGCAAAATGTGGTGATTTTAAAGCTGTCATAGTGGAAGTATCCGGACGAGCGCATTACACAGGTACCGCAAGTTTTATAGTAGAAGATGACGACCCACTGAGGGATGGATTTCTTCTCAAGTAACTTCTATGGCTTATAAGGGCTTTCTTTTCCTAGAAATTGTTATCATTCATTATTTTTCTCTGATTTATGTGGAAAACTATATCCAAATTGTACACGTAAACCAACTGAGATTCTAAAATACTGTGGCTAAATATAAAGTCATTATTCCTCAGCATGTACATGTATATTGGTATACTATCACTTACAGAATATAAAGTATCCAAAATGCAGAATAATTTTCTAATTATTAACACATCAGGTAAAATTAAAACCTTAGTTCTTCTTACTTACTTAGTTCTTATTACTCTGTGGTAGTCACTGTGATATTTTGTTTTAAATGCGCTAAGCTTGTATTGTAGCCCTCACAACAATGGGTCTTACAAGTTCATTATTTTAGTCTTCCAGTTTTTTGAGTAAAATCATGCCCTCTCTCTGGAGAAGGAAATGGCAATCCACTCCAGTTTGCCTGCCTGGAAAATTCCACAGTCAGGGAGGCCTGGTGGGCTTCAGACTATGGGGTCGCAAAGAGTCAGACATGACTGAGCACACAGTACATGCCCGCTCTCTAAGCATGATGCGAGGGAGACATATTAGTCCTCAACACTTGGCAGTCTTAAACTGGGAAGGAGGGGGTGGTCAGCTTCTTTGGGTGGAAGTTGTAGCTGCTGCTGGGATGTCCTCTAAGCTACAAAGACCAGCTCCTATCCCCATGAACTTGAGAGAAGACCAAGAATCAGGCTTTTGATATATCATTAAGGCTCTTATAAAAGGGTTGTTTATTGCATTATTTAAGTATAGGTATACAGGCGGAGTCCAATCAGTGAATCTCTATAGTGGGGCAAATCTCATACTCTACCAACTACATGCTAGGTAATTTAAAACATGAAAGAAATGTTAACTGTTGGCATTCTTGCTAGTTAATTGTCTGTGAGTCTGTTAAAAAAATAAAATTTGATCATTATCTGTCATTATAAAGTGAAATGCTAAAAATTAATCAACATGTGATTCTCTTAATATTCAGTAAACCTTTTTTGAGGTAAGTAGTAGTATTTTTTTTCTTAGCATACAGACAGTGAAGTAATTAATTCATTTCAACTGGCTCTGTCATCCAGCAAGTCTGTACAGACCCCGTTACTAGGTCTGTGATTGAATTACCTGTCCAAAATGAAGACTATAAAGTTAGTGTTCTTGATTTCCTTATTAAATGCACAAAAACTAATGTTTTCCACTCATTATCTCTTAAAATTTGTGGTAAACAATTCATTTACCTCCAAAAAAACACTAAATATGATCAAGAAATTTTCTACAGATTAAAGAGATTTTCTTCACTTTTTTTTTTGCCAGAGAAACATTTTTTCCTTTTTTTAAAAGTATTTTTTTTTAATTGAAGGATAACTGCTTTACAGAATTTTGTTGGTTTCTGCCAAACATCAATATGAATCAGCCAAAGGCATACATATGTCCCCTCCCTCGCCCGTTATACTTTTGAAAAAATGGAAACAGAACCACTGTTTTCTGTCTAAATTTCACAAGTCACGTTAATTAAAAAAAAAAAATGCAGACTGACGTTTAGTAGGTTTTACTATTGTTTCAAAATTCTCTGCAGACAGTGCACCTTCTGATCAACTGCACCCTGGCTAGCACTCCCTCTGCCCGCCCCTGGTATGCCACTATGTTTATCTCATTTATGAATATGAGAGAAATGGAAGCCAGATGTGTTAAATTACTCTCTTAAGGTCACATCTGGGGCTTCCCTGGTGGCTCCCTGGTAAAGAACCCACCTTCCAATGCAGGAGACACGGGTTCGATCCCTGGGTCAGGAAGATCCCCTGGAGAGCGAAATTGCAACCCACTCCAGTACTCTTGACTGGGTGGCAAGAGAGTCAGGCATGACTTAGCAACTAAACAGCAACAACAAGGTCACATTTGGGGCTGTCATTCTAGCTCTGCTGACTCCAGGTCCAGTATTTTCCTGCTACACTTCCTCCACTTCTGAGACAGGATAGCCAGAACTTGTTTTACGATATAGTACTTTAACAAAAATATTCTGTTTCCTAAACATTGAAAAATAAATACTGCCTAAATCTTCCTAAATTCTAATCCAAACCAGAGCCAAACCCTTGCAATAATATTCATTCCTTCTATATTTCACCATGCCTTCCACAGAGTCAAAACCACTAGGGAAATCAACAGCTATTCCTCTTGCTTCCACGTGTCTAATCAGTCATGAAGCCTTATTGGTCTGCCTTCTAAATACTGTTCACTTCTTTCCCTTCCCATCCTTGCTAAGGGGGCCTGCCTTAGCACTGAGCTCTTTCAAGCAACCTCCTTCCTGTCACTGGTTCCTTCCTCTAAGCTATTACCAAATATCATCATAACGAAATGAAACACACACCCCTTGTCCACCTTCTCTCTTCAGCCTGCTGTCTGTCACCCTTTTTCCTTCCTTTTGTAGTCAAGCTTCTAGATTCCTTACTCTCTTCTCATTAGTATATTTTTTCATCTTCCATTTGCTACTCAACTATTAACAGTCTGGTTTTGACTTCATTACTCATTGGAAGCTATGCTTGATCTAACCTAGATTTAATGGTCACCCACAGGTTTATATGTTAAAAAGCAGATTCATTATTTGCCTGCAAAGGTCCGTGTAGTCAAAGCTATGGTTTTTCCAGTAATCATGTACAGATGTGAGAGCTGGACAATAAAAAAGGCTGAGCACCAAAGAATTGATACTTTGGAACTGTGATGCTGGAGAAGACTCTTGAGAGTCCCTTGGACAGCAAGGAGATCAAACCAGTCTATCCTAAAGGAAATTGTCCTGAATATTCACTGGAAGGACTGATGCTAAAGCTGAACGTCCAATACTTTGGCCATGTGATGCAAAGAGCCGACTCATTGGTAAAGGCTCTGATAATGGGGAAGATTGAAGGTAGAAGGAGAAAGGGATGACAGAGGATGAGATGGTTGCATGGACCACTGACTCAATGGACATGAGTTTGAGCAATCTCCGGGAGATGGTGAAGGACGGGGGAGCCTGGTGTCTGTAGTCCATGGGGTCAAAAAGAGTCAGACACGACTGAGCGACTGAACAACAGAGTTTACGTAATCCATGGTGGATGCTGGTGCTTGCTTCTGGCAGGCAAGTGTGGTACATTTTGGAGCAGGAACCTCTATTCCCTTGGTGCAGAGCTCTAGGGAATAGGAGCCAGGAACTTGGGTTCTATCCTCAGCTTCTTGTTTGTGCTCTTTCGACCTATCTGCTGATGCTCTGAGGTGGATGTCTGTGGATTTGGTCAGCACCATTCCTTTCCCCCTTCTTTTATCAACAACACTCCTTTTCCTTTGGGAAACTATCCATCCCCAGCATGTAGCCTTGCTGAGGCCGCCAGGCAAGGGGTACTCCAGTCAGACTCTCCCCACCAAGACCTGGGATCTTACAAGAAATGACATAAGGTCTGAAAAATGGTCGAAGCAGACTTACTCCTGTAGATCCCTAAAGAGATCAGTCTCAGTTCCTTTCTGCTATCTCTACCTGTGGAGTTGCCCTGACCTCTCTTGCTCTTGGGGTTAGCTGTTAAGACTATCCTTTTGAATTCCCCCTACCCTTCTAGCCAGTTCTGTTTTTGCTTAAATGAGACAGAAACCTCATTGTATTGCTTATATCCAAAGACCCCAATCCAGATACTAATCCTTAAAATCTCTTCCCCTCCTTCACTGTAAATCCTTAGTTCAGACTCTTGTCATTTCTCTCCTGGGCTATTATAATGCCTTTTCTTAACTGGTCTCCCAGTTGCCAGACTCTTCCTATAGTCATTGTATGTTTAAACATCTATGACATTGTAATATATTTGTGTTTGCCTAAAACTGTAAGGGTCTTTGGGCTGGGATCCTTGTTTCTGAAAACCTAGTACAGAGAAGGTTTTTTTTAAAAAAAACAAAACTAATCTATTATATATTTTTGTCTTAGTTCAGTGGTTTTCAGCTGAAGTTGGCCCCCCTCTCACCCTCTTCCCCACCATTTTGCAATGTCTGAAGACATTTTTAGTTGTCACTACTGCCATCTCATGGGTAGCGACTAGGGATACTGTTAAACATCCTGCAATGCATAGGGTAGCCTCCACAATAAAGAATTATCTGGCTCAAATGTCAATAATGCTGAGACCAAGAAAGCAAGTCTTATTTTACCACCCTGCTGTGCCATGTTTAGTTGCTCAGTTGTGTCTGATTCTTTGCGATCCCATGGACTGTAGCCCACCAGGCCTCTCTGTCCGTGGGGATTCTCCAGGCAAGAATACTAGAGTGGATTGCCATGTCCTCCTCCAGAGGATCTTCCCAACTCAGGGATCGAACCCAAGTCTCCCGCATTGCAGGCGGATTCTTTACCATCGGAGCCACAAGGAAAGCCCTTTTACCACCTTAAATGAACTTTATTTATACTGTAAGTTTCCAGTAGGATATTTTTCCCACCCAAATGAGCACCCAAAACACTAATATTGTTGATACTGAGGCCTGAAAGTATACTAGTCATTCTTTAGATCAGTGTTTCTCAAACTTGCATCAGAATCTCTTGCAGGGCTGGTGGCTGGGCTCCATCTGCAGAGTCTCAGATTCAGTAGATTTGCGGTAGGGCCAGAGAATCTGCATTTCTAACAAGTTCCCAGGTCATGCCAATGCCACTGGTCCAGGGTCCACACTTTGCAGACCACTGCTTTAGAGAACCTAAGGGTTTATTACACTTTCCCCCGTAAGATGCCATGCCCAGAAAGCTTTCCTGAGCAGGCAGACCCTTCTTGTTCATGAAATCTTCCTGCCAGATACCTGGAGCTGCATCTGTGGCAACTCCAGCACCTTAAACTCAAAACATACCACCTTCCAGAGAACTGACAAAGACTGACAGCAGAGCAAGGAAGCAGTGACTGTCCCCTCCTCCCTGACACATGTGAGACAGTAACGGTCCTGAGGGCCAGGCCCTTGAAAACAAGGTGGCATCCCTTCTCCAGGATCCGTATCCTGGCTCCTCAGAGCACCTGTATCAGAATCACATTGAGGTTTTTGATACATGGGCCCATCCTCAGTAATCCTGGGAGTCAGCCAGTGACTGCATTTTAATAAGCTTACTACATCAGTGGTTCTCAAAGCCTGGTCCTTGGACCAGCAATATCATACACCCAGTAACGTGTTAGAAATGCAGATTTTCAGACAGGACCCCATACCTACTGAATCTGAACCCCTGAAGTTGGATCCAGCCACTTGTGTTTTAACAAGCCTTCCAGGTCAGCAGTCCCCAACTTTTTTGGCACCAGGGACCGGTTTCCTGGAAGACAGTTTTCTCAGACAGAGCTGGGTGAGGCAATGGTTTAGGTTTCACCCCCTGCCCACCTCCTGCTGTGCAGTGTGGTTTGAACAGGCCAGGGACACCTACCCGTCTGTGGCCTGGGGGTTGGAGACCCCTGCTCTAGGTGACTCTTGCCTGCTTAAGTTTGAGAATACCTAGTTTAAGTACTTCTGCTCCCTCATGTTTAAGATCTCCGAATTTAGACTGTTTTCCTCTTCAGGTTCTAGATTCCTTTCCTACTTGTAGATGCCAGAAGCACCCACAGGAAGCAACCAACCCCCTCTCCCCTCCCTACCTCTGTAGAACATGTATGTGGAACCAGAGTGTGAGAGTAAACTCCTATAGAATTTGGTCATCGATATGAGGGCCACTCCCGTTTTAATCTGGCCGGGCAGTGGGCCCCAGGAGCTCCACCTGGCACTCTCTGAAGCCCACCCACCCTGGCCGCGAAACCTCAGGGAGAGGTGATGTCCTGGACACGCTTTTCCAAGGGTTCTCGGCCCGCGGCCCGCCCCGCGCTCCTGCGTAAACACGCGGTTCCCTCGGCAACGCCTGGAACGCACGTCAAAGGCTCCGCGAGTCTCGGGCGACGGTCACCCCTCCGGCCGAGCGCGACCCCCGGCAGAGGCCTCTCGGCCCGGCCCCGAGCCACCTCGGGCTTGCGGCCTCCTCCCCTGGTGCGGGATGAGCAGACCTGCGGCCGCCGCGGGGCCCCATGGAGGAGCAGCCGCCGCCGCCGCCGGTCCGCCCGCCAGTGAGCACGGCCTTATCGGGCAGCCCACACCCCGGCGCCCCCTCCCCGGCCGGCACGCCTGGCGGGACCTCCTCCGCGGCGACGGCGGCGGCCGTGCTTTCCTTCAGCACCGCGGCGGCCGCGGCGCTGGGGAACCGGAGCGACGTGAGCGGGGCCGACAGCACTGGCGCCGCGGCTGGCGGCGGCCTCGGCGGGCGCGGGGCGGCGGGGGCGGCGGGGAGGCCGCGGCTGGGCCCCGAGGCGGCGCCGCTGCTGTCGCACGGGGCGGCGGTGGCGGCCCAGGCGCTGGTCCTCCTGCTCATCTTCCTGCTGTCTAGCCTGGGCAACTGCGCCGTGATGGGGGCCATCGTGAAGCACCGGCAGCTCCGCACTGTCACTAACGCCTTCATCCTGTCCCTGTCCCTGTCGGATCTGCTCACGGCGCTGCTCTGCCTGCCCGCCGCCTTCCTGGACCTCTTCACGCCGCCGGGCGGCTCGGCGCCTGCCGCCGCCGCCGCCGCGGGGCCCTGGAGCGGCTTCTGCGCGGCCAGCCGCTTCTTCAGCTCGTGCTTCGGCATCGTGTCCACGCTCAGCGTGGCCCTCATCTCTCTGGACCGCTACTGCGCCATCGTGCGGCCGCCGCGGGAGAAGATAGGGCGCCGCCGCGCGCTGCAGCTGCTGGCGGGCGCCTGGCTGGCGGCCCTGGGCTTCTCCTTGCCCTGGGAGCTGCTCCTCGCGCCCGGGGAGGCCCCGGCGGCGGCGCACAGCTTCCACCGCTGCCTGTACCGGACGTCTCCGGACCCCGCGCAGCTGGGCGCGGCCTACAGCGTGGGGTTGGTGGTGGCCTGTTACCTGCTGCCCTTCCTACTCATGTGCTTCTGCCATTACCACATCTGCAAGACCGTGCGCCTGTCGGACGTGCGCGTGCGGCCCCTGACCACCTACGCGCGCGTGCTGCGCTTCTTCAGCGACGTGCGCACGGCCACCACCGTGCTCATCATGATCGTCTCCGTCATCTGCTGCTGGGGGCCCTACTGCTTCCTGGTGCTGCTGGCCGCCGCCCGGCGGGCCCAGGCCGCGCAGTCTCCCTCTCTCCTCAACGTGGTGGCCGTCTGGCTGACCTGGGCCAACGGGGCCATCAACCCTGTCATCTATGCCGTTCGCAACCCCAACATTTCGATGCTCCTAGGGCGCAACCGGGAAGAGGGTTACAGGACTAGGAACGTGGACGCTCTCCTGCCCAACCAGGGCCGGGCTCTGCAGGCTGGAAGCCTCAATCCCCTACGAAACCGCTATACCAACCGCCTGGGGGCCTGCAGCACGATGTCCTCTTCCAACCCGACCGGCGGGGTGGCAGGGGATATGGCCATGTGGGCTCGCAAAAATCCAGTTGTGCTTTTCTGTCGGGAGGGACCACCAGATCCTGTGACAGCAGCGGCTAAACAATCTGGAGCCGGGGATACCAGCCTCTAAGGAGGGCTGGGATGCACAGCTTATGAAGGCAGATTTCCACCCACTTCTGTTAACTAGCGGGGAGAATCGTGCATTTCATAAAGCCAAGCGTTTAAAGAAGAGACAGAGGGGAAGGCTTACCCCTTCCCTCCAAACAACATAACAAGACAATGTCCTTTCCTTCAGAAGTGCCAAAAGGAATGTAAAATGCAAAAATTAAAACGATCTTACACCACACAACCAAGCATTGTGAACTGTCAGTGCCCAAAATGACAAAAATAAAATTCACAATTACTGAAAAGCTGATGTTACAGGAATCACACTGTGAAACAAACCAAAAAACTCATTGAATGCGACTGGTATTTGTTCATATACAGAGTTCCAGGAAAGAATGAAGACCTTAAGAACTGCTTGAAGGCCCCTCTACATCACCAGCATTCAAGGGAACTTCAGATTTCTAGAACCTGCACCTCTGACACATGCCTAGGGTGCTTAGGAGTAGAAATGTTTATCTGGCTTTACAACTTTGGTGCATTTCCTTCCCACTCCCTCCCCATAATCTCTGTGGGAAATTTTAAATTTAAAACCATTTTAGGATTTTGAAGGTGATTTATTACTATAAAATTCAACCCTTTGAGGGGCGAACAGAAGTATGAACATAAATGTGGATAATTTTTAAAGTATTTTGAGATTACATTTAGAAATTAGTGTGCCACATCAAACCCCCCCCCCCCCCCAAATATTTGCCTTGGAAGTTTTGAGACTTTCACCTTACTCTAACCTGCTACTTTTGTTTCTAATGACTTAGAGGTGCCACTCTCAGAAATCTTTCACATTCTTAAATGATTTTCATAGTAGAAAGTCTTTGCATTTGAAGTAAATTTGATTTTTGGATGCAGCCAAAAATGTAATTTGAAGTCAAGTTGATTGAATCATGTGAATAATGCATATATACATAATAGGAGAACTCTATGAAGTAATCGACTTGGCTATCCTACATAGCTTTCAACTAATCGAAAATGATTCCAAAGAGGAATTCAAAAAATATTTTGAGAAGTGGATGCATTCTTGGAATGAGCATAAGGCTCTCCAAGAAGATCATGTTCTACTTTTGGAAGTTTCGGTATGTTTGTTTTTAAAAAAAGTTACTTTATAGACATGACATCTAAAATAATGTGATCTTTATTTGAAAGGAAAATGGCTGTGAGATTATTATATGTAATAGAGTATTCATAACTTAAGCATAAAGTCAGAGAGTTACTTTAATCAAACTGGGAATACCTTCAGAAAGGTGCAAAACAAAGATGCTTTTTTAAAAAAATTCAATATACGATTCAGAATTTGTATGGGTGAAATTTCTCCTGTTAAATGCCACTGTACAGAGAATCATTTGCTCAGAATTTTGAAAGATGCTTTTTGTGTTTTCACCCTTTTTTCCATCTTACTCCTTTTCTTCAGTGTTTCACAGCCTTAATTGAATAAGTACTTTAAACTAGATATGAAACATCAGCTCTCCTCTAAAGATTTTAATGTGAAATGGCCATCTTTTTTTCCTTGTAAAGTATTTAAACATCTTTGTTAGTATTTAATTTTGTGTGTGTGACAGATGGGTATATGTCATTATTTTGTAATCAAAGATGGAAATATATGATTCTTGTCAGAACTAAAGATGTTTTAATGTTTTTCCCTTTCTCAAGGCATAACACAACCAGAAGTTTATGAATTATCTGTATATATCTTCCTACACTAAGTGTAGTACAGAGTAGATGAGATCATCTCTCCTTTTTAGCACTTACTATAACAGTCAGTGCAGCTGAACTCAAGTTTAACAGGTATATCCTGTTAAAGGCAGAAAAAAACCAGTCATGTATTTTTCACACTGTGAGAAAATGGAAGTCATGTCTGGTATTTAGAGGAAAAAGATAAAGTCTTCCAATTACAAAATTGAAATTCAACAGCTATGAATAGAGGTGGAAAAAGAGAAACCTTAGGGGAAGGAGCAAACATGTTGCAATAAGGAGAAGGAGAAGAATTGAAGGAAGGCATTTAAAAATAAACATAACATGAGATAAACCTGCTTCATGAGTGAGGGAGCAAATCCATGAGACGGCACTCTAGGGTAGTGGCATGAAGGACTGTAAGCAGAGAAAGAATTCCCACTGTAACTCTTGGTAGGCAGACGTAGGAAGTTTTAGGAAGGGGATGGCTTGGGAAGGAGATTGTTCTGTTAGTGGTTCTAAGAGGAATGGTGGGTAAGAATGGAGAGAGAGAGAAAATCGCTAATATCTTACTGAACAATTTACAGTGTTATGTTTGTTTTTAAATGTGAGGTTATTCAACTGGTCAGTGATAGAACTAGAACTTGAACCTCAGAGCTCCATATTCCCTTCTCTATTCTCTATTGCCCCCACAAAGATCCCTGAAAAGAGCCACTGAGGAAGAGAAGTTGTGGTACTGTCATCATCACCAACACCATGATCATCACCATCATCTACTGGTTTTATTTTGTATGTCATGTAGAACAACTTCCTGGAGTGCTAAGGATACTGAAGGGTAGAAATCACATTACCTGCCTTAAGAGGGCATACAGCCTAATTGAAGACTTTGTGCTGTATAAAAATTGGCCATAATCAGTACTCTTTAGTTTATCTGTGAGGAAGAAAGGGTGCAGCATTTTCAGAAGTGGTTATCAAAGAGAGGAGATGGATCTGGAAGCAAAAGACATGTAGATAAAGTCCAAGAGCCATCTGGTCCAGTTGTAAGTACTTGGAGACAAAAATTAGTGCCTTGAATAAAAGAGGTGAAAGAATGACCTGAATATTTAAGACTTAGATCTTTCCTCATGACTCTGTGGAAAAAGGAGAAAGAGAAGCTTTGCAATATTGGCATGTATTAAATATTGCTTAGACATAAGGCCAGAATATAATTCTTCATATCTCATTCTGCTCCCAGCTCAAGTATTTCATTTAAATTGCAATAACAAGTCATACTTAGCATAGTACATGCATTAGCTCATTTAATCCTCAAAACATCCTTCTAAGTGGGGGAGGGGTGTTATTATCACACAACCCATTTTACAGATGAAAATACTGAAGCACACACAGGCTTTGTCTAAGATCACACAGGAAGTAAGTGCTACTGTTTATAATAGCCAGGACATGGAAGCAACCTAGATGCCCATCAGCAGATGAATGGATAAGGAAGCTGTGGTACATATACACCATGGAATATTACTCAGCTGTTAAAAAGAATTCATTTGAGTCAGTTCTAATGAGATGGATGAAACTGGAGCCCATTATACAGAGTGAAGTAAGCCAGAAAGATAAAGAACATTACAGCATACTGACACATATATATGGAATTTAGAAAGATGGTAATGATAACCCTATATGCAAAACAGAAAAAGAGACACAGATGTACAGAACAGACTTTTGGACTCTGTGGGAGAAGGCGAGGGTGGGATGTTTCGAGAGAACAGCATGTATATTATCTAGGGTGAAACAGGTCACCAGCCCAGGTGGGATGCATGAGACAAGTGCTCGGGCCTGGTGCACTGGGAAGACCCAGAGGGATCAGGTGGAGAGGGAGGTGGGAGGGGGGATCGGGATGGGGAATACATGTAAATCCATGGCTGATTCATATCAATGTATGACAAAACCCACTGCAATGTTGTGAAGTAATTAGCCTCCAACTAATAAAAATAAATGAAAAAAAAAAAAAGAGAGAAATAAGTGCTAGATTTGCCCCTAGCAGACAGGTGCCAGAAGTCTCATCTTAACCACTAAACAGTACTGCTTCTCTAATTTGTAAAAGATAATGGGAAACCTGGAAAAGAGCCCACGAAGATAAAAACAGGACTTCCTAGGTGACACTAGTGGTAAAGAATCTGCCTGTCAGTGCAGGAGACATAAGAGACTTGGGTTCAATCCCTGAGTTGGGAAAGTCCCCTGGAGGAGAGCATGGCAACCCACTCCAGTATTCTTGCCTAGAGACTTCCATGGACCCAGGAACCTGGTGGGCTACAGTTCAGAGGGTTGCAAAGAATTGTACACAACTGAAGAGACAGCACAGTACAGATAAAAACAATTATCAAAGTAATGGGAAATAGATATCATAAAATTTAAAAGAAAGTATTTGTTTAATTTGGGGAACAGCTATATAAGATGTGTGTTTTAAAAATATATGGAGAGATTTTGAGCAGTTATTTTCTCATATAAACCCTGGATGATTCCAATCAATGGCCTTCTCCATTCCTGCTCCAGGGTGACTGAGCACAGCTGGAGAAAATTAAGTCAGATCAGTTAGTTCCCTCTGCACCTAGAACCCATAGTCTTGCCTGACCCTTCTACCCTACCCAGCAATCTGAATTTCTTCTCATCAGCTCACTCCTTCTGCCCACTTTAGTGACCCTTCAAACTTTCTCTGCTCAAACTTTTAACCAGTCCTTTCTTTTTGGAAGATCAGTTTTGCTCCTACTTCTTGAAGAAAATAGAAGCCATCAGATACAGATACCTTCATATTTTAGCCATCAAAGGAAACACGCTAAACTGAATTGACACCAGTTCTCAGTTCTGTCTTTCTAGTAGTAAATAGTCTGGTCTCCTCAACAGCCTCAGGAACCTCATGCTGTCAATCGGTTCCTTTTTGTGGTATCCTTAGCCTTTCCTGCTGAATCAAATCCTTCCCATAAGTTCTTAAGCATTCTCACTTAAAAGGGAAAAACAAAACCTCTCCAGTTTATCCATCCCGTTTCTCTCACTCTGCCCCTGCCCTTCAACTAAACCTGTCAAAAGAATTGCCTATACTTTTACAGATCTAGATCCTAGTCCATAATGTTCATGGTGCAAGAAAGTCACTTTTATGCAACTCAATTTTCCCCAATCCCCTATTCTGCCAGATGGCAGAAACTTAAGATGGGTTTAAATAAGCCCAGTCTCTATGGAGTTTTCTGGCACCAAGACCCAGTGAATGTCAGTCTTCAGTGGTCATCTGTATTGCATCCACTGAAGTACCCATCCATGTGTCTCTGGTCACATCCATAGAAAGTTGTGTGAATTATCCCTACTCAATCTGAGAGATTAACAAATGTCTGTATAGTCAAGGCTATGGTTTTTCCAGTAGTCATGTATGGATGTGAGAGTTGGACTATAAAGAAAGCTGAGCACTAAAGAATTGATGCTTTTGAACCATGGTATTGGAGGAGACTCTTGAGAGTCCCTTGGACTGCAATGAAGATCCAAGCAGTCCATCCTAAAGGAAATCAGTCATGAATATTCATTGGAAGGACTGATGCCTAAGCTGAAACTTCAGTACTTTGGCCACCTGATGTGAAGAACTGACTCATTGGAAAAGACCCTGATGCTGGGAAAGATTGAAGGCAGAAGAAGAAGGGATGACAGAGGATGATTTGGTTGGATGGCATCACCAACTTAATGGACATGAGTTTGAGTAAACTCCAGGAGCTGGTGATGGACAGGGAAGCCTGGCCTGCTGCAGTCCATGGGGTTGCAAAGAGTCAGACACAACTGAGTGACTGAACTGAATATGAGAGAACACAGCTCTTAACTTAGCCAACTTCAGAGCCCTTTTTTGGACACAAAGAGTATTACTCCGTCTCAGCACCAAAAGAGGGCTGTGACAACCCCTATAATGCTATCTCAGGTTGGTTTTTTTCAATTGATTTTGAATATTTTTGAGGAGCCCTGTGACTTGAAACTTTTTAGTATCATTGGGTCAATAAATCAAAATGATAAATAAAGTATATGTTGGAGGTTCTACTTAAGAAACGACAGTGAGGAGCCATGTGGCCTGCTCTTCAGTGAAACAAGTGTAGCTGGTGAAAATTATTTAAAAAGCAACCATTTGAAGTCTTTGGATTGTCATAAGAGCAAAACGATGGGTAACGGTTAGTCAAATTCATTTCATCTGCCTTCATGAATTAAATTCATTTTAAGACTTGCGTGTCCTCCAAGCAGCATATGGCCTAAGATGTTGGCCCAAGTTATTTTCCAGAAACTTGGAGTCAGCTGCATCTAGTTTGAGCTGAGCTGATTAAGACTGGGGAGGACCCCCCAGCCTCCAACTGGGCATGCTCTAGTGTCCTCTCTGTAACCTTTTGCTGTCAGATGGCTGAAAACTCCACCCTCAGATGATGCTAAGCACCTACACGTTTGAACTACAGGTGCCTGCAGCTTAGTTACACCTGTCTTCGTTACAGACAGTTACTGCGCCTTTTCCCAATGACCTTTCCCACTCTCCCCACACCTCTGACTGCCCGGCTTCTTTATTCCTTATCCCATGAGCACCCGCGCCCTTGCCTTTGGGGAGGCGGATTTGAGATTCCTTCATCCATCTCGCTTGACCGCCATGCGAATAAACCCTGTCTCTGCTACACGACTCAGTGTCTCAGCATTTCACTTGCTGTAAGTTGGGCAAGATGAACCTGGCTCAGTAACAAGAGCATGTAGCAGATGAAGACACGTTTATGAAAGAAAGTCCACTAGAACTCAGTAAGAACAGCAACAGTGGGTAGAACTTGAATTATAACCCACTCCTTCTCTCAGCTCACTGCAACAGAAACTCCATTTCAGGTGAGTATAGCCGAGACCCCAGGGCTCCTGCTTTCCCCAGTTCCCAGTCCAGCACTGTGGTAGCTTCTTGGGAGGAGCAGGTGACAAGAACTTCTCATCTTTCCAGCTGCATGTTGCAGAGACTAAGTCCCAAGTGCTGCAGCCACAGTGATTGGGAGTTCTCTTCCAGCTGGTCCCATTCACAGGGTGGTTCTTAGCCTCGGGGCAGTGTGCTGGGAATATTGGCACGTGATTGTCCTCACCCAGATTGTTGGTGGAACACTCTGCTAGAGACGACTACGAAGCTGAGAAGATTAGAGCCTACTGTCTCCACCACTGCCCTGCTCCTATAGTGGGGTATAACTCCAAAAGAGGCAGGTACCCCCAAAGAAGTAACCCACTCTTTTCCCCAACTTCAGAGCAGTGGTCAGGTTCTGATCAGTGGTATGGACAGGACAAGCAGAGAGTCCTGAAGCTCTCGCTAAGGAACTAACTTTACTTGAAATAGAGTGTGAGGAAGTTCAAGTTTAAGAGCATTCTCAGAAACAGTGCATTTTTGTGTAAACAAAATCTGGGGGCCTGGTATCTTCTTGAGCTTTACAAACTAAGCCTTAAGTCAACTAGTTTACCAGAGAGAATCAGGGAAAGATATTTAAAAATATGTCATTTGAGCAATTCCGCTGCTCAATTTATAAAAATATTCACAAATATGGGCAGAGATTTAGAGATGATTTTCACTGTGTTATCACTGAGAGTAACTAAAACACCCAATGATAACTGGTTAATAAATGATATGTTTATACAAAGAAATATAGTCATTATGAATTGTTTTGTGCACATTTAATACGTTGCGAAAATCCTCATAATCTTTTTTTTTTTTATTTAATAAAGTTTTATTTTTTAAAATATACAGCTGGTGGGACCTGTTCATGCATCTTCACCAGCAGCTGGGGCATCTCCACCCTTGGTGTTTCTGGTGTAAATCACTTGAGCTCTGTGCTTTGAAACCAGTTTAATAAGTCCTTTACTAAGGAGTTCCTGAAGGGCTGCTCTGGCCAGGGAACCACGAATCTTCAGTCTCTCAGAGACGACAGCTGGAGTTATAAGCTTATAGTTGGGAACTTCTTTACAGAGTTTGTCATATGTTGCTTTGTCAAACAAGACTAGGTTATTGAGCTTGTCCCGAACTTTGCCTTTGGACCACTTCTTCTTTTTGGCCTTGCCCCCAGATTTGTTCACTGGATCTTTGTCTTTCTTGGCCGACTTTCCGGCATCTTTCTTCTTCTTGTCGTCCTTGGGCGGCATAGCGAAGGCCGGAGAGCAACTGCGACCACTGCCGCCTCGCTAAGATGTCGGACAAAAAAAAATCCTCATAATTTTAACTGAAGCAAAATTCAGAACTGAATGCTCAGGGTAACCCTACTTTTTTAATGAATGCACACACAGGAAAAGACTAGATGTAAATATATCGCAGTGTTAACAGTGGTGGTATTACTGTTCCAAGGGCTTCCCAGGTGGCGCTAGTGGTAAAGAACCCACCTTCTAATGCAGGAGACTTAAGAGATGTGGGGTTCGATTCCTGGGTCAGGAAGATCCCCTGGAGTAGGGCATGGCAACCCACCCCAGTATTCTTGCCGGGAGAATCCTATGGACAGAAGACCCTGGCAGGCTAAGTCCGCAGAGTTGCAAAGAGTCCGACACAACTGAAGTGACTTAGCACACATGGACTGTAGCCCACCAGGCTCCTCGGTCCATGGGATTTCCCAGGCAAGGATATTGATGTATGTTGTCATATCCTTTTCCAGGGGATCTTCCAACCCATGGATTGAACGCATGTCTCTTAATCTCCTGCATAGGCAAGTGGATTCTTTACTACTGAGCCCCCAGGGAAGCCCATGTGCTCCCCTTCTTAAAAGAACAACAAGCATATTGCATTAGGGTCCACAGAAATGGGAGGGACCTAACAGAAGCAGAAGATACTAAGAAGAGGTGGCAAGAATATACAGAAGAACTGTACAAAAAAGATCACGACCCAGATAATCACGATGGTGTGATCACTCACCTAGAGCCAGACATCCTGGAATGTGAAGTCAAGTGGGCCTTAGGAAGCAGCACTATGAACAAAGCTAGTGGAGGTGATGGAATTCCAGTTGAGCTATTTCAAATCCTGAAAGATGATGCTGTGAAAGTGCTGCACTCAATATGCCAACAGATTTGGAAAACTCAGCATTGGCCACAGGACTGGAAAAGGTCAGTTTTCATTCCAATCCCAAAGAAAGGCAATGCCAAAGAATGCTCAAACTACCACACAATTGCACTCATCTCACACACTAATAAAGTAATGCTTAAAATTCTCCAAGGCAGGCTTCAGCAGTACGTGAACCGTGAACTTCCAGATGTTCAAGCTGGTTTTAGAAAAGGCAGAGGAACCAGAGATCAAATTGCCAACATCCACTGGATCATCAAAAAAGCAAGAGAGTTCCAGAAAACATCTATTTCTGTTTTATTGACTATGCCAAAGCCTTTGACTGTGTGGATCACAATAAACTGTGGGAAATTCTGAAAGAGATGGGAATACCAGACCACCTGACCCACCTCTTGAGAAACCTATATGCGGGTCAGGGAGCAACAGTTAGAACTGGACATCCAACCATCTCATCCTCTGTCATCCCTTTCTCCTCCTGCCCTCAATCTTTCCCAGCATCAGGGTCTTTTCTAATGAGTCAGCTCTTGCATCAGGTGGCCAAAGTATTGGAGTTTCAGCTTCAGCATCAGTCCTTGCAATGAACACCCAGGACTGATCTCCTTTAGGATGGATTGGTTGGATCTCCTTGCAGTCCAAGGCACTCTCAAGAGTCTTCTCCAACACCACAGTTCAAAAGCATCAATTCTTCAGTATTCAGCTTTCTTTACAGTCCAACTCTCACATCTGTACATGACTACTGGAAAAACCATAGCCTTGACTAGATGGACCTTTGTTGGCAAAGTAATGTCTCTGCTTTTTAATGTGCTAAGTTGCTCATAACTTTTCTTCCAAGGAGCAAGCATCTTTTAATTTCATGGCTGCAATCACCATCTGCAGTGATTTTGGTGCCCCCAAAAATAAAGTCTGCCACTGTTTCCACAGTTTCCCCATCTATTTGCCATGAAGTGGTGGGACCAGATGCCATGATCTTAGTTTTCTGAATGTTGAGTTTTAAGCCAACTTTTTCACTTTCTTCTTTCACTTTCATCAAGAAGCTCTTTAGTTCTTCTTTGATTTCTTCCATAAGGGTGATGTCATCTGCATATCTGAGGTTATTGATATTTCTCCCAGCAATCTTGATTCCAGCTTGTGCTTCTTCCAGCCCAGCGTTTCTCATGACGTACTCTGCATATAAGTTATAAGCAGGGTGACAATATACAGCCTTGACATACTCCTTTTCCTATTTGGAACCAGTCTGTTGGTCCATGTCCAGTTCTAACTGTTGCTTCCTGACCTGCATATAGGTTCCTCAAGAGGTAGGTCAGGTGGTCTGGTATTCCCATCTCTTTAACAATTTTCCACAGTTTGTTGTGATTCACACAGTCACACGCTTTGGCGTAGTCAATAAAGATTTTTTTTTTTTCTGGAATTTTTCTGCAGATGTTGGCAATTTGAGATCTGGTTCCTCTGCCTTTCCTAAATTCAGCTTGAACATTTGGAAGTTCATGGTTCATGTACCATTGAAGCCTGGCTTGGAGAATTTTGAGCATTACTTTGCTAGCATGTGAGATGAGTGCAATTGTGCAGTAGTTTGAACATTCTTTGGCGTTGCCTTTCTTTGTGATTGGAATGAAAACTGAGATTTTCTTGTCCTGTGGCCACTGCAGAGTTTTCCAAATTTGCTGGCATACTGAGTGCAGCACTTCCACAGCATCATCTTTCAGGATTTGAAATAGCTCAACTGGAATTCCATCACCTCCACTAGCTTTGTTCATAGTGATGTTTCCTAAGGCCCACTTGACTTCACATTCCAGGATGTCTGGCTTTAGGTGAGTGATCCCACCATGATGAATCTGCTCAAATCATCCCTGAGCAATTGTCTATGTGTACATAGGTTTCCAACTTATTTGGGTAAATACTAAGGAGCATGAATGCTGAATTGTATGATTAGAGTATGTTTAGTAAGAATCTGTCAAACTCTCTTCCAAAAAGGCTCTATCATTTTGTATTCCCACCAGCAATGGATGAGAGTTCCTGTTGCTCCACATCCTCGTCAATGTTTGGTGGTGTCAGTGTTTGGGGTTCTGACCCTTCTAATAGGTATGTGCTTATCTCATTGTTTTAGTTTGCTTTTCCCTGATGACCAGTGATGTATAGTGTCTTCTCATGTTTTAATTTGTCATCTGGATATCTTCTTTGTGTCTGTTCAGATCTTTGGTCCAGTTTTTAAAAAATGAGTTATCCATTTTTCTTATTGACTTTGAAGTCCTTTGTATATTTTGGATAATATTCCTTAATCATGTCTTTTGCAAATATTTTCTCCTCATTTATGGTTCGTCTTTTACCTTGATCTTTTCAACATTTTAAAGAAATGCATTAATCTGATGGTTTTAAGACTATGGTGAAAAGATAGAATTGCTGTTGTTATTAGGAATATTACCCATTTCCAAGGGGGCATTTCAGATATTGGGTGGGCTATTTTGGGTGTCACAATGTCACTAACACTTATTGAGCAGTGTCCAGGAATGCTAACTGTCCCACAAAGCTTAAGAATACTGCCTTGGGAAGAGTTAGCCCATATCCCACATAATTATCAAATATTTCATCAAACATTGAAATAGCTGACAAATCTATTAACCACTGTGTAATTTTATAACTTTAATCCACTCTTCATAGAAATAGTTTTTAAACATGGTTTCACGTATTCTAAAAAGTTTAACTACAACTATTTTATATATAAAAATGTATATTTATTTTAGATTTTTATCAAGCAGTATTCACCATTTTTAAAAGTTTCATCACAATTTGCTATACTTCTTGAGGAAAAAAGTTGTGAAGAAAACACTAGTGTATCTGTCTACACCTGTAACTATGGTAGTCCCTGATTCTGCATTTGGCTGTAAGCATGTAACTACTTCACTGTTTACTTATAGTAGTTTACAATAAACTACTTGCCACACAATAACATAGGTGAATGCTTGACATTTTGCCAAAAGAAAAAATCTGATATCAAAGAGACATACTAGAGGACTCCATATAAAGTTCTAAAATAGAAAAAATAAATTGTAGCAATAAATAGAATTTTTAGTTCTTAGAGTCTCCACATGTTCATTCACTATGTCTACCTCTTAAGTCCTGAATCGTATTTATAATAGGTGCTTTTTAAAGTTCTTATCTGCTGTTTTAAACAGCTGGGCTATACAAAAGTCTGTGTAGTTTGGTTTAATTTGTCCTGGATTATGGTTGCTATTTCTCTCTCTCTTTTTTTTCCCCTTGTCTAGTTATCTTAAATTATATGTCTGACATTGAGATGGTACATTGTAAACAATGAAAACTTTGTTTTCCTTTGAAGGACATTTTACTTAAATTATCGGTGGTCCTTTAGATCCTTTCAGACTTGGTTTTTAATGTTTGAGCTAGTCTTCTGTAATTGTGGCCTTAATCCTAGGATATGACTCTTAGTTGGGGACCTGATTTTCATGGCAAGTTATAGTCTCTCTGTTGTCTTAAATGAATGCCCAATATGCTCCATGAAATCTCTCCATCTCTGGCTTGCCTATAGCTCCAACATCATCCAATCTAGTGTGATTTCAAATATCTGTATTCATTTATCTCCAGTTTTACCATAGTCACCCTCTCCTAGGGCTCATGGCAATTTTTTTCTACATATTTATACCCCAGTTCTATAACAAAGATCTGTGGACGAATCCCTGTGCTGACTTCTGTCTCCCTCCATCACATCCTTTTTCTCTATACTCTGGCTTGCTAATTCCAGTTATTCCACCTGTTTTTCACTGCAGTGGACCCTTGGGTGTCGGGGACTGTCAGCTGAAGGTACTTTTTTTCTGCCCCAGTGCCTCTGAGTGAGGTCTGGGCCCCTGAAAATATAACACCATAGGAGGAATTCTAAGTTGTGTGTCTGAGTAGTTCAACTGAATTTTTCTCAGTTTTTTTTTAACTGTATGTCAGTCTTACCTTTTAATCATACTGTTACATTAGCATTCGCTCTCTTGGATTCAGATAATTTTTTATGTCCTTATCTGTTTGTCCTCTCCACATGCGTGACGGAGTAGAGGATAATTCTATATCATAACACTCTTGCCCCTGAGTATTCCTCCTTCAGCTAAATCTCCCTATATACTGGTGAAGAAAACACAAGCCACCAGCATCTGACAGTTGTTAATCATGTTTGTTCACGAAGTTGAGCTGGGTGATCCAGATGGCTAGCACCTCTCCCTCAAAGCACGTGTGTTTGCTAAGTCGCTTCAGTCGTGTCTGACCCTTTACGACCCCATGGACTGTAGCCCCCTAGGCTCCTCTGTCCGTGGGATTCTCCAGGCAAGAATACCAGAGTGGGTTGCCATGCCATCCTTCAGGGGATCTTCCCGCCCCAGGGGCTGACCCCTTGTCTCATACTGCCTGCATTGGCAGGGTTCCCACTATGTGGTCCAGTTTAAAAGTCAACAGTTGTCAGTCACCTTGTTTTCTCGCCAAACAATCTAACAGTCAATTTAACTTTAAAAAAAAAAATTGCTGTTAACCCTTGTTAACTCTGCTTTACCTTTAGCTACAAGGACTATAGGCAAGCCAAAGGAGAGAGAGCAGAGTTCGCCATTCCCTATTAGTCATTCAATTCCTCCCGACCTCCGCATGTCAGGGCTTCACCAGAAATACATATATTCTTGGAAGCACTACTATAGATGCTCCCACTGTGAATGAGGAAAAAATTAAGATAACATTTTACCTGTGATTTAATGACTGAAGTACTATTAACTCCCCACAAGGAGGCTCCATTATCAAGTACAATTCTCAAAGAGGGAAAGGATCAACCATTTTAAAAGTGTCACAGCATGGTACATTTAAGTGCTTTAACATTCTTGGTCACAATTTGGTTCTCATAAAAATACAGTATCATCTTAGTGCTATGCAAAGTTAAGGCAAATGGATCATGTGTTAGTTTCCAACTCTTTGCAACCCCATGGACTGTAGCCTGCCAGGCTGCTCTGTCCATGGAATTCTCCAGGCAAGAATACTGGAGTGGGTAACCATTCCCTTCTCCAGGAGATCTTCCCAACCCAGGGATTAAACTCAGGTCTTTTGCATTGCAGGCAGATTCTTTACTGTCTAAGCCACCAGAAAAGCCCAGGTTATGTTATGTATTACACCCATAATTTAAATTAAGCTGAGTTCATAGAATAAAACTGTGTGTGGGATAGAGAAGGTTAAAGGGTGGTAATTATTTTTTAAAACTATTTAAAAATTTAAAACAATATCCTCATGCTTCAGTTATTACATTTTCTCCAGCAGTTGTCACATAGGTTCAACATTGGCTTTCTAAGTCAAGTAAGAAAGATTATTAACCTTTGGCTAAAATTCTTTCCCTTTATAAGGCATCACTGTTACCTGTTTGGTGGCACACAGGGCTATGGCATTATATCACTCTTTAAAACTGAAGCAGTGAATACTTCTTATTGGATGATGTAATCTCTTAAAACATTGGTAAAATATTTCTAAATGGCCAAAAAGTTAGTTGACATATTTAATAGGAAATGCAGACTAAATGATTATTTATACAATTAATATCTGTGTCAGCATAGGATGTTAAAGCTAAATGTATGATTTAACACTATACAGTGTAGCAACATTTTTTGCCTTCTAATTATCTGAAAAAAGAACTTATAAGTAAGACTAATGCTATGCATGTTCAAGTCATTCATTTAATAAACTATTAAATCATTTATTTCTTAACATGTGTTGATAAAGTGTCAGGGCAACTGAGAGACAGGTTTCTTTATATGGAAAATAGAATGAGGCTTCTAATTTGGGAGTTCAAGTCTTCTAAGACTTTACCCTTTAGAGTGAGATTTTGGATTTAGTTAGAATTTACTAGAGCCTCTGCTAGGTCCTCTGCTTACATCACTTATTTCATATCTGTGGGCCAGATTGGGAATGCTATTCCCATTCCACTGATGAAGAGACTGAGATTCAAAGAAACAACTTATTCAAGATCACATAGGCAGCTAAATAACAACTAGAATTGGAAGTACTGGAACCCCTGGCAGGAGTTGGGGTGGGTAGGGATGAGGTTTGGGAGGCAGGATGATGTGAAATGAGCATACTTTCTCATCTGAGAGCTCTGAAAGCTGTGATTTATCTCTGTTAGCATGCCTCCCTCGTCCTCATCAGACTCACTGCTGCCAGATGGAGCTTGACTTTTTTTTTTCCAGTCTGAATTTCAGCATCAATATTATATTTGAAATGTAAGAGTAAAATTGACATCTGTGATAACTTGTTAAATGATGACTGGGTGTCCCGGCAACCAGCTCCTGAATGTCCGTCCTCTCTTCCTAAGGGTCAGGACTGTGCGTGGCCCCTCTGATAACAGAGTAAGGCTAGTGGCCCTGTCTCAGGACAGCCTGAGCCAAGTGCTCAGGGCCTATGTCCCTGTGCCCCTGGAGGATCCTGGTTTCTTGGAGATGCTCAGGCTGCCTGATGAACTCCACCCATTATCTCGTTGAGCACACCCAGCTGACTAGCATGGAGTAAACCTGCGTGGCTGGGGAGCCCTTCCAGTCGTCCCCACAGGAAGGACAGGAGGCTGCATTAAAGCTTGTTTCTATTGCTTTTACCTTGTAGGCAGACCCACCTCTTGAGAGGAAAGCAATTCTCTTAGTTCTTTGGAAATGGAAAGGGAATCTTACAGTCTTATGTTAAGGCTAATGCAGATTGACCTCAGATTACCCATACAGACTGCCTCGGGGAACTGGGATTGGTCAGTTTCTCTTACAGATGATGCACAGCCGGACAAGGGCTGGATGGGAATGTTTTTCAGTTGTGGATTCTTTCTCTTAATTATGTGAGACCCACAGCAGAACAACACCCCCCCCCACCCAGACATTAATAAATATTAAAGTTGTGTCAATTCAGGGCTTCCTAACTAAAAATGTAAAACCTGAGAGGCAGAATAGCAAATGTAGTCATGTGTAAAGGTTCTATTGTTTTTTACTGAACATTCTCTGAGTATCTCCTAAACTCCTTCCTGTGACATACTTTGAAGGGAGAAGGGAAAGGAGAAGAAATCTTTTCCTAAAGGAAGATAAAGGGAAGAAAGAAGAAGGGCCTGACAAGGGAGGGAAGGGGATAACAAGTTCTTCAAAAAGGAAAGAGAGAAAGAAGTTGGCTGCAATTATAGGGTGTCAGATGAGCAACAAAAATATTAGTCTGAAATATTTACTGAGCATCTGCTATGTGCCACACTTTCAGACTCCAGGTGAAAGCAGGGGAACAAACTATTGCTTTGTCTTATAGAGCATGTAGATTGAGAGAAGCACAAAATCTATTTAAATTAGGTTGCTAATAAATTCTTAGTTCATTCTGTTTTACCCTATTACTCTCATCCCCCATAGCTTTATCCATGTTGTTCATTTTGCTCAGTTGCTAAGTTGTGTCTGACTCTTTGCAACCCCATGGACTGTAGCATGCCAGCCTCCTCTGTCCTCCACTATCTCCTGGAGTTTGCTCAAATTCATGTCCACTGACTCAGTGATGCTATCTAACCATCTCATCCTCCGCTGCCCCCTTCTCCTGTTACATTTAATCTTTCCCAGCATCAGGGTCTTTTTCATAAACCTAAGTAAATAGAAAAGAGTTTACTCTGGACTATTAGGATATAACATTGCATAATTTTTTTTCCAATTTAACTTTCTTTTTGCTTTCCTAATTGAAGTAATGTTTTTGCATTCCTGCACATCTACATATTTTAAAAGAGCTGATAAAAAATATATTTGTTCCCATTTAGGCTAGTTAATCAGCCTATTTACAGAAATTTTTCTGAGCAACATGTAGAGTGAACAAAGTCAGTCAAGAGTGGATTTTGTTTTGTATCAGTAACTGGAATAGATGTCGGACAAAATCTGAAATTAAACATAGTGTTGGATTTAGCATGAAGTAGATAACAGTCTATCAAAAAAATAAGAAGAAATCAAGTACTCTTGTGTACCAAAGCGTTTAAGTCAATAACAGAGGTAAACTTGAGGTCAGTGCTGTCATAAGTTCTATGTTATAGATTCCAGATTGTTCTTTGCTTTGGAGCCAAAAACACCGATGAACTTTGTATCTACAACTTACCTTTTAAATGATCAAACTGCAGGTGCAATAGACAAATATTTAACAACCAGTATGGTTTTCCTGGTAGCTCAGGTGGTAAAGAATCAGCCTGCAATGCAGGAGACCCCAGTTCAATTCTTGGGTCAGGAAGATCCCTGGAGAAGGGATAGGCTCTTATATTCGTGGGCTTCCCTGGTGGTTCAGATGGTAAAGAATCTGCCTGCAATGTGGGAGACCTGGGTTTGATCCCTGGGTTAGGAAGATCCCCTGGAGGAGGGCATGGCAACCCACTCCAGTATTCTTGCCTGGAGTCTCATGGACAGAGGATCCTGGCCGGCTACAGTCCATGGGGTGGCAAAGAGTCGGACATGACTGAGGGACTAAACACAAGGCATGGACACAGATGCTGGCTATCTTAAGATGTATTTTGGGGTGCCTCTTGCTTATTTAACTTATATGCAGAGTACATCATGTGAAATGCCGGGCTGGATGAAGCACAAGCTGGAATCAAGATTGCCAGGAGAAATATCAGTAACCTCAGATATGCAGATGACACCACCCTTATGGCAGAAAGTGAAGAAGAACTAAAGAGCCTCTTGATGAAAGTGAAAGAGGAAGGTGAAAGTTGTCTTAAAATTTTAACATTCAGATAACTAAGATCATGGCATCTGGTCCCACCACTTCATGGCAAATAGATGGGGAAACAATGGAAACAGTGACAGACTATTTTTTTGGGCTCCGAAATCACTGCAGATGGTGACTGCAGCCATGAAATCAAAAGACGCTTGCTCCTTGGAAGAAAAGCTATGACCAACCTAGACAGCATATTAAAAAGCAGAGACATTACCAACAAAGGTCCATCCTAGTCAAAGCTATGGTTTTTCCAGTAGTCATGTATGGATGTGAGAGTTGGACTATAAAGAAAGCTGAGCGCCAAAGAATTGATGATTTTGAACTGTGGTGTTGGAGAAGACTTTTGAGACTTGGACTGCAAGGAGATCAAACCAGTCCATCCTAAAGGAAATCAGTCCTGGGTGTTCATTGGAAGGACTGATGCTGAAGCTGAAACCAATACTTTGGCCACCTGATGTGAAGAACTGACTCATTAGAAAAGACCCTGATGCTGGGAAAGATTGAAGGTGGGAGGAGAAGGGAACGACAGAAAATGAGATGGTTGGATGGCATCACTGACTTGATGGACATGAGTTTGAGTAAGCTCTGGGAAATGGTGATGGACAGGAAAGCCTGGCGTGCTGCAATCCATGAGGTGTCAAAGAGTCAGACACGACTGAGTGACTGAACCGAACTGAACCTGGCTGAATGAATATCCATCCTAATTACGGGGAAACTGATAGATAGTTCACATGGAATGAAATTCCCTCCTTGGCCTGTTTAAAAAGGAAGCTACTCCTTTGGAAGAAAGTTAATGTGACTGACTTGCTTCTCAAACAGCATAGCTGACATGAGAAAAGAGGATGCTCCTCCTGAAGAGATTCTGTTTTTGGAGAACTTTAAAATATGTTGGCATTCTGATTGTCAACACTATGTAGAAAAGATGTGGAGACTGCAGTTTGAAAGCACATGTCTGCTTAGTATACCTCGAAACATCAATGGCCATACATGAGACACATGGAGAAAGTGTGGAAACTTTTTAAGTGCTGGCTTGCCTAATTGATGAGCCTAGCTATGCTTTTCATCTGTATTGCAGACGCTACCAGTCCAGCAGGAGGCAGCATTGCTGTTACACAGTAGAGAAGGAAAGAATAAATTTTGTTTTACCTGGTGCCCTGGGCATCTTTTAGTATTCTCCTGCCTAACTTGGCAGTAAAGAATAAGTGCTCTGAGGAGAGCATAGTGAGCAGAGATTTACAGTAATGAAGGTCTGGGTCACCTGAGTAGGTAAGCCATCTAGACTAGCAGAAGTTCTAGCCAAGGGAGAGAGGGATTTGAGATGTGTTAGAGGAAGAAGATGCTGAATATTCACTGCAGCTTTGAGATAATTGCTATAGTGGGATCATCCCACCAATGTTTATCCCTTAAGTTTCCCAAGGGAAAGAGACCAGCCAGAACCCCATGGAAGCTGTACCCCTATGGAACAAATGCTTTATACAAACCAACTGAATCCAAGCTGTGGTGGGGGTGAACCGTGGTGGATGCTGTGACCCCATGTCGAGGTACACCCTTCTAGACCAAATCACTCGTTTCTTTAGCTGGCAGATGTGGTACCTATTGATGGCTCATAACTAATCCCTCCCCAAGATGAAAGGAATTACTTTACCCAAAGATATGCCCACTCCTATATCCAACATCTGGTCAATTTTGTTGTTCAGTGCTAAGTCGTGTCTGACTCTGCGACCTGGTGGACTATAGCATGCCAGGCTCCTCCATCCTTCACTATCTCCCGGTAATGTCTATTGAGTCAGTGATGCTATCATGTCTCAAATTCTTATCTATCTAGTCAGTGATGCTGTCTAACCATCTCATCCTCTGCCACCCTTTTCTCGTTTTGCCTTCAGTCTTTCCCAGCATCTGGTCAATATAAGGGTACAAAAATCCAGGCTTCTTACCTTAATTTGGGACAGCTCTGGACCATTCCAGCTCTCAAGCTTCTGTGGGTTCTGCTGAGGCTATTCCTGAAGTTTCATTACAGTTCAGCTTCTTTCATCCACCCTGCTTCCTTAATGCCTCACAACTTTTTCTCCTGAGAATAAAAATGTACTCATACTATACAATAAACTTCCTACATAACAAATTTCTTTCCTGGGAAATATGATGTAAGCTTTCCCTAATAACTATTTTTTTTTCTTATTTTGGACTCCTTTTCCATTGTGAGTTTTTCCTTATTGGAATAGACACTTATTATGGATTTGACTTCTCTGCTTGTCATGCTTTCCCAAGAACGCCATCTGCTCATTTATTGAATGTCCAGTTATCAAGTTAAACCAAACAATATTACTTCTAAGAAAACTCAATTTACAATGAAAGAAGTGAGACAGTTGACTAATATTCATGGAATTTGCTAGTCTTGTGCCACCCCAAACAATTGTCTTTATGAAATATTGGAGTTATTTTTTTGCTGTTCATTTTTTATTGATGTATAAATGGTTTGCAATGTTGTATTAATTTAAGGTGTACAACAAAGTGATTCAATTATACATGTGTGTATATACATAATATTTTTCAAATTCTTTTCCCTTATAGGCTATTAAAAATATTGAGTATAGTTCCCTGGGTTATACAGTAGGTCCTTGTTAATTATCTACCTTATATATAGCAGTGTGTGTATGTTAATCCAAACTCCCAATTTATCCCCCTTACTTTCCTCTTTGGTAACAACGAATTTGTTTCTATGTTTGCAGGTCTAATTATGCCTTGTAAATATTTGCTTGTATCACTTTTTTTAGATTCCACATATAAGCAATATCATATTTGTCTTTGGCTTACTTCACTTAGTATGATCTCAAGGTCTATCCATGTTGCTTACAAATGGCATCATTTTATACTTTTTGTGACTGAGTCATATTCCATTGTATAAATATGTACCACATCTTTTTTCTTCATCTGTCAATGAATATTTAGGTTGTTTCCATGTCTTGGCTATTGTAAAGAGTGCTACAATGACCCTAACAACTATTTTAAACATTTGTGTAAAAGTGTATGTTTGTGACAGATTTTTATCAAAAATATGCTAGAAATATGCTATGGTTGAGTTTAGTTTAGCAAACCTTAGTAAAACAAATGTTAGGATGTAATGACAGAACAATATTTGGTAATTAGTTCTAAATCACTAGGAACGCATCCTAAACATTGCTATTTTAAAATTGTATTTTGATAAGTAATTAATCTATGTTCAGTCAAATCAAATAAACTGCTTTAGTTCTTTTCATAACATTTGAGACTAATAAACACCAATGTGATAATACTGTCACTTTTCAAAGTTTTTAATTTATCAAAAACTTTAGCTAAGCTTTGTAGTCATGAAACACATTTTTAGGTCTAAGGTTATTACTTTTCAACTTCAGTTCCGTCCGACTCTTTGCAACCCTATGGACTGTAGCCCGAAAGGCTCCTCCGTCCATGGGGACCCTCCAGGCAAGAATACTGGAGTGGGTTGCCATGTCCTCCTCCAGGGAATCTTCCCGACCCAGGGTAGAACCAGGGTCTCTCACATCTCCTGCATTGTCAGGCAGGTTCTCTACTATTAGCACCACCTGGCTTCCCTGGTGGCTCAGATGCCTTATGTAGTTTGGTTTAATTTGTCTAATGTGACAAGTTTCAAAATTCCTTAAAAACGTTGTTGAAACAAATTTATTTTTCTAAATGAAAGATTTTATGTTAGATGACTTAAGCTTCATTTCACAACCACTTTGAAATTAACAATGCCGGAGATATAGTAAATAATAAAGTAACATTGTAAAGGCTTTACAGCATCTTTGTTATAACAGCTTTGATATATCATTTATACACCATATGATTCACTCTTTGAAGTATACAATTTGGCAGGTTATTGTATATTCATAAACTTGTGCAACCATTATCACTAGCTGACTTTAGAGCTTTTCACCACCTTAAAAAGAAACCCCACACCCATTAGCAGTCACTCCTTGCTTCTCTCTCTTCCAGCTTTTGGCAACCACTCACCTCCTTTGTCTGTGGATTGGCCTATCATGGACATTCCACTCTAATGGAATCATACAACATGAGTTTTGTTGTTTTTATTTAGTGATTGGGTTTTTCACTTAGCATATCTTCAAAAAAAATTATTTTATTAAAGTATAGTTGATTTACTGTGAATTTCTACTATATAGCAAGGTGATTCAGTTATACATATATAAACATTCTTTTTCATATTCTTTTCCATTATGATTTATGACAGGATGTTGAATATAGCTCCCTGTACTATATAGGAGGACCTTGTTGTTTATCCATTCTATATGTAATAATTTGCATCTGCTAATGCCCAGCTCCCTGTCCATCCCTCCCCTACCACGCTCTTCTTTGGCAGCCACAAGTCTGCTGTTCTCTCTGTCTGTGCGTCTGTTTCTGTTTCATAGATAAGTTCATTTGTGTGATATTTTAGTATTTGTCTTTCTCTTTCTGACTTCACTTAGTCTGATAATCTTTAAGTCCATCCATGTTGCTGCAAAAGACATTATTTCACTCTCTTTTATGGCTGAGTAGTATTCCGCTGTATGTATGTACAATACCTTCTTTATCCATTCATTTGTCTATAGACATTTATGTTGTTTCCATGTCTTGGCTGTTGTAAATAGTTCTGCAATGAATATTGGGGTGAATGTATCTTTTTGAATTTGAATGACAGCTTTGTCTGGATATATGCCCAGGAGTGGGTCTGCAGGATCATATGAAAGCTCTACTTTTAGTTTTTTGAGGAACCTCCATACTGTTTTCCATAGTGCCTGCACCAATTTACATTCCCACAACGGTATAGGAGGGTTCCCTTTTCTCCATGCGCTCTCCAGAACTTGTTCTTTGTAGTTGTTTTTTAAATGATGGTTATTCTAACTGATGTGAGGTGGTACCTCTTTGTAGTTCTGATTTACATTTTTCTAATGATTAGCAATGTTGAACATCTTTTTATATGCTTGTTGGCCATCTGCATGTCTTCTTTGGAGAAACATATATTTAGGTCACCTGCCTGTTTTTTTTTGATTGGGTTGTTTGCTTTTTTCTTGAGTTGTATGAGCTGTCTGTTTATTTTAGAAACTGAGCCCTTGTCAGTCCCATCATTTTCAAATATTTTCTCCCAGTCTGAAGGTTGTCTTTCGATTTTACTTGTGTTTTCCTTTGTTGTTCAAAAGCTTGTATTTCACTTAGCATTTGTTGTTGTTGTTCAGTTGCTACGCTGTGTCCAACCCTTTGCGACCCCATGGGCTGTAGCACACCAGGCTTCCCTGTCATCCACTATCTCCCAGAGTCTGCTCAAATTTATGTCCGTTGAGTTGGTGATGCTATCTAACCATCTCGTCTTCTGCCGCTCCCTTCTCTTTTTGCCTTCAATCTTTCCTAGCATCAGGGTCTTTTTCAATGAATTGGCTTTTTGCCTCAGGTGGCTGAAGTATTGGAATTTCACCTTATTTTCAAGGTTTATCCATGTTATAACGTGTCAATACTTCATTCTTTTTATTGCTTTCCCCTTTTATTGCTGAATAACATTCCATTGTATGGATATTCCACATTTTGTTCATTCATCAGCTAATGAATGGGTTGTGTTGTTTTGGAGGTTGTTCCCAGTTTTTAGCTATTATGAACAATGCTATTATTAATGTTATGAGTTTTATGTAGATATATGTTTTAGTTTCTCTTAAGTATACACCTTGGAGTGAAATGTTGGGTTATACAGTAACTCTGTTTAGCATTTTGAAGAACTGCTAAATTTTTCCAAAGTGGCTGCACCATTTTCTATTTTCATCAGCAGTGTGTGAGGGTTTGATTTCTCCACATTCTCCCCTACACTTGTTATGGATTATTATTTTGAATATCAGCCACCTAGTCAGCAGGAAGTGGTATCTCAGTGTGGTTTTGATTTGCATTTCCCTGGTGGCTAATAACGGTCCTATGAAGGATAAAGAAGAAAAAAAATGGATGTTTAACTTGGAAAAAGGAAGATTTTGGCAGGAGAGCCTAATAGCTGTCTTTAAGTGTTAGAATAGAGAGGCAGAATTTTATTTATTTACAGATGTACAGAGAGGTGATATAAAATAGTGAAATTTAGCTCTGTGTAAATGCAAAGTCTAATGAACAGATTGAACAGGGAAACAGTAGGTCCCCATTTCCTAGGGATGTTCAAGCAGATGGTATAGAAGGATTCTGTAAGGGCTACTCAAATATGCTATGGTCTGTAAGCCTATGTGGCAAATCTACAAAGTGTGTCATGGTTATATTTTTAAACGATACATAGATAATCTTGGCAAGAGCATTGTTTCTAGTCAAGTTGTTGTTGAGTTGCCCAGTTGTGTCCGGCTCTTTGCAACCCCACAGACTGCAACACACCAGGCCCCCCTGTCCCTCACCAGCTCCCGGAGTTTGCACAAGTTCATGTTCATTGCATCAGTGATGCCATCCAGCCAGCTCATCCTCTGTCGCCCTCTTCTTCTTTCCTCAATCTTTCCCAGCATCAGGGACTTTTCCAATGAGTCGGTTATTTGCATCAGATGACCAAAATACTGGAGCTTCAGCTTCAGCATCAGTCCTTCCAATGAGTATTCAGGGTTGGTTTCTCTAAAGATTGACTGACTTGATCTCCTTGGTGTTCAAGGGACTTTCAGGAGTCTTCTCCAGCACCACAGTTTGAAGGCATCAATTCTTTGGCGCTCTGCCTTCTTTCAGTACAGCACTCACAACTGTACATGACTACTGGAAAAACAATAGTGCTGACTATGCATACATTTGTCGGCAAAGTGATATCTCTGCTTTTTAATACACTGTCTAGGCTTATCATACATTTCCTTCCAAGGAGCAATCATCTTTTGATTTCATGGCTGCAGTCACAGTCCACAATGATTTTGGAGCCCAAGAAAATAGAATCTGTCATTGCTTCTATTTTTTTTCCCAACTATTTGCAGTGAAGTGATAGAACCAGATGCCATGATCTTAGATTTTTGAATGTTGAATTTTAAACCAGCTTTTTCACTCTCCTCTTTCACCCTCATGAAGAGGCTCTTCAGTTCTTCTTCACTTTTTGCCATTAGAGTGGTATGATCTTCATAGCTGAGATTGTTGATATTTCTCCTGGCAGTCTTGATTCCAGCTTGTGCTTCATACAGTCTGGCATTTCGCATGATGTATTCTGCATATTAAGTTAAATAAGCAGGGTGATGATATACAGCCTTGAAGTACTCCTTTCCCAATTTTGAACCAGTCTGTTGTTCCATGTCGGGTTCTAACTACTGCTTGTTGACCTGCATACAGGTTTTTCAGGAGGCAGGTCAGGTGGTCTGGTATTCCCATCTCTTTCAGAATTTTCCACAGTTTATTGTGATCCACACAGTCAAAGGCTTTAGCATAGTATATGAAGCTGAAGTAGATGTTTTTCTGGAATTCCCTTATTTTTTCTGTAATCCAGTGGATGTTGGCAATTTGATCTCTGGTTCCTCTGCCTTTTCTAAATCCAGCTTGTACATCTGGAAGTTCTTGGTTCACGTATTATTGAAGCCTGGCTTGAAGGATTTTGAGCATCACCTTACTAGCATGGAAAGTGAGTGCAGTTGTCTGATAGTTTGAACATTCTTCAGCACTGCCTTTCTTTGGAATTGAGATGAAAACTGACATTTTCCTGTTCTGTGGTCACTGCTGAGTTTTCCAAATTTGCTGACATATTGAGTGCAACACTTTGACAGTATTATCTGTTAGGATTTGAAATAGTTCAGCTGAAATTCCATCACCTCCACTAGCCTTGTTTATAGTAATGCTTCCTAAGGTCCACTTGACTTCAGACTTCAGGATGTCAGGTTCTAGGTGACTGACCACACCATCGTGGTTATCTGGGTCATTGAGACTTTTTTCTTCTGTGTATTCTTGCCACCTCTTTTTAATCTCTTCTGCTTCTGTTAGGTCCTTACTGTTTCTGTCCTTTATCGTGCCCTTCCTTGCATGAAGTGTTCCCTTGATATCTCCAGTTCTCTTAAAGAAATCTCTAGTCTTTCCCATCCTATTGTTTTCCTCTACTTCTTTGCACTGTTCATTTAAGGCCTTCTTATCTCTCCTTGCTATTCTCTGGAACTCTCCGTTCAGTTGGGTATATCTTACCCTTTCTCCCTTCCTTTTTGCTTTTCTTTTTTCCTTAGCTATGTGTAAAGCCTCCTCAGACAACCACTTTGCCTTATTGCATTTCTTTTTCTTTTGGGATAGTTTTTGTCACTGACTCCTGAATAATGTTATGAACCTTGTCCATAGTTCTTCAAGCAGTCTGTTTACCAGATCTATTCCCTTCAATCTACTCATCACCTCTACTGTATAATCATAAGGAATTTGATTTAGGTCATACCTGAATAGACTAGTGGTTTTCCCTACTTTCATTGATTTAATCCTGAATTTTGCAATAAGGAGCTCATGATCTGAGCCACAGTCAGCTCGAAGTCTTGTTTTTGCTGACTGTATAGTTTCTTCATCTTCAGCTGCAAAGAATGTAATCAATCTGATTACAGTATTGACCATTTGGGGGTAGTCCATGTGTAGACGTCTCTTATGTTGTTGGAAAATGGTGTTTGCTATGACCAGTATGTTCTCTTGACATGGTACGTGGTATGTATACTTGTGTGCATGTGTGTGTATATATACGTATGTGTGTGTGTATATTTACACATCAGTAACTAATTGTTATTGAAGCTGCAGTTCTTTGGCCACCTGATGCAAAGAGCCGACTGGAAAAGCCCCTGAGGCTGGGAAAGACTGAAGACAGGAGGAGAAGGGGACAACAGAGGATGAGATGGTTGGATGGCATCACCGACTCAATGGACATGAGTTTGAGCAAACTCTGGGAGACGGCGGACAGGGAAGCCTGGCGTGCCGCAGTCCATGGGTCACAAAGAGTCAGACTTGACTGAGCGACTAAATAACAATTAGTTGTTGAATGAATGAAAGGTGATGGTTCATGGAGAAGGGACTGATGTCAGAGAGCATAAAACTGCCTCCAAAATATGAAACAGAGAAAGAAAAGAAGTGTATGGACAGCTCTAGATAAATCTACTGTGATTTATTTGACTCCTGGTTTTCTAAAATGGAAATATAGAAAAGCAAGAATGCTGAGCTGAAATCTTACAGAAGCTGAAACAAATTATATACTTAACAAACTTCTGAAAAGAATTCCTAAAATGTGCTTGTTTACTAGCAGAGTCCAAAAAATTTAAGTCATTATAGGTGATCCAACATCTTGCTGTGGGAGCCTACTGGTTTTTTGTAAGCTTTAAAGTACACAGTCAATGTTCAGTTTATAAGAAGCAAATCTTGCCGTCGAGATGATATTTCAATCAATTTATAAGAGAAAGCTCTGGATCTCTTATTTCTCTTTTCTTCCTATTTTTAAATTTTAAATTTATTTTTTCATTGAAGGATAATTGCTTTACAGAATTGTGTTGGTTTCTGCCAAACATCAACATGAATCAGTCATAGGTATACATATGTTGTGATCTTCCGCCCACCTCCCTCCCCATCCCACTCCTCTAGGTTGATACAGAGCCCCTGTTTGAGTTTCCTGGGTCATACAGCTAATTCCCATTGGCTATCTATTTTACATATGGTAGTATATGTTTCCATATTACTCTCTCCGTACCTCCCACCCTCTCATTCCTCTCCACCCCGTGTCCATAAGTCTCTTCTCTATGTCTGTGTCTCCATTGCTGCCCTGCAAATAATTTCATCAGTACCATCTTTCTAGATTCCATATATATGTGTTAGTATACAATATTTGTTTTTCTCTTTCTGACTTACTGCACTCTGTATATTAGGCTCTAGGTTCATCCACCTCAGTAGAACTGACTCAAAGTGGTTTCCTTTCTATGGCTAAGTAATATTCCCTTGTATATATGCACCACACCTTCATTATCCATTCATCTGTCCATGGACATCTAGGTTGCTTCCAAGTAGCTCTTGTAAATAGTACTGCAATGAATACTGGGGTACATGTATCTTTTTCAGTTTTGGTTTCTTAAAGGTATATGCCTAGCAGTGGGATTGCTGGGTCATCTAGTGGTTTTATTCCCAGTTTTTAAAGGAATCTCTATACTGTCTTCCATAGTGACTGTATCAATTTACATTCCCACCAATAGTGCAAGAGGGTTCCCTTTTCTCCACACCTTCTCCAGCATTTACTGTTTCTAGATTTTTTTTTTATGATGGCCGTTCTGACCAATGTGAGATAATTACTATCTCATAGTTTTTATTTGCATTTCTCTGATAATGAGTGATGTTGAGCATCTTTTCATGTGTTTGTTGGCCATCTGTATGTCTTCTTTGGAGAAATGTCCGTTTAGGTCTTTTCCCCACTTTTTGACTGGGTTGTTTGTTTTTCTACTATTGACTTATATGAGCTGCTTGTATATTTTGGAAATTAATCCTTTGTCAGTTGTTTCATTTGCTATTATTTTCTCCCATTCTGAGGGTTGTCTTTTCACCTTTTTATGGTTTCCTTTGCTGTGCAAAAGCTTTTAAGTTTAATTAGGTCCCACTTGTTTATTTTCATTTTTATTTCCATTACTCTAGAAGGTGGATCATGGAGGATCTTGCTGTGATTTATGTCAAAGAGTGTTCTGCCTATGTTTTCCTCAAAGAGTTTAGGAATTGTTCAATTTCATTCTTTTACATGTAGCTGTCCAGTTTTCCCAGCACCATTTATTAAAGAGGCAATCTTTGCCCCATTGTATATTCTTGCCTTCTTCATAAAAAATAAGGTGCAAAGGTGCATGGGTTTATCTCTGGGCTTTCTATCTTGTTTTGCTGGTCTATATTTCTGTTTTTGTGACAGTACCATACTGTCTTGATGGAGAAGAAAATGGCAACCCACTCCAATATTCGTGCTTGGAGAATCCCATGGACCGAGAAGCCTGGCAGGCTATGGGGTCACAAGAGTTGGACGTGACTTAGTGACTAAAGATAGAGATACTGTCTTGATGACTCTAGCTTTGTAGTATAGTCTGAAGCCAGGAAGGTTGATTTCCTCCAGCTTCATTATTCTTAAGATTTCTTTGGCTATTTGGGGTCTTCTGTGCTTCCATGTGAATTGTGAAATTTTTGTTCTAGTTCTGTGGAAAATGCCATTGGTAATTTGATAGGGATTGCATTGAATCTGTAGATTGCATTGGTAGTATAGTCATTTTCACAATATTGATTCTTCCAACCCAGGAATGGAATATCTCTCAATCTGTTTGTCATCTTTGATTTCTTTTATCAGTGTCTTATAGTTTCGTGTATACAGTTCTTTTGTCTCCTTAGGTAGATTTATTCCTAGATATTTTATTCTTTTTGTTGCAATGGTGAATGGGATTGATTCCTTAATTTCTCTTTCTGATTTTTTCATTGTTAGTATTTAGGAATGCAAGTGATTTCTGTGTATTGATTTTGTATCCTGCAACTTTGCTAAATTCACTGATTAGCTCTCGTACTTTTCTGATAGTATCTTTAGGGTTTTCTATGTACAGTATCATGTCATCTGCAGTGAGTTTTACTTCTTCTTTTCTGACCTGGATTTCTTTTATTTATTTTTCTTCTCTGATTGCTGTAGCTAGGACTTCCAAAACTATATTGAATGATAGTGTTAAGAGTGGGAATCCTTGTCTTGTTCCTGATCTCAGAGGGAATGCTTTCAGTTTTTTACCATTGAGAATAATGTTTGCACTGTGTTTATCACATTTGGCCTTTACTATTTTGAGGTAGTTTTCTTCTATGCCCATTTTTTGAAGAATTTTTATCATAAATGGGTGCTGAATTTTGTCAAAGGCTTTTTCTACATCTATTGAAATTATCATATGATTTTTATTTTTGAATTTGTTAGTATGGTGTATCACATTGATTTGTGTATATTGACAATGAATCCTTACATCCCTGGCATAAGCCCAATTTAATAATGGTCATCTTTTTAATGTGTTATTGAATTCTGTTTGCTAGAATTTTGCTTAGGATTTTTGCATCTATGTTCATCAGTGATATTGGCCTCTAATTTTCTTTTTTTGTGTTGTTTTTGTCTGGTTTTAATATCAGGGTGATGGTGGCCTTGTAGAATGAGTTTGGAAGTACTCCTTCCTCTGAAATTTTTTGAAAACGTTTTAGAAGGATAGGAATTAGCTCTTCTCTAAATGTTTGATAAAATTCACCTGTGAAGCCATTTGGCCCTGGGCTTTTGTTTTTGTTTTTTTTCTTTTGATTGAAATTTTATTTTATTTTATTTTTTTTAGATTTTCTTAGAAATGTATTTTATTTTATTTTATTTTTATTTTTTATTTGTTGGAGGCTAATTACTTCACAGCATTTCAGTGGGTTTTGTCATACATTGATATGAATCAGCCATAGATTTACACTTATTCCCCATCCCGATCCCCCCTCCCACCTCCCTCTCCACCCGATTCCTCTGGGTCTTCCCAGTGCACCAGGCCGAGCACTTGTCTCATGCATCCCACCTGGGCTGGTGATCTGTTTCACCATAGATAGTATACATGCTGTTCTTTTGAAACATCCCACCCTCACCTTCTCCCACAGAGTTCAAAAGTCTGTTCTGTATTCTGTGTCTCTTTTTCTGTTTTGCATATAGGGTTATCGTTACCATCTTTCTAAATTCCATATATATGTGTTAGTATGCTGTAATGTTCTTTATCTTTCTGGCTTACTTCACTCTGTATAAGGGGCTCCAGTTTCATCCATCTCATTAGGACTGGTTCAAATGAATTCTTTTTAAGGCTGAGTAATATTCCATGGTGTATATGTACCACAGCTTCCTTATCCATTCATCTGCTGATGGGCATCTAGGTTGCTTCCATGTCCTGGCTATTATAAACAGTGCTGCGATGAACATTGGGGTGCACGTGTCTCTTTCAGATCTGTTTTCCTCAGTGTGTATGCCCAGAAGTGGTATTGCTGGGTCATATGGCAGTTCTATTTCCAGTTTTTTAAGGAATCTCCACACTGTTTTCCATAGTGGCTGTACTAGTTTGCATTCCCACCAACAATGTAAGAGGGTTCCCTTTTCTCCACACCCTCTCCAGCATTTATTGCTTGTAGACTTTTGGATAGCAGCCATGGGCTTTTGGTTTTTGGCAAATTTTTATCACAATTTTGATTTCAATGCTTGTGACTGGGTTGTTCATAATTTCTGTTTCTTCCTGGTTTAGTCTTGGAAGATTGAACTTTTCTAAGAATCTGTTCATTTCTTGCAGGCTATCCATTTTATTGCTATGTAAAGTGTGAAATGTGCTCAATTGTGTCTAACTCCTTGTGACCCCATGGACTATACAGTCCATGGAATTCTCCAGGTCAGAATACTGGCATGGGTAGCCTTTCCCTTCTCCAGGGGATCTTCCCAACCCAGGGATTGAACCCAGGTCTCCTGCATTGTAGGCAAATTCTTTACCAGCTGAGCCACAAAGGAATAGTTGCTCATAATAGGCTCTTATAATCCTTTGTATTTCTGTGTTGTCTGTTGTAACATCTCCTTTTTCATTTCCAGTTTTGTTGATTTGATTCTTCTCTCTTTTTATCTCTATGAGTCTGGCTAAAAGTTTATCAATTTCATTTATCTTCTCAAAGAATCAGCTTTTCGTTTTATTAAACTTTACTATTATTTCTTTCTTTTTCATTTATTTCTTCTCTGATCTTTATGATTTATTTCCTTCTGCTAACTTTGGGGTTTTTATGTTATTCTTTTTCCAGTTGTTTTAGGTGTCTATTTGATATTTTTCTTACCTACCTTTTGATGAGGTAGAGTTGTATTGCTGTAAACTTCACTTGTAGAGCTGCTTTTGCTGCATCCCATAGGTTTTGAATTGTGTTTTCATTGTCATTTGTTTCTAGGAATTTTTTAATTTCCCTTTTGATTTCTTCAGTAACCCATTCATTATTTGGAATCATGGAATCATGAATCATTTAATCTCCATGTGTTTTTATCTAGTCTCATAGTGTTGTGATCAGAAAAGATGCTTGATACAATTCAAATTTTCTTAAATTTACTGAGGTTTGATTTGTGACCCAAAATGTGCTCTATCCTGGAGAATGTTCCATGTGCACTTTAGGGAAAAGTATATTCTTCTGCAGTTGGATGGAATGTCTTAAAGATATCAAGGAGATCCATCTGGTCTAATGTGTCATTTAAGGCTTCTGTTTCCTTATTAATTTTCTGTTTTGATGATCTATCCATTGGCATAAGTGGGGTGTTAAAGTCTCCTACTATTATTGTGTTACTGTCAGTTTCTCCTTTTATGTCTGTTAGTATTTGTCTTATTTATTGAGGTGCTCCTATGTTGGGTGTATAAATGTTTACAATTGTTATGTCTTCTTCTTGGATTGATCCCTTGATGATTATGTAGTGTCCTTCCTTATCTCTTGTAATATTCCTCATTTTGTCTGATATGAGGATTGCTACTCTGGCCTTCTTTTGATTCCTATTTGTATAGAGTATATTTTTCCATCCTCTCACTTTCAGTTTATATGTGTCTTTAGGTCTGAAGTGGATCTCCTGTAGACAGTATACGTGTGGGTCTTGTTTTTGTATCCATTCAGACAGTTTGTGTCTTTTGGTTGGAGCATTTCATCCTTTTGCATTTAAAGTAATTATTGATATATATGTTCCTAGTGCCATTTTCTTAATTGCATGGGCTTTGTTTATATATGTCTTTTTCTTCTCTTGCATTTACTGTCTATATAAGTCCTTTTAACATTTGTTGTAAAGCTGGTTTGGTGGTACTGAAATCTCTTAACTTTTGTTTGTCTGTAAAGCTTTTGATTTCCCCATCAATTTTGAATGAGATCCTTGCTGGGTAACGTAATCTTGGTTGTAGATTTTCCCCTTTCAGTACTTTAAATATATTGTGCCATTCTCTTCTGGCCTGCAGAGTTTCTGCTGAAAGATCAGCCACTAAATGTATGGGGTTTCCCATGTATGTTACTTGTTGCTTTTCCCTTGCTGCTTTTAATATTCTTTCTCTGTGTTTAATTTTTGTTAGTTTGATTAGTATGTGTCTTGGCATGTTTCTCCTTGGATTTATCCTGTATAGTACTCTCTGAACTTCTTGGACTTGATTGACTATTTCCTTTCCTATGTTGGGAAAATTTTTCGACTATGATATCTTCAAAAATTTTCTCATACCCTTTCTTTTTCTCTTCTTCTAGGACCCCTATAATTTGAATGTTGGTGTGTTTAATATCGTCCCAGAGGTCTCTGAGATTATCCTCAGTTCTTTTCATTCTTTTTACTTTATACTGCTCTTCAGCAGTTGTTCCCACCATTCTATCTTCCAGCTCACTTATCCATTCTTCTGCCTTGGATATTCTGCTATTGATTCCCTTTAGAATATTTAAAATTTCAGTAATTGTGTTGTTTGTCTCTGTCTATTTATTTATTCCAGGTCTTAGTTAAATATGTTAATTGATTCTTGCATTTTCTCCATTCTATTTTCTAGGTTTTTGGATCATCTTTACTATAATTACTTTGAATTCTTTTACAGGTAGTTTGCCTATATCCTTTATTTATTTGGACTTGTGTGTTTCTAGGTTGTTCCTTCATTTACACAATATTTCTCTGCCTTTTCTTTTCTTTTTTTAATGTACTGTGTTTGAGGTCTCCTTTTCTTAGGCTTCAAGTTGAATTCTTTCTTCCTTTTGGTTTCTGCCCTCAGTGGGTGTGGTTGGACCAGTCTTGTGGTCCATATTTTTTTGTGGTCCAGTTTTGTGTAGGATGTGACTTGTGTTTGCATTCTGGTGGGAGGAGGTGAGTTTTCCTTTTTCCTCCTCTGATGGGCAGGTTTGTGTGAGGCTGTAGTCCTGTCTGCTGATGATTGGGTTTGTATTTTTGTCTTGTTTGTTGTTTGGATGAGGCATCCTGCATAGGATGCTGCTGGGAGTTGGGTGATGCCAAGTCTTGTATATAGATGGTTGCCTTTGTGGGAGTTCTCACTAATTAATACTCCCTAGGGTTAGGAGTCAGAGAAGGCAATGGCACCCCACTCCAGTACTCTTGCCTGGAAAAATCCCATGGATGGAGGAGCCTGGTAGGTTGCAGTCCATGGGGTTGCTAAGAGTCGGACACTACTGAGCGACTTCACTTTCACTTTTCACTTTTATGCATTGGAGAAGGAAATGGCAACCCACTCCAGTGTTCTTGCCTGGAGAATCCCAGGGATGGGGAAGCCTGGTGGGCTGCCATCTATGGGGTCGCACAGAGTCGGACACGACTGAAGTGACTTAGCAGCAGCAGCAGGGTTAGGAATTCTCTGGTAGTCTAGGGTCTTAGCATCAGCACTCCCACTCCAAAGGCTCAGGGTTTGATCTTGAGTTTTGCATAGTTCTATACATTCTTTTCCAGTGGTCAGGTACTCCTGCCTGCTCTCAGCTGGTGTTCTGCAAGATCTTCTGTGTCTGAAGGTGTATTCCTGATGTATCCATGGAGAGAGAGATACTCCATGTTCACCCACTCCTCCACCATCTTGTTCTCCTATTATTTCTCTTTTCTTCCTTTGATAGCTGTATGGTATTTGAAGTTATGATATAGCAAGTCAAGGTACTAATTTCCTGTTGCTGCTGTAACAAATTGCCATAAATGTTGTGCCTTAAGATAGCATACATATATGCTTAAAATTTAGAGATCAAAAGTCTGAAATGAGTCTTGGTGCACTAAAATAAAGGTGTCAATAGGGCTGATTCCATCTGGAGGTTTCACAAAAGAATCCATTTCTTACCTCTTCCAGTTCTAGAGGCTTCCAGTACTTCTTGGTTTACAGCCACCTCATTCCAATCTTTGCTTCCATCATCACGTTGCCTTTTCTCTCTGACCTCTTTCCTCTCTTTTGTAAAAACTCTTGTGATTACATTGGGTCCACCTTGATAATCTAGAATCACCTATCTTAAAATCATTGTTAATTATATCTGCAAATTCCTTTTTGCCATGTAAGGTTAGCATTCAGGGGATTAGGACATGAACCTCTTTGGTGAACCATAATTCAGCCTACCATGGTATATAGTATGTATTTATAAAATAGTTCAGCTTAATTAATATTTGGAGTTAGGTAAGTACATGCCACACCAACTAACCAGACAACTAATCATCTCTTGTTGATACTATTTATCTCTTGCTTACTTTCACTGTCTTATCACCTGAATACCTAGCAGTTAAGAGAAGATGAGAACTTAAGAGGTCAGTTTCCAGCACAGGATCTGGTGTTGATTCATGATATCTGCTCAAGTAAGTGCTTTTGACTCCATTGGAAAGGAGAAAAGTTGAGCGTAACCTGGTACCTGGCATTTTCCTGAGAGACATCGTGACCACTTCCTGAGTAATAATGTGGATCAGCTCTAAACAGGGTAAAACCACTGGCAAGTGACATCCAAGTCGTAGCTGTGGGGTTACTCAGAATAATAGATATAATATTTAGAGAGATCAACTTTTTTGATAGTTAAAAAAATACTATTAGACTCTTTATTCTAAAAAAACTGTAGACTCCCATGCAGTTCTATGAAATAAAAGAACCTGTGTGCCTTTTACCCAATTTCTCCCAATAGTAACATTTTATAGAACAATAGTACAACCAGCATATTGATACTGATACAGTTAAGATAGGAGACATTTCCATCACCCTCAGAACCCTTCCTGTTGCCCTTTTGATGCCACATCCTTAATCCCTGGCAAATGGTAATATGTTCTCCTTTGCTGGAAGCCTGTTATTTTAAGAGTGCTACACAAATGGAATCATACAGAATGTAACCTTTTGGAACTGGCTTTCTTCTCACAGCATAATTCTCTGGAGATTGATCTAGGTTGTTCTATATATTAAAATTTTGTTCCTTTTGATTGCTGAGGAGTATCCTCTAGTATGAAGGTTCCAAATTTGGCTTGGTTAACCATTCATCTGTTGATATCTTGGTTGTTTCCATTTGAGGACTGTTACAAATGGAGCTCATAGGAACTGAACACTTGTGTACAACCTTGTGTGTAAATTTAAGTTGTCACTTAAATTCAGGAGTGCAGTTATTGAATTGTTTAGTAGTTGCACATTTAGTTTTATAAGAACCTGCCAAGTTAGTTTCCAGAGTAGTTGCACCATTTTTGTTCCCATGAGGAGGGTATGAGTGATCTTGTTTCTTGCTACTATTTGGTGTTCTGATAGGTGTGCAGTGATATATCATGGTTTTCATCTGAATTTCCTTAATGGTTAGTGATGGTGAGCATCTTTGAATACACTTCTTTTAGCAGCTGTCTTCAGAGCATGCTTGGTGTCACTATGAGTTGGACATGACAGATAAGAGAGCTAGGCTCAGGCCCCCCTCCTCTGCTTCTGCCAAAGCGGCTCCATTTTTTAAAAAACTCATTTTACTTATTGGGCTTTCAAGCAGGATTTTATTTAAATAAGGTTTCCTTTGTTAAAGAAAAAAAGTGTGAAATCAACTTACTTCATCAACTTTACTGATTATTTTGTAGAAAATAACTTGACTTCCCACTATCCTAGACAAAAATTAAATTCAGAATTAGAAATAAATTTGTTCAAATACATAAAATATATTCAGAAGCCAACCATTTAAGCCAATATGTGCTCTTTTTGAACTTTCTAGTGAATCATTGCAAGCTGACCCTAATTTTAAAAAGGCTAAAACATCTCTCATTAATAGTTTGGAAGACAATTTCCTTTCCTGCAGGACCAGCACATTAATTATCTTTCTACGTGTCAGGCAGGAAGGGCACTAGTATGGAAGAATGAAAAGTGAAGGCTCTCATAGTTTGGTGGTAATATCTTAGATAAAATATACTTATAACACCTAACGATGATGGCAAATGCATGCAAAATGCTTGCATGAGGTCTGATTTTGTGATTCTATAGATTTGTTCTTAGAAAATAAAACATCCCAGGGAGCGTGAATCATGCTCACTGTATTCTTCTGGAGGAAAGTTTCTCTGGACATAGTATATTTTAGCCTTACTTTGCATGTTCAGGTCCTCTTGCTTTTTCCTCAAGGGGAGATCTCTTTTGAGCAAGGCCTAAACACTTGCCATGTTCAAACAAACAGAAAGCACAACAGCAGAGCTCTCCCTGCCCCACTTTTCCTAGAAATTTCACAGCCCTGTGGCGGGAGTGTCAGAGTTGGCCTTCCTGGAGGGAGGCACAAGAGGGCATTATGTAGCCGGCTGATGATAATTGGCGGGGACTCGACTGGCCTCAGTGAGGCCATGTGAGGTGACGGGCTGCACTGGACGGAGGCCAGAATGAGCTGCATCCTCCTGGAGGACGGAGAGACAGAGGTCACTCCATCCCCACTCCTGGGGAGCAGCACGACCTCCCCAGCCTCTGTGGGAGGCAACTGAGTCTCTTGGCTGCCTGACCACGTGCATGTGAATGGCTCTCTGGAGGAGCAGGAACTGGCCACAGTGGAGCATTTTTCTCTCATGTCATCATCCACCCTGATCCTTCTGCTGGGAAATCTGTGAAAAGTCAAGGATAGGCCTGGTGAAAAGAAAATTGAAACAAAACACATTCATGCATCTTTCTTCTGCACACGTACCTTCCCCAAATACTGAGGTCCCCATGGCTCTATTTGAGGGTTGCATACATGGTGGTCAGAGGGCTCTCTGGAGAAGGCCCATGCTGTTGGCTTGGTTTTCCTGTCTGTGTGTGTGGTAGAAGGAATTAGTTGAGGGGTGGGAATACTCTCTCTTGGAATAATGTTTTATGATCCCATTGGACCTTGCATTCTCTAGCACAAGTTAAATGTTGAGTGCTTGCATCAAGGTAGAACAGAGGCCTGTTGGCTACTACACTTTGGGGAAAAATTGCAACCTCAGCTCATGCCTCATTGAATTCTCCTGCCCAGGCCTAGTCAGAACCCCAGCAAAACTGGAAGGTGGAAACAGGGTGCTGGCCAATTCCACCTTTCCCGTGAAAAAGTTAATGGTGTTCCCACAAAACTGACTTTAGCACCAGCCAGAGAACCCAGGACTGGCAAAGCATTCATTCTTTTTCCTAGAGAAAGTAGAAGGCCCTAGTGCCTAAGAAAATGTGAGACTTGAGCCCATCCCCAAGTAACTATGGAATCAAGGCAGTTACAGTACCTGCCTGGTCCTGGCCTTTCCAAGTAAATGTGGTTGTAAGTTTTAGCATAAGAACATTGTTATTCTTAAGTAGTACACTATCAATTTATGTCTTGGTTTCAAAATAATCTACATGTATCAATAGTCAGAAGTGAGATACTTTAAAAAGAGTGATTGAAAGCTGAGAATGAGCTTTTATAAATATTATCTCATTTAATCTTCATAACCATCTGTCAGGAAGGTACTATTACAAGCTTTCCAGTTTACATACGTGGGAACTGAGGGCTGTTAGGCTTGAATGATTTTTCCCAGAGTCACAGACAGCAAGATGAAGTGATGGAAACTGAATAGGGAGTTGGCTCCAGCGAGCTCAAGTTTAACCTTTCAGTAACACCACCAAGAAGCATGCCAGGAAGGGTTACGAGGGCTCATGGGAGAGACACCAACAGACTAGGGGGTGAGTGTGGGGGCTGAGACTGGGAGAATTCTCCTGGGACTCAGCACCTTGCTCAGTCCTGAAGGATGGAAAGAAGTTAGAAAGGCAAGAAGGGTCAGAGGTGGGAAATATGATTAACCAGAAAGAGGAAGGGGATGTTCAAGTGCTCAAAGGCCAGGGGGATCACAGCCAGGCATAGGAATGCAGAGTGGTACTGTACACTCAGATCCTTGAATTCTGGTTGGACTGAGTGAGGGGGTAAGGTGGTGGGCAGAAGTCAAGATGAGAATTAAAACAGGAGAGCTTTCTAATGCATGCCAGAGAGCGTTTCATTTTGAAGGTTAAGGGTAGCCAGTAAAGGATTTTAAGCAAAGGTCAGGGTAGTAAGCTTTGCATTTCAGAAAGACCACTGTTTGTTTAGGGAATCTGCAGGGAATGAGAGCCCAGGGTGTGGCGGCAGGGTCAAATGTGAGTCATAGGACTAGTTAGGTGAAAAGTCAAAGTGTTAGTCACTCGATCACGTCAGACTTTTTGTGAGCCCATGTACTGCAGCCCACCAGGCTCCTCTGTTCATGGAATGCTCCAGGCAAGAATACTGGAATGGGTAGCCATTCCGTTCTCCAAGGGATCTTCCCGACCCAAAGATCGAATCTGGGTCTCCTGCATTGCAGGTGAATTCTTTACCATCTGAGCCGCAAGACTAGGTAGGAGACAGTGCTTGATAATCCGGTAAGAAACGAAGGCACAGATGAAAAGTGGCCAGTGCGGGTGGAGAGGAGGGATGGACTTGAGAGCTGTTACAGTGAGTGGAAGGACTGACTGAGTGGGGAGAGCGAAGGACAGGGAGTGTAGGGAGTGTTCATGGTGCAATTACACTTACACGTCTCATTATGATGTGGGGGGGGGGGGCGCAGGGCTGGGAAGGAGGTGGAGAAGGGTAATGAGAGTGACTTAGAACATCACAGAGTTTGAAGTAACAATGGGACATCCAGATAAACATTTCAGTAGGGAGGGAGGATTGGCTAAATGAGTCTGTGGCTTTAGAGAGGCTTGGGATGGGGAAATGGGTTTTATATTTTAATCCCCCTGTGGTATTTGAGGCTCTGGGGTCATGCCAGTTTTTCTTTCTTGATCCAAATTCACTCTCTTCACTCATTTTCAGATGCTGAAGTTGGGACTCTGCAAACCACGTTTCTGCTTTGCCAGTTGCCTTTTCTGCAGGCTTTGCCGCCAGAGGGCAGCTGTGGGGCTGAGGTTGGAGAGCTGAGGCTCCCTTCTCCACTCCAGCAGCTGCAGTTCGTGCCAGTAGTTGTCAGGGCCAGTGTACAGTTTTTCTAACACTTGCGGAACCAGCTTCCTGTTGCTCGCCTATGAGGCATTCCAGCCCCCAGCTGTGACCCCTTCCCCATGGTCCAAGTCCCACCTCATGGGGCCTCTTCTCTAAATGCTACCTCTTCCTTTTGTTCTTTCAGTCCTAGAGGTAGAATTTCTTCCTGCTATACCTTAGAGCTCTCTCTTCACCCTTTCACTTAACAAGTTAACGACTTTATGCCTAGTTAACAATTCTATATATTAATGTATCTTAGTTAAAGTAACCGATGTGGTTTTCTCTCCTCACTGGGCCCTAACTTTGTAGGTGAATATGGGGAAACCCTAGGAAAGTGTGGAGGGTAATGAAGAGAGCTTTGCAAAGGACCCTGGGGCCACCTATATTTAAGGGCTGCCAGCCCTTAAGGAGTGGACCAGGGAGATGCTGGAGAATCCAGAAGATTCTGTGTCTAATGGGAAAAAATCAACCAAGGAAAGAGAGAACATTCAGACTAGAGAGAGAATTATTAATGGGGCAAGGTTCCTGAGAAGGTGGAGGGAGTAGGCTTTTTCCTGCAAAGGAAAGGAAAGGAAAGGAATGAAGGCGGGTGGAGGGCAGATGGGGAGGTCATGGACTGAGAGTGCAGGATGTGGAGAGGAGGGTGCAATAGCCTCTGAAGAGGATGGAAGAGAGGGCCAGGGGTTTCCTGGGGGACAGCGCTGAGGGTCGGTGGGAGGGGGCAGTCAGAGAACAGGAAGTTGACATGATTCTAATCCATATCACTGTGTGTGTGTGTGTGTGTGTGCGTGCGTGCGTGCATGCGTGCTATTAGGACATAGCAGCCTTTTGTAGAGTGTTGACAGTGAGATTAACTCAAGGGAAGGAGTTTGTGCCAGGTGCTCAAGAGATGTGGGTATGACCATGAGGGGGATTACGTGAAGGACCCTGGGCTGGGGCTGGCTAGAAAACGAAGTGAAGCTCTTGAGGGCTGATGTACAAAACCACACAACTCTGTTTGAGCTTGTGAGCGTGTGCATAGGGTTGAACTCTCTTTAAAGCCATAAAAGGAAAAGTTTCCAAATATACTCTGGCCAGGCAGAAGAAAATCCCCCACAGAGACGGGACACTAGTTTTTAATAAAACGTGGTGGTTCATTTTTAGTTCCAACCTAATTTACAAATTACCCAAGTCAAACAGCTTATAAATCTGTATATTTAAAGTCCTTATTTATTTAGGAAAGGAGCTGTTTTTGAGAAGTAGTGTAATAAAAAGCTTAGAAAACTTTAGAACACCTCAAATATGAAGAACCAGGGATATTGTTGGAATGAACACTACTTATCTTTCACTATTTAAACTTTCTTGTGGCTGAGATCAAGTCTGATAAGCACTTTAACTTGGGCAAATAACGACTGTAATAAAATACTATGTCACTGCAAAATATACTAAATGCCTGGGCTTCTGAACTTTTCCAATAATTTTCTTGTAAATGCATTTGTATGGGGATAGTTTCCCCCTAGGATAGACTATAATTTAAAAAACTTGAATTCACTACAGCCCAATAAATTACTATTTCCCCTTAATGTTGGCAACTAGTGATTTATTTTAGTCAAATTGCAGACCTCACTAGGCATGCTTTACTGTATATGTACTTCCCTAGGGAAGTACATATAAAAGGAAGACTTTTTAATGTATTATTTGGAGGAAGCATAAAAGCTATTAAATTCATAAATTAATTTGCACATGAATTCCTAGTTTTCTGTGATTTGTAGAATTTTTGTACAAAATGGCTGTTATACTTGCATTATCCACAAGCAACTAACATATACAACTATTACTAACTCTTACATTCTGAGAATAACTTTATTGTTGCTAAATATTTTCAAATGTGTCTTTTTCACTTTTGCAATCCTGATTATGGAAAGCTATTTATATAATTTATATCTGAGACTCACTTTTTCATTGACACAAAATCTATTTTAATGCTTCTCTTATCACAGGTTTATCTAAGAAGGGCATAGGAAAAATATTTAAGCTGAAATAGGTGTAATTTTCTTTCATTCAGTCATAGAGGCGTTTGAGAATAAAATGTATCCAGAAAAATGTATGAAAAGGTGAATGTAGTATAAAATGATGAAATACTAAATGGTTTAGGGTAGTGGGGATCCAATGCCATGAAGCACAGCTATGCCATCACCTAGAGAGTATGAGCATTACTGCATTGGGGACCACGGTGGTGAGCAGTGTAGGGATCTTCACACACCTGACAGAAAAGAAATTACTTACTAGACAAAACACGAGGCAGACAAATATATGTTCAACTTATAGCTCAGCCACTAACTAGCTTTTGACTTTGGTCAGCTCTAACTTAGTCACCATTTGTTTATCTGAAAATTGGAGACAAAGGATCTCACAAGGATCTCTCAAGGTCCTTGTGAAAATCCATTGTGATTACAGGTGTTGAGTGCTGGCACCTGGAAAACTTTAGGGTACAGTAGCCTCCTGTCTTTCTGGATCCTACCCTCCTCTAGCCTCAGGTTCTGACCAAATGAATCTGGGGAGACATGGAGTAAGATTTTGCTAGAAATTAAAAGGCAAATGTCACCAACAGACCATCATCCTTTGACTGACTGCAAACTTTCAAATGTGGAACTATTTATATTTTGAAGACCTGATGCAAAATGTGTGATGGAGAAAAGTTTGTTCTAGAAATTGTCTCCTTAAAAGGGACAGTGGATAGCACTATCGATTCTTCCACCGGTGCCTTGTCATAGAAGCCCCCCAAGAATCGTCACTCTAATTTGGAAGCATGACTGAAAATGCAGACTTAAAATGCAGTTGGAATAATCAGGAAAGTTGGACCGGACAACCTGGTTATTTGAGGCATAGAGGAGAAAATCTCTTGTCAAAAATAGCTTGGCTTAATGTCTCCTTTGTTACCATATCCTTTCCAAGGACTAGCAGTGTGATTATTTCATTTGACTGTTTCTCAGAACCATCAAAAAATCAATCCCAGTTGCACCATTGGTTGACCTTCTCTACAGCAGCTGTTCATTCTTCTGTTTCTCATCAATTTGAGTCTTTGCAGAACTTGACAGCTGAAAAGGATTTTCCTGTTGGTAACCTCGTTAGGCGTGTGAGACAGGTTTCATGCATCTCTCCTCAGTTCTTGTCCTTCTCTTCTTGATGGCAGTTTCAACCCTCCCGTGAAGGTCTGTCACCCACAGTGCTCCCCACATTCTTGGCAGGTATTGACACCTCCAGAATCTCTTGCCTGGACCCTTTCATGATCAGTTCCCATTTCCACTTGTCTGCTCAACACCTTCACACTCATGTCTCACAGGTACCTCGAACCCCTCTGAGCCAAAGCTGAACTTATCTTTTCTCTTAACCATTGTTCCTTGTTAATGACATCACTATTCTCTTGGGTATAGGCTTAAAAGCTTCAGCTTCCCTTTTGCCTTCAAAATTTAAGCAGTCTCTGTTGTCTATATAGTCTGCCTTTATAGAAAGACTTTCAAATAGACTCCTCACTTAAATGTTTATGCTTTCTGCTTTATCTCAGACCCTTATTACCTTCTCTCAGGACTCCTGCAATAAGACTCCTGAAGAGCAGCCCAACTTTATCCCATTCTACAGGCTCTTGCCAACACTCAGCTCTGATGGTGGTGCTCCCCTACACCAGCGTCTTTGTGATTCCTTACTGCTTAGGGATCTAACATTCAACTTCTCATTGCCCACATGAAATCTCTATGCATTATGAGTCCAACTTACTTTCTGCTCCCTCATCTCTACTTGTATTCCAACCAAACCACTTGTAACCAGCTTTTTATTGACTACTTACTATGTTTTAGATAAAATAATAAACATTTTAAAATACTTCATTTAATCCATGTGCCATATAATGATAATATTTTGTCCATATTACAAATGAGGAAATTGAGATTGCCTAAAGTGTTACGGTTAGTAAGGAGCATTGAGAAAATTTAAATCTGAAATCCCCAAATAGACCCAATCCTTTCTTATCTGCCTTTCTATAAGTCAGAGGTGAGTTATTACTCAGTTCTTGTCTTGGTCAGAGAATTATGTAGTGATATTGGTAACAAAGTGAATTCTTTCCTGTGTGCATGGACACAACATTAACCAGTATCTTCCCCTCTGTTCATTAGTTGTGAAATCTGAGGGTGTTCAACATGGGAAAGTACTCAAAATGATAGAACCTAGCAATTTGACTCCATCAAATATGTATGAAAACACATGTTCCTACAAAACCTTGTGCAGTATTATTCATAACGGCCAAAATGTGGAAACAGTTCGATGTCCATCAACCAATGCATGGATAACAAAATAGGTATATAAATACCTATACAATTGAGTTACTCAGAAATAGAAAGAAATGAAATTCTGATGCATGGATGGACTCTGAAAATATGCTAAGTAAAAGAATCCAGTTATAGAAGACTGTATATTGTATAATTCCATTTATAGAAAATGTCAAGAACAGGCAAATCCATAAACACAGAGTTGATTAGTGGTTGCCTAGGGCTGGAGGGGAGAGAATGAGGGGAAACAGGGTGTGACAGTTAAAGGGTGTGGGCTTTCTCTTTGGAGTAATGAAAATATTCTAAAATTGATTGTGGTGATGGTTAGACAATCTAGTAAATATACTAAAAGCCATTGAATTGTACACTTCAACTGAGTGAATTATGTTGTGTGAATTACATTTCAATAATGCTATTATTTTAAAAGGCTGCTAAATGATAAAGGATTATTATGGAATTAAGAGATATGATAGTCAATTTTTAACATAAGGTATTAAAAATTCTGTATGGAAAAGAAATTCAACACTTGAATAGGCAACTACCAAACTTTCTTATTCTTGAAATAGATTATAGGGAAGCAGAAGAGATGAAAGAAAAAAGGTTTTTGGTTCTTTGCACAGAGCCCTAGGATATTTTACTTTGAGCAAAGATTATGCTTTGGTTTAGATTAGACAGGAAATACATTTTCAAAAATACTTTTTACTCTTCTATACTTGAAAAGGCAAAAATGAATATTTTACCATTTGGATAATGATGAACTTTTATTTTTAGCTTTGATATTTTAATTTTAAAAGGCGCTTAACACAAATGAGCATTTTTACCCAGCTAGATATATGTGTTTTAACACAGTTTTAAACTTATCTAAGAATATTTAACAACTGAGCTATACATGGAAGCTATTAAAAAGAAAAAAAAAAAAAAAAAACAGCTGTGGTGTTAATGACTATTGCGTACTCCCAGCCAACTGAGATTTGACAGAACATTGGACTCCAGAAGCCCTATAAGTGAATAACATGGGAAATAGTTATAAATAGGAAGAGTATCAGATATTCGCCAAAACACACAGATTCTGGTGTGACCACACAGAAAGGAGTAGGAACAGCATCAGAGTTTCTGACAAGCTGACTGAACCTTGGACACACAGACAGCAATAAAGATATTATGTTCTCCTGAGCAGATGTTAGAGGCTAGCTCAGCCCTCATCTCTTACTTGGCTCCTTTCCCGCTCCCCAGAAGGGAAAGCCAAGCGTGGGAAGATGAAATGGGGGACCTGGGTTCTGATGCTGGCCTCCCTGTATTCTTAAAAGCCCATGCACTAGAGCTGGAATGGCAGGGACCATCCACATGCTGCAGACACACTGAAAGAGTCTGGGGAGCCTGGAGGACCCCTGACCAACGTGCACAATGCCGAGTGGTTTTGTCCTGCCGCCATCCTGACGATGGTGCCTGTGGCCCTTTGAGTTTCTCCCAACAAACTTATTTATACTCCAGCTCCGCTGAGGTTCTCATCATTTCCAAACACACTTGATCTGATACTGCTGCGTCTGGGCACATACCATTCCATTTAGTCAGAATTTCCCTCTTCTTCATCTGCAAACCTCCTACTCATCCTTTCAAACTCACCTTTTCTGTGGGGCCTCCTCAGCTCCCTCAAGCAAAATTCGTCATCTCCACCGCTGTCCTCCCAAAGCTCGCTCCATCACAGCCCTTAGACCAAGCAGCATTCTCCCTCCCCAGACAGTCAGTGTCTCAATTACCAGGGTTACATCTATATTTTACAGTATTTATCACTTCGCGTGTCTGGCATATAGTTAGTACTTAATAAATGTTTGTTGAATTCCACTAGATTGAGACTCTGATATGCAGTCTAAGACTAGAGATGAGTAAACCAGTTGCCTGGCTCAGAAGTGTGTGTGTTTAATGTTGAGAGATTACTAAACTGAATAGCCAGAGCCAGAGGACCAGCTGCCTCTCATGGGAATATTCTGGGTATCAAGAGGAGAGAGAGTTGTTCAAATCATAGTATAGCGAGCATTTCAGTTTGCCGGGATTGCCACAACCAAGTACTACAGACCTCAGTCACTTAAACAACAGAACATGTTTTTTCTTCTGATTTTAGAGGTCAGGAGTCTGAGACCCCAGCATCTACAGGGTTCATTTCATTCTGAGGCCTCTTCTAGGCAGCTGTCTTCTCTCCCCATCCTCACAGGGCCTTTCCTCCGTGTGCACCTGGGTCCTCAGTGCCTCTTCTTACCAATCATATTGGATTAGAGCCCACCCTAGTGACTTCATCTAACCCCAGTTACCTCTTACCCTTTAAAGATCATATTTGCAAAGACAGTCATACTCTGAGGTGCCAGGGATGGGGTCTCCCACATACGAATTTTGTTGTTGTTCAGTCCGCCAGTTGTATCTGAATCTTTGCGACCCCATGGAATGCAGCATGCCAGGCTTCCCTGTCCTTCACCATCTCCCAGAGCTTGCTCAAACTCATGTCCATTGAATTGTGATGCCATCCAACCATCTCATCCTTTGTCATCCCCTTGTCCTCCTGTCTTCAATCTTTCCTAGAGCTTTTCCAATGAGTCGGTTCTTTGCATCAGGTGGCCAAAGTATTGGAGCTTCAGTATCAGTCCTTCCAATGAATATTCAGGGTTGATTTTCTTTAGGATTGACTGGTTTGATCTCCTTGCTGTCCAAGGGACTCCCGTGAATTTTGAAGGATGCAATTCAGCCCACAGATGTGGGTAACCACCTACTTTGCCTGAGGTTAAGGCGTGCCTGTACTTCAGATCTACAAACTCTTTTTATCTCCCTTGAACTTGAATTCAGATCTAAGCAGTGTTGACAGAGACCCTTCAAGCACACATTGAGATGGTAATTGGAAGTGGCAAGTGGGAAGCCTGGATGCTAATGCAGATTTTCTCCTCAGTGTTGTCCAGGCTGAGGCACTTTGCCTTAGAGCCCTTTCCTGGGATGGCGGGAGGTACTTGGGCTCTGACTCTGTTACAGCCTTTATTTCACAAGCTGCTTTTACGCCACAGAGGGTTGTGCCATCACAAGTGTTTGCCAGCATTTGCTCTCATTTCTCTCTGGTGAGCACTACTCTGCCCCAAACCAGCTTAGTGCTCATGAATGAGGCTAGAGCAGGAAGGATGACTTGATAAGCTACCACTGTAATAGTTAGAGACACTGAGGCCTGGGGGTGGATGGAAAGCTAGGTAAGTTGGAGGAGCACCTCATTCAGGGATAGGCGCCTCTTTTACTGTAGGACAGGGGTCCCCAACCCCCAGGCCACAGACTGCACCACATAGCAGAGATAAGTGGCAGGCGAGCCAGCGAAGCTTCCTCTGCCCCGCATCACTTACGTTACCAGCTGGGCTGCGCCTCCTGTGAGTTCAGCGGCAGCATGTGTAACGCATGTGAATCATCCCCAAGCCCTCTACCCCCGCCCTCCACCTTTGGTCAATGGAAAAATTGCCTTCCGTGAAACTGGTCCCTGGTACCAAAAACACTGGGGCCCTCTGATACAAAGCAAAAGAATCATTATAATATTGTGAAGCTGCTCAGAATGGATTCCTCTCGGAAAGAGCAATACTGGAGTGATTTCCTGAGATAAGTTTGTGTTTATACGGTTGGCCCTCCAAAGATGATCTCCCCTTCCTTTAGTTAAATATTTCTCTAAGTGAGGTGCCAGGCCACTGATGGTAGACTCACATGGGGATCGTAACAAAACAGTTTCCTCTGTACCTCATGATGACTGAATTGGGATCTCTGGGTGGATGTAGGAAATTCTAATTCTGCCAGTGTTATTCTTACCCAAACACGTGTGAACCACTGATTAACTGCCTGGAAAAGTAGGAGAGCCACTGCCAGGCGAGCGGTTCTGCTTGGATTGTGGCCTTATGATCCATTCAGCCTTCCTGTGGGTGTGGTTCACAGAAAGACTCGGACTGACAGCCACAAAGTCCAGGTACCAAGGCCCCAGCTCCTGAATCACACTCTGGGTCTCTGCCCACAGCTCCAGTTGATCTCTCTTCCTTATCCCCTTATTCTTTGAAGTCACAGGTTGGATCATCCCTCATTTAAAAAAAGAAAAGTGCCTGAAAGTTTCCTAATCCTGAAATGACTCAATATTGGTGGTGGCGCAGTTAGTAGAAGGGAACTATCACACCCAGCCTCTGGGAACGTTAACTGGTACGATTTCTTCCAGAGGACATTTTGGCAGTGTGCAGTGAGAAACTCTGAATTCTATTTCCAGAAATGAATCCCAAGGGCAAATGGAGAGATTCTGTCAAAGACTATATACAAGAATATTCATCAGAGCCTTATTTGTGATGGTGACACATATTCAACAGAGAGGAAACTTGTCAAAAAACTTGTCATAAAATTAAAATATTAAGTAATCATTTAAAATTCTATTGTCACAAAATACCTAACAGGTTGGAAAATACATTTGATTAAGTTTTTTTAAAGTAAGGCAAAAATCTCTCCACATATATAATTTCAATTCTCCCACCCCCTGCCATACACACACACACACACACACACACACACAATTGTCTAGCTGCATCTGAAAAGAAATATACATAGTTGTTAAAAATGATTATTAGGGGCTTTCACAGGTAAATAAGAGGGCAGGAACCCTGAGGATTCCATCACCCAAGTATTCTATAAACTTACATTAATCTATTGCTGTCATCTGCACTTGAGCTGAGAGCAGTGAACTGGAGTGAACAGAAACTTGGATTTGGGGCGGAGGTGAAAATAGGCAGTCGAAAAGCAAAACACTTAGGGCAACGGCTCTCAAACCTCAGTGTGTGAAATGATCACCTGGGGAGCCGGTTAAAATGCAGAGTCCTTCTAGAAATTAAATTTCTATGTAAGAGATAGGGCTTAGTAATTTTCATTTTAATAAGCCCCTGGTGTAATTTTGCTGCAGGTGACCTGAGGGTAGTAGCACCTGGAGGAAGTATAAGCCAAGGGCTTATACTGTTGACAGAGAGGGCCCCAGAGGAGATCTAGGGAAGCAAAGGGTGCTGAGAAGCTAGGGTGAGGGGTAAAGAAAGAGGTATCAGATTTCAGCAAGTTCCTTTCTGTACCATGTGAACCAGGACTATTTACTGTAGTATCAGGAATTTTAGAATAGTCTGAAAGCCCTTTGTAGGATAACTTATAGGATACAGTTATCATTTTAAATATGATTTCCAATGGAAAATATGTTTCAAGTTTTAAAAACAAACTTCCACCTGAACTTTTGGAATTCAATTTGTTCCTGTCCTGAGGACTATCTATTCCAACCACCATTGCCATAAACCTCCCAACCCTGATATAGCTCTTTAGATGCCCTTCAATTGTTCACATTGCTTTTTAGCTCATTTATAAAAATAGAAAAGAGGAGAAATCTATTTTTGACCAAAAAAAAAAAAAAAAAACAACCAGATATTCACTGTTAAACATAAGATTACGTTTCTTCTCAAGCCAAAAAACTGAGTTAGGTTTGAGCCTCTGTTTTTCTTTTTTCACAAGGAACTTTAGATTTTTGCCTTTTTGGAAAATGATAGTATGAGGAATAGGGAGGAATGTAGCTTAAAAATTCTGATCAACTTCTTTAGATTTGGTCTTGAATTTGGAAGGGTCCCTTAAAATTTTATAAATTTCAATAGCTCTAAAGAAGAAATTATTGAGCAAATCTCTTTTGACAGGCATGGAGTAGGAAGTAAGAAAAACTGCCAACATTGAATGTGTATACAAAGAACGTGCTGTCGTACAGTTTGCTGGTTATAATAAGTTGTTTAAAGGAAAGTTCAGACGTGATTTGGAAGCAAGTTTGAAAGTGTTGGCAGCGGGGTGCGTTGGGGCGGCAGTTGTTCCTGTCTGTCTTGACTGTGTACAGATGATGGTGATTAAAGGGGCTCCTAAGGTGCCACCCTCTCCTCATATTTTAATTCGTTTGTAAAATGTGCTCTGTTCAGTCGCTCAGTCCTGTTCTTAGAACAGGACTGAGGTCTTTTCGGCCCCATGAACTGTAGCCCACCAGCTCCTCTGCCCATGGAGTTTCCCAGGCAAGAATACTGGAGTGGGCTGCTATTTCCTACTCCAGGGGATCTTTGTCACCCAGGGATAGACCCCTAGTCTCCTGCATTGGGGTAGATCTTTTATCACTTGCGCCACCTGGGAAGCCCCCATTTGCAAAATAAAAATTATAGGCCCCAAGAACTGAGCTAGATCGTCACAGTTTAAACCACCAAGGACAAAGGGTGCTTAGACGAGACTTTGCAAACTTTAAAAGCAAAATGTTTGGTTCAAACAGTCCTTTGGCTAAAGCAGAAGCCGAGGCTGGCCCCTCAGTCCTTTGAATACCCCAGATCAGACATTTGTAGGATTCTTCAGTTCCAGCAGCAGAATCTGACTCTGGCCCATTCTCAGAATTGCTGGGTAAGCTGAAGATCAGCTCAGCTTCAGAAAGGACTATAGAAGCTCCTGAGTTTTGAACAGCAAGAGCTAATGGCAGTCTCTCCAGGGCCCATCGCTGGAACCAGGTTTGGCATTCCTCAGCTCTACGAGCCTTGCTTGGGTCTCATGTCCGTTCTTTGATTTAGGAGTGTGGGAACCTTCTGATTGACCCCACACTGATGGAAGAGGATGGTTAGCAGAAGAAAGAGGAGTTGATAGTAGGAAACTGAAACTTGTGTGTCCACTATAGTAGTCCTTTGATGTCTCCTCCAGCCTCCAGATTCTAGGATTACTGTTCCACCATCAGAAAATTCCCACTTGCAACAGTGAGTCAAAATGGCCTCAAGCTCTGTTCTAGTTTCAATTTTTAATCTCAGAGAATAGCAGCATCAACATAGAAGTGAAAAAATGTATTAGGTGGGCAATTCAGTGTCTTTTGCAAATTTTTAAGAATGAATATTTGTAAGGTCTCAGACTTTTTGGTCAGATTATGTTTGAATTTTGTGTGCCCTTGGGTAAATTTTCTTACTTTTCCTGAGCCTCAGTTTCCTCCTCTGTGAAATATGAGTCACTGGGTTTTTATTGGGTTGTTTTATGACAAATGCTTATTGTAGTGCCTAGCCTTATTAAATGATACTTATTATTCTAAAATGAAATTTCCTCTGAAATGTTGATCATGCAAACTTATACAGCCATATTTTAATGAATTCATTTTCATAAATTCATTAAAACTTGGAGATAGGGTAAACAGATAGTTCTTGATTCTCAACAACCAAGCCCAAAGGCTCTAAGGAAATGAATGGTAGCAATTCACTGATTCACTAAAGCTGCAGATTTGTGGTCTATGAGCACAGACGTGCCAGAGGGATTATGTCCAGGTACACAGCTGGTATTTATATTTGACAGCAACTGAGGCAACATGATGGAGATATTACAAATCCTCACCCCAAAGACTCACCTGGCTTTTCCTGAAAAGGTTTCCTCCCCAGTGCCTCCCACATAATGGCATGGATACCATATTTCTATAGAATATTACAGAATCAAAATCCCGTACATCCTTTGTCCTTTGGCAAATGGGAGAGGTTGCTGTGACTCTTTGAAACATCATTGTGATGACTAAACTACAGATGTGTTCCAGGCCAACACTGCATCTTGGGAGTTACGAAACCACATGCTTCCGGCAGCAGCTCACTAAAGGATTTTAAAACAAAGAGGGGCTGAAGTCTGGGGAGAGAATTCCACTCACTTAGTTCATCACAAGCACCTTATTAGGAATGGGAAATGGGGAAAGGAACTGCTTCTAATGCAGATTTACAAATTATCCTGGTGTGACCAGAATTATGTCAGAGAAAGAGAGAGGGATTCCGGCCCTTCCACTGAACACACTTCCTTCCTGTGGAGAGTGTGAGTTGGAAAGTTTCCCCTTCCCTCTCACAGATGCTCGTGTTCAAAAGCTCAGCGTTAACCCTCCATGCTGCCTTCTTGAGCTCTCAGAAGAAACAGGTGATTCAGCAACTCTAGTCTCCTTGGGGGGCCATGGAAACCCAAGAAATACTAAGACCATGCAGGAATCAGTATAAGATAAAAACTCATTTCTGCAGCTCGCAGGCCCGTGGGGATGGACAGCTTTGTGAACTTTCTGCACACGTGGCCAAACCCCTTGCTCAGCTAGAGGAGATTTCAATCAACAAGCTTATCTGCGCTTAATGGAACCGTGTCCAAATTTGTCACCAGGCCATGTTCGAAGGAACAAGCAATTGATTGAAGTCATTTCGGATGCAGGAAATCCTGTGTTTACTACCTAGGAAATGCTACATAAAGGTTGGGATTTTTTCCCCTTGTAACGCTCTTTCGAACTGAAATTTTGCAGCAGGGCCACCACTGATAAGAAGAACATGGCTTGGGAAATGACCATATGGTGATAGTCAATCATACACAATAGGCCTTACTTCTTTGTCCCCATCCTGGTTCTCAAAGTTGCTTGATACAATTGCTCCCTTCAGGGAGTCCAGTCACTTACGGGTGCGTGTCTTGGGTGCCCATGCCTTCAGGGAGGTGGTACCATCTCCCTGTTGCTGTTCAGTCGCTAAGTCGTGTCCGACTCTTTGCAACCCTATGGACTGCACTCACCAGGCTCCCCTGTCCCTCACCATTTCCTGGAGTTTGCTCACATTCATGTCCATTGAGTTGATGGTGCTATCTAACCATCTCATCCTGAATGTGTCTAAAAGGATGTAGGAGAGAAATGCCTTGAAAATACTGAACTCATCTGTAGAGATAATGATGGAGAGAGACAATGAGAATCACTCAATCTCAGTTAATCCAACTGAATCAGCTAAATGGACACAAAGTAGGTGTTTTCTGAAGTCACCAGGTTATGCAATGATGTCCACACTTGTGACTAAAGAGCTTCCTCTAGTCAAAAGATTAAAGGCTGCAGACAAAATCTGATGGACATTACATAGCACGGCAAAGACATGTGGTCATATATCTAAAGAAAAAAGATTCCAACAGAAGACAGAGATAGGGCATTCAGAAAAGGGCTGAGTAGATGTACAGTCATCAGAATATATTCAACACTCCCCAAGAATCCAGTGTCTCCAAGTATTACAGTCTTACCATCAAGGCTGTAACTAGAGTGGGCAAGAGTTCCTCTTTTAATTAACTTAGCTGTGAGACATTCCTTTAGATTACTAATTTTGTTTTCTTTCTGTTTATTTTGCACTTTTCTCATTGTTTAAACTTTTAGTTAATTTTTAGTCATTCTCTGGCTAAGAAATGAAAACATCAACATACATAACTTTGCCTTTGAATTTGGGTTTTATTCTATATATTTTAGCTATATTTTTTATTTATTTATTTATTTATTTTTTTAGCTATATTTTTTAGATAACAACGTATATACTCATTACTTTATAGAGTTGCCATATTTAGCAAGTAACATATCAAACTCTGCATTTAAATTTCAATTTCAGATAAACAACAGATAAATTTTTTGGTGTAAATGTGTCTCAAATATTGCATGGGACATACTTACACTAAAAAATTATTATCTGAAATTATAATTTAATTGGGTATCCTGTATTTTATCTGGCAACCCTATTTTTTTTTCCATTTATTTTTATTAGTTGGAGGCTAATTACTTTACAATATTGTAGTGGTTTTTGCCATACATTGACATGAATCAGCCATGGATTTACATGTATTCCCCATCCTGATCCCCCCTCCCACTGCCCTCTCCACCCTATCCCTCTGGGTCATCCCAGTGCACCAGGCCCGAGCACTTGTCTCATGCATCCAACCTGGGCTGGTGATCTGTTTCACCCTAGATAGTATACATGTTTCGATGCTGTTCTCTCGAAACATCCCACCCTCGCCTTCTCCCACAGAGTCCAAAAGTCTGTTCTGTACAATCTGTGTCTCTTTTTCGTTTGCCATAATAGGGTTACGTTCCATCTTTCCTAATTCCATTATAGCGTTAGTATACTGTATTGGTCTTTAATTCTGGCTCACTTCACTCTGTATAAGGGGCTCCAGTTTCATCCATCTCATTAGAACTGATTCAAATGAATTCTTTTTAACGCTGAGTAATATTCCATGGTGTATATGTACCACAGCTTCCTTATCCATTCATCTGCTGATGGGCATCTAGGTTGCTTCCATGTCCTGGCTATTATAACAGTGCTGCGATGAACATTGGGGTGCACGTGTCTCTTTCAGATCTGGTTTCCTCAGTGTGTATGCCCAGAAGTGGGATTGCTGGGTCATATGGCAGTTCTATTCCAGTTTTTTAAGGAATCTCCACACTGTTCTCCATAGTGGCTGTACTAGTTTGCATTCCCACCAACAGTGTAAGAGGGTTCCCTTTTCTCCACACCCTCTCCAGCATTTATTGCTTGTAGACTTTTGGATAGCAGCCATCCTGACTGGCGTGTAATGGTACCTCATTATGGTTTTGATTTGCATTTCTCTGATAATGAGTGATGTTGAGCACCTTTTCATGTGTTTGTTAGCCATCTGTATGTCTTCTTTGGAGAAATGTCTGTTTAGTTCTCTGGCCCATTTTTTGATTGGGTCATTTATTTTTCTGGAATTGAGCTGCAGGAGTTGCTTGTATATTTTTGAGATTAATCCTTTGTCTGTTTCTTCATTTGCTATTATTTTCTCCCAATCTGAGGCTGTCTTTTCACCTTACTTATAGTTTCCTTTGTAGTGCAAAAGCTTTTAAGTTTCATTAGGTCCCATTTGTTTAGTTTTGCTTTTATTTCCAATATTCTGGGAGGTGGGTCATAGAGGATCCTGCTGTGATTCATGTCGGAGAGTGTTTTGCCTATGTTCTCCTCTAGGAGTTTTATAGTTTCTGGTCTTACATTTAGATCTTTAATCCATTTTGAGTTTATTTTTGTGTATGGTGTTAGAAAGTGTTCTAGTTTCATTCTTTTACAAGTGGTTGACCAGTTTTCCCAGCACCACTTGTTAAAGAGGTTGTCTTTTAAAAATATGGAACGCTTCACGAATTTGCGTGTCATCCTTGCACAGGGGCCATGCTAATCTTCTCTGTATTGTTCCAATTTTAGTATATGTGCTGCAGAAGCAAGCACCTGGCAACCCTATTTTAAACAGATCTTAGATGTAGTTTTGGTTAACTTTTGACCCAGTATTTCTTGGAAAATCTTCTTCCCAAATGATGGTGATATTTTTTGTTTAAACTTTTATTATTAAGTTCTGCTCTTTTGGTGCATGTATGGCTTAATTTTAGGAACATAAGCATAGATGGGTGGGTGTCAACTGGGAGAGATATTACTCCCCAGGGGACCCTTAGCAGTGTCTGGAGACATTTTTGCTTGTCACATCTTGGGAAGGTAGAGGCCAGAGCCACTGCTAAATATCCTATGATGCACACAATAGTACCTACAGCAAAGACTTATTTTGTAGAAAATGTATTGGTAATTGCCTCATCAATTGCATTAGTCACATCATCTCTGTTTTTTGCATATTTGATCTATCAAAGAGAATGGTATATTGAAGTCAGTCACTCAGTTTAACACACACCGTGAGATCCTCTAGTATGGCAGACCTTGTTCCAGGTGCTGGGAATCCTCAGTGAACAAAGCAGAGTAACATTGCTGACTTCATGGAGCTTTTATTTTAATGGGTGGGGTTGGAGCAGGAGACGTAATTAAAAAAAATAGTATGTAACATATATGATAAGTGTTATGAAGGAGAGCAGAGAACAGGGATGGTTGCCAGGATATGTGTGGACTGTAATCATAAATTGAGTAGCAAGAAGGTTACATAAGAAAAACCTCAGGGAATCCATGGCGGTCCAGTGGTTAGCACTCCACATCTTTATTGCCTGGGGCCTGGGTTCAATCCCTGGTCAGGGAACTGAGATCCTGCAAGCCATATGATATAGCCAAAAAAAAAGAAAAGAAAATTACTCTCAAGAAGATGACAGAGAAAGTGATGTGGTAGCTTAGGGAAGAGTGTTTTAGGCAAAGGAAACAGAAGTGCAAAGACTCTGATGTAGGTCAGCACTTGGTATGATCAAGGAAGAAGAGAAGCCAAGGGAGAAAAGGAAAGTAACAGGGACAGATGAGGTCAGAGGGGTGATGGAGCTGGGTGGGCATCCAGACCATTTAGGACCAAAGGTACTGTTGTGACAATTGCTACATTTATTCTAAGTGAGATAGCTAGGCAGGGCTTCAGCAGACTGCAGCGATTTTACATACACCTTGAAAACATCACTTTGTTTATTACGTTGGGAATAGATTATGGGGGGAAAAGGCTGAAACAGAGAGACTAGTTAGGAGGCCATTGCCATAGTCCAGAGGAGAGATGACGGTGCTTCGTTGCTGGTGAGGGCGGGTAACAGTGGAAATTGTAAGAACTGATTGAATCTATTAGGCACAAACCAACACACGGCTGGAAGGCACGCAATATGGTACAGCCCCTCTGAGGGGAATTTAACAGTCCTTAATAAAATGACCTAGGTGTTGACTCTTCAGCCTAGTGATCCCACTTCTAGGAGTTTATACTGAAAATAAACCTCCAACAATAATTAATAGAGAAGCACAAGGTTATTTATTGCAATGATATATGTAACTGGAAAATTTTGGCGACTGGTCGAATAAACTATGTTTAATCAGTGGCTTCCCAGGTGGTGCTTAAGAATCGACCTGCCAAGGCAGGAGACATAAGAGATGCGGGTTTGATCCCTGGCTCAGGACAATCCCCTGGAGGAGGGCATGGCAACCCACTCCAGTATTACTGCTTGAAGAATCCCATGGACAGAGGAGTCTGGGAGGGTACCGTTCATAGAGTCGCTGAGTCAGACATGACTAAAGCAACTTAATACATACACACACACATATTCAGTAGACACAATGGGATACAATGCAGCTGCAAACATTAATGATGTTGAAGATCTGTGTGAATCAATATGGAGTAATTTCCAGCAGATTTTAAGTGTAAAAGGCTCACTGAAAAAGAGCATATTACCTTTTGTGCAAAAAAGAAGGAAAAATAAGTGAACGCTTACATTTATCATTATAAAAGAAACGTTAAAGTTGAGTACCTCCAACTTTGTTGTTGCTCAGTCGCTCAGTCAAGTCTGACATTTGCAACCCCAAGGACTGCAACATGCCAGGCTTCCCTGTCCTCCACCATCTCCTGGAGTTTGCTCAAACTCATGTCCATTGAGTCAGTGATGCCATCCAACCATCTCATTCAGTGTCATTCTCTTCTCCTCCTGCCTTCAATCTTTCCCAGCACGAGGGTCTTTTCCAATGAGTTGGCTCTTTGCATCAGATGGCCAAAGTACTGGAATTTCAGCTTTAGCATCAGTCCTTCTGATGAGTACTCTGGATTGATTTCCTTTAGGATGGACTGGTTTTACCTCCTTGCAGTCCAATGACTCTCAAGAGTCTTCTCCAGCACCTCAGTTCAAAAGCATCAATTATTTGGCGCTCAGCCTTCTTTATAGTCCAACTCTCCTATCCGTACATGACTACTAGAAAAACCATAGCTTTAACTAGATGGACCTTTGTCAGCAAAGTGATGTCTCTGCTTTTTATTATGCTGTCTAGGTTCATCATAGCTTTTCTTCCAAGGAGCAAGAGTCTTTTAATTTCATGGCTGCAGCCACTGTCTGCAGTGATTTTGGAACCCCAAAAAATAAAGTCTCTCACTTTCCATTGTTTCCCCATATATTTGTCATGAAGTGATGGGACTGGATGGCATGATCTTAGTTTTTTGAATGTTGAATTTAAAGCCAGCTTCTTTTTCACTCTCCTCTTTTATTCATCAAGAGGCTCTTTAATTCCTCCCTGCTTTCTGCCATTATGGTGGTATCATCTGCATATCTGAGGTTATTGATACTTCTCCCAAAAAATTTGATTCCAGCTTGTGCTTCATCCAGCCCTTTGTTTTGCATGATGTACTTTGCATGTAAATTAAATAAGCAGGATGACAACATACAGCCTCAATGTACACATTACCCAATTTTGAAACCAGTCTTTTGTTCCATGTCCGATTCTAACTGCTGCTTCTTGACTTGCATACAGGTTTCTCAGGAGGCAGGTAAGGTGGTCTGATATTCCCATATCTTTTAGAATTTTCTACAGTTTGTTGTGATCCACACAATCAAAGGCTTTACCATACTCAATAAAGCAGAAGTAGTTGTTTTTCTGCAACTCTCTTGCTTTTTTGATGATCCAGTGGATGTTGGCAATTTGCTCTCTGGCTCCTCTGCCTTTTCTAAATCCAGCTTGTATATCTAGAAGTTCTCCGTTCACATCCTGCTGAAGCCTAACTTGAAGGGTTGTGAACATTACCTTGGTAGCATGTGAAACTTGCAGTTGTGCGGTAATGTGAACATTCTTTGTCATTACCCTTCTCTGGGATTGGAACGAAAACTGACATTTTCTAGTCCTGTGGCTACTACTGACTTTTCCAAATTTGCTGGCACATTGAGGGCAGCACTTTAACAGATTCATCTTTTAGGATTTGAAATAGCTCAGCTGGAATTCCATTATCTCCACTAGCTTTGTTTATAGTAATGCTTCCTAAGACCCACTTGACCTTCACACTCCAGGATGTCTGGCTCTAGGTGAGTGACCACACCATCATGATTATCCAGGTTATTAAGATCTTTTTTGTATAGTTCTTCTGTGTATTCTTGCCACCTCTTCTTAATCTCTTCTGCTTCTGTTAAGTCCTTAGCGTTTCTGACCTTTATTGTGCCCATCTTTGAATGAAATGTTGCCTTGGTTTCCCTGATTTTCTTGAAGAGATCTCTAGTCTTTCCCATTCTATTGTTTTCCTCTATTTCTTTGCATAAGTCTTATCTCTCCTTGTTCTTCTTTGGAACTCTGCATTCAAATGGGAATATCTTTCCTTTTCTCCTGTGCCTTTCACTTCTCTTCTTTTCTCAGCTATTTGTAAGGCCTCCTCAGACAGCCATTTTTCCTTGTTGCATTTCTTTTTCTTGGGGTTGGTTTTGGTTACTGCTTCCTACAATGTTATGAACCTCTGTCCATAGTTTTTCAGGTACTCTCTCAGAACTAATCTCTTGAATCCATTTGTCACTTCCACTGTATAATCATAAGGGATTTGATTCAGGTCATACTTGAATGGCCTAGTAGTTTTCCCTACTTTCTTCAATTTAAGTCTGAATTTTGCAATAAGGAGCTGATGATCTGAGCCACAGTCAGCTCCTGGTCTTATTTTTGCTGACTGTATAGAACTTCTCCATCTTTGGCTGCAAAGAATATAGTCAATCTGATTTCGGTGTTGACCATCTGGTTATGTACATGTGTAGAGTCATCTCATGTGTTGTTGGAAGAGGGTGTTTTCCATGACCAGTGCATTCTCTTGGCAAATCTCTGTTTGCCTTTGCCCTGCTTCAGTTTGTACTCTAAGGCCAGACTTGCTTGTTACTCCAGGTATCTCTTGACTTCCTACTTTTGCATTCCAGTCCCCTATGATGAAAAGGACATCTTTTTTTGGTTTTAGGTCTTAGAACTATTCAGCTTCTTTGGCATTAGTGGTTGGGACATACACTTGGATTACTGTGATGCTGAATCTTTTGCTTTGTCAGTGAATCGAGATCACTCTGTCATTTTTGAGATTGCACCCAAGTACTGCAATTCAGACTCTTTTGTAGACTATGAGCATTATTCCATTTCTTTTAAGAGATTCTTTCCCACAATAGTAGATATAATGGTCATCTGAATTAAATTCATCCATTCCTATTCATTTTAGTTCACTGATTCCTAAAATGTTGATGTTCACTCTTGCTGTCTCCTGTTTGACCACATCCCATTTATCTTTCATCATGGACCAAACATTCTAGGTTCCTATGCAATATTGTTCTTTATAGCACTGGACTTTACTTTCACTACCAGACACGTCCACAACTGGGCATCATTTCCACTAAATGTTAAAGCTGAGTACCTACAACTTCAGAGTTGAGTGAAAGGGACACAGGAGAATCTATGTATATATCTCTTTCATAGAGTTTTGACTTTGAAAGTATGTTGGTTGACTGCATATTTAAAACATAAAATTAGTAAGATTAAGAAGGGGACAAAACCTAACCAAAACTGAAAGAAAATGGAAACAAATGAAACTAGTGTATTTCATGGAGAAGGAAATGGCAACCCACTCCAGTATGCTTGCCTGGAAAATCCCATGGACGGAGGAGCCTACCTACAGTCCATGGTGTCGCCAAGAGTTGGGCAGGACTGAGCGACTTCACTTTCACTTTTCACTTTCATGTATTGGAGAAGGAAATGGCAACCCACTCCAGTGTTCTTGCCTGGAGAATCCCAGGGATGGAGGAGCCTGGTGGGCTGCCGTCTATGGGATTGCACAGAGTCGGACACGACTGAAGCGACTTAGCAGCAGCAGCAGCAGTGTATTTCAAAACATTACTATACCCTGGTGGCTCACATGGTAAACAATCTGCCTGCAATGCAGAGACCCGAGTTCAGTTCCTGGGTCAGGAAGATCACCTGGAGGAGGGAAGGCTACCGTCCATGGAGTTGCAAAGAGTCAGACAGGACTGAGTGACTAACACTTAACACTTACAAAAGGGGGAGGAAAAAAGAGCCAATCCAAGTAGTTTTATGCACACATTTTTCGATTATCTTTCTCAGCCTGGAGGAGAGTGAAATGTGGGGAGGGGAAGTAGAAGAGAACACTGCATACAAATTCTGTGCTCTTTAGTAGATTAGTTTTCAGTAGTGTTGTGTAAGAAGCAATTCAGAAGCTCTTTTATATTCAATATAGGAGTGAGCAAATGAGTAAATGTGTTGATATGCTTAGGACTTGGAGTTCTCACTCTGGAAGGAGAGACATACAAATACAGAAGAGGAGACAAGGAGGACCCTGTGGGGATAGAGTAGAATTTGGGGTATTGGTGTGAGCTGTCATTTCTAAAACATCTTATGGGTATATTTGTTTTGGTGCACATGTATATTTTTGGGCTTCTCTGGTGGCTCAGATGGTGAGGAATCTGCCTGCAATATAAGAGTCCTGGGTTCAATCCCTGGGTTGGGAAGATCCCCTGGAGGAGAGTATGGCGACTCACTCCAGTATTTTGCCTGGAGAATCCCCATGGACAGAGGAGCCTGGCAGACTACAGTCCATGGGGTCGCGCAGGGTCGGACACGACTGAGTGACTAAGCATAGCACAGATTTCTGTGTATGTGTGTTATATGGATATATACATGTTTATGTTTCCTCACTATGTGGAAAGGGTCAAGAAGCAAAATAAATCTTGATCCCTAATAATATGCCCGCTGAAAGGCATCAGAATTCCTTGGAGAAATGTCTCACTCCAAGGCTGAGGCAGGGTAGGTACAAGATAAACCTGGAAACTTTGGTTTTGTTAGAAAATCACAATGTTTTTTTAAAAATATGATATGTTACAAGGACACAGGAGCAAGCTTGAGAGGGCTCATTCTGGTCAAATCTAGAACAATGTGAGCATAAAAAAATTACTGACAAAACAGGACTTTATGAGCCCATATTAATCATAGATAATTAACAGTGGAAGAGATAGGAGGGATCTTGCTTACAGTAGAACGTTGAGACCAACTGGTAAATGCAGAGAGAATGTTGGAACTGAACTATATCATTACTTTGTAATTATTATAAAGATTGTTTCAGCCAAAAACCACTGATGGATGCTAAACCTATGGGGATATTTTGGTGAGGAGCAGAGTGCTTATTAATTTTGAAAAAGAACAAAACCCTGTGATTAATTACACAGAGAAGAAATTGGGTGATACCTTGACTGGGTGATCAGAACTTATGTCACCTAAGAGGGATGGACAAAAAAGTGTTTCAAGATGTGATTTCTTGATACCGTGTGTGGTGTCTTCCAGCTGAGAATTTATTACCTAATTCTAAAAGAACACAAAAGAAGTGAAAACCATGAAAGAAGTAGGTTGCAGGGGGGGGGTGGGTGGTACTTGTTTTCCTTGGCTTGTGGCCCCCTTCCATCTTCAAAGGCAAAAGTCACACTACCTCTTGCTTCTGTTCCCACATCTTCTCTGATCCTCCTGCATCTTTCTTATAAGGACCCTTATAAGATTACATTGGGTCCACCTAGATGATGCAGGACAGACTTCCTGTGTCAGGATCCGTAATCATATCTGCACAGCCCTCTTTGCCATGTAAGGTAACATAGTACATATTCACAGGTTCTGGGGATTAGAACATGGTCATCTTTGTGGCAGCCATTCTCCAATGACAGGACTACTGTTAAAAAATATCAATGTCATGAAAGATAAAAGCTGATAAGAGGCTAAAGAGATATGACAACTAAATGCAATATCTGAATCTTGGACTAGATCCTTTTCTGGAGGGGTGAAATGATGTAAAGGACATTCATTCTTATCCCAGCTGACAAAATTGGAACATGCATTGTTGATTAGACACACATATCAGTATAAATTTGTAAAGCTGATAGATGTAGTGAAATAATCTATGAATATAGCCCTATTCTTAGGAAATGCATACTGCAGTATTCAGGAATTAAGGGCCATGATAACATGCAACTGGGATTTCCCTGGTGACTCAGATGGTAAAGAATCCGTTTGCAATGCAGGAGAGCTGGGTTTGATCCCTGGGTTGGGAAGATCCCCTTGAGGAGGGCATGACAACCCACTCCAGTATTCTTGCCTGGAGAATCCCCATGGACAGAGGAGCCTGGCGGGCTACAGTCCACGGGGTCGCAAAGAGTTGTACACGACTGAAGTGACTTAGCACACACGCACTACAGGTTAGGAGAAGTGAAATCAGTGTGCGGGTGATTTTCACCCATTGGTTGCAGCTCTGCCTTCTAGGGAAATAGAAAATAAATCTTCTCCCTCTTCAAATGTGTGAGGCCCACTGCCGTGTCTCCTTCATAATTTGTGAGCTATAAGGTTCTTGTCAGAGGATGCGTCTGAGACAGTTTTGAAGCCTCCTCATTGGGAAGTGTTTTGGTTGGATCTAAAATGCAGCGTCCGCTCAAACAGCGCCATCCAGCTGTGGCCACCCCCGTGACAAGAGCAGGGGGCCCATCCCGTGAGTTAGATTTGCTCCTTCCTCTGCTTCCAACTTCACGCTGCCCAGGTCACAGTCCTGTACAGGGAGAGCCGTGTCAGCGGCATGCACTGATTTTATGACTAAATCAACGCATGTGGTTGCAATGCAGCTCCCATGGGGCTCTGAGGATCTGCATTACCGCGGCTGCCTGGAAAACAAAAGGACACTCTGGAATGCGCTTCTTGGCTGCTGAAACGTAATCTGCTCTAAGCAATTGTGTGACTGTTGAACAATGCCATCAGGACAGCGTGTTTAATGCTAGTTAGTCAGCAGGCTGCAGTGACTCCCTGGCACCTAGAGACCTCTGAGGCAGAACCATGACATCCTTTGATGGAAAGTTGTAGAACTGCTCTGCCCAGCTCCCAAAACAGGGAAGTGAAGGTACTATGGAAGTCTGCGAGGGCCCCAGTTCATGCACACCAGAAACAGACAACTCAAGAATGATCAGGTTCCAGTGCGTCACATAGAAATCAGGACAATGAAGCTTGGGAACAGTCATCTGGGGGGAGGATTTTAATGCTTTGATTTTAATGGGGATAGTTCCAGGAGTGGCCAGGGTCAGCTGCACCACATGCTCGTGAGGGAAAGTCTATGCCAGCTGCCCTGGAAGCGTCATTTCTCCAGACTGCGTGGCACAGACTCCTCCCCTTTGCGCTAATCCTTCAGCAGCACCCAGCGCTGAAGCACGCCGTCTGAAACGGGGCCGGCCCGACCTGTCCCAGCAGTGCCGCTAGCCGACTCGGAAGGCCAAGCTCTTGGTGTGAACTCACCAGCCATAAAAATGTCAGGTCACTAAACAGCTGGTGCATTTCAGGGTCAAATATCTCACATTCAAGGCGATAGGAGAGGACTGTTTTTCTGCCAAAGGCTTTTAAGACAGTTCCAAATAATGAGGTCTTTATGATGGTGGAGGAACTAATGAAACTGGTTTGAGGGAAGGAAGAGAGCAGGAGGGAGTGGGGGGAAAGGCAGGCTTTTCCTGTGTGCCTTCTAGTGACAGTCAACCCGTAGAAACTCTCAGTCTGGAAATCCTAAAAGTTTATCATCTGAACTGCTTGAGTGTAACTAGCTCACTAGTGACCAACTCTGCCTTTGTTTCTGCCTCCCCTCTTCCAGTGCCGCCCCCCAGATAAAGTTAAGAGCTGAGACATGGACAGCAAGGTCCTATTGGTCTTAGAGTTAATCCTGAGCTTTTAGAGGCTGGGGCTGAAGTCTCAAAGGGTGTTTTTTTTTTTTTTTTTGAAATATGCCCAGATGTGAATAAGCTGGGGAAGTCAGAGGGCACCCTAAGTTAACAAAGAGAGCCTTAGCCGAGTGGGTGTGTGCGAGGGGAGGGCAGCCTTGGTGGGTTTGGTAGGGAAGTGTCTGGCCAGGCGTACACGAGCTTTTCTCTTTAAAGTTAATTTTTATTGGACTATAGCTGCTGTACAATATTGTTAGTTTCTGCTCTACAGCAAAATGAGTCCGCCATACAGATACATAAATCCCCTCCCTCTTGGCCGTCCTCCCTATTGCGGTCACAACAGGGCGCTGAGTAGAGTTCCCTGTGTTAGACAGTAGGTTCTCATTAGTTACCTATTTTATACATAGCAATGAATATATGTCAGTCTCAAATCTCTCAGTTCATCCCACCACCCTCCCCTTTTCCCGCTTGGTATCCATATTTGTTCTCTACATCTGTGTCTGTACTTCTGCTTTGCAAGTAAGATCATCTCTACCATTTTATTAGATTCCAAAAATATGAAACACTTCACGAATTTGTGTATCATCCTTGCACAGGTCCATGATAATCTTCTCTTTATCATCCTATTTTAGTATATGTACTGCTGAAGGGAGCAGGACTTTTCTCTTTAAGCATCTGGTAGACACCTCCTTTTCCCTGCTACCCTGTCTTCCTGAGTCATTGGTTGGCATCACAATCACCTCCTCTCTTGGCACTCCTCCTATCCCTGAGTCAGGATGGCCCCTCAATCTCACTTGACTTAGGAAGGTATTTTTACATTGGAAGTGAGATGGGAGGATGGGGGTAAGGATGCTAAGAGATGCTCACCATTGATGCGGGGATTGCAGCTTCCTTTGCCACAGCAATGTCCACACATGACCGTGAAGGGTGTAAATTAAGTGGGAGATGGTAAGATCAATACAGAACTGTTGCCTTTCTTCTTCCTCCCAATGAAAGAAACCACAGGCAGAGAAGCAGAAAGAACACATGCTTTATTTAAATAGCATGGGAAAATTTTCTCTTTCCCATAAAAAGCAAAAACATAGCAAGGTTTGATTAAAATAATGATCTCCATTGTCAGTGTACAATCTCGTGTTCATGCTGTTTGTTTGATACCATGGAAACACACAGCTGATTGCAGTGGACAAAAGCATGTCAGGGAAGAGGCCAAAGGTTAGATCTGATGTTTTCCCTACAAGACAAATAAAAAGTAATTGACTGGTCTTTGCTATGGAAAACATGAAACTCCTTATACATTTCCTTCCTCCAGGGGTTCCAAGCTTTCTCCAAGATGCAGAATTTATAGATGTTAAGCCATTTCTTAATTATGAACTCAAAAGGCTTTTAGACTTCAGTAGAGTTCCCAGTAACAGAGGGCACAGGGATACAGACATAAACCAACATATGTAGACGTCATGGAGAAAATGAGCACCGAACTCAGCATAATGGTTCATGAGTGACCCTGATGCAAGAACCCTTTCGGTCTCTCTATACATAGTCCAATGGTTCCTGAAGCTAGTGCTTATGGAACCAAATGGTATCAAGTAGCTGTTGAACCTTGGGAGGACTTAACTTACGTTTTCCATGTGATAGGAAACAGGTGGTGTTATTTTTTTAAAAAGTCACAGAAAATTCCTTTTCAGAACTTAATCTATTAAATAATTGTGTCCAAACTAGTTTATTAAAGATTATCCATGTTAAGTCATAGAGAAAGGGCAGAATTCTGGAGGGTTTGAATAGCTTCATCCCCTGACAGAAGCACATTTTCCCTAGTGATGATTTTCTGGGGGAAACTGAAGACATACAAGTAGACATAATGATCTCATAGTTTCAGGTTTTCCCCTGTTTCTATCAATACCCCAGGGAAGCTGAGGGTCTAGGTGGTTCTGAATGTAGCTCCACACTCAAATGTGTAAAGAAGAAATTGTATATTCCATTTGTAGGGAGGAATATAAAATTTCCCTACCATGGAGAAGGATCTCTCCCATCTGAATGCCAGTGCAAAAGAACAAAAAACTTTTGGATATTATGCAGTATCCAGGAGCTAAATAAAAAGATAAATTATAAGAATATCAAGAGTCCATTCCCAAGATCAGAAGTGTTTGAATTCTCAAGCAACCACTACTAGGATAATTTGTTTTCAGCTTGATTTACACTGGGTAAAGGATGGCCAGGAAGCCAAAGTGACATAGGGCCAAGAGAGAGTCCCAATTTTCAGAGGATATAATGCACATTCCTCCTTCTGTACAGGTGACACTTCCCATATTGACCAATATCATAAATTAATTTTTTTTAAAGGAAATGCTTCAAAATGAAAAAGATTGATTCTAGAGATCGGAGATTCTTTTGTATACCTCCAGTTGAATAATTTTACCAGTAGTTCAGACGGTAAAGCGTCTGCCTGCAATGCAGGAGACCCAGGTTCGATCCCTGGGAGGGGAAGATTCTCTGGAGAAGGAAATGGCAACCCATTCCAGTACTCTTGCCTGGAAAATCCCATGGACAGAGGAGCATGGTGGGCTACAGTCCACGGGGTCGCAGAGTCGGACACGACTGAGCGACTTCACTTTCACTATGAAACTATTTAACTCATACAGAGTTACACAAAAAGGTTAATTTCAGAAAGAGGTAGTATCTGGTGGTCTGTGGATGTGTTGAATGCTGCCACAACAGAAAACTATGCTTTTCGAGGTCCAGTGTGAATAAGTTTATATTACTCCTAATTAACCAACGACTTGCAATATTTAAATTTAATGGTGGAAAGTGCAAAGAAGTTTGCTGTTTTAATAACTCAAAGCAAGCATAAACGTACACGTAATGAATTCATTTCTTTATTGCATATTGCTATTTAAAAAAATGTACAGTCTCATAACACATACAACATTTTTTTCTTGGTACTGTAACAATAGTCTTGCACCTAAAGACTAAGTGGTTCCAACTACTAAACTAATAAGATACAAGACATATAATTAAGTTTACAAATTATAATGCTTTGTCTTTTTGGCATTAATTTAAAAAAACAAACAAAAACTTTTAAAATACACACCCAAGAGAGAAAAAGTGGCTACTTACACCAGCACCAATCTAAAAGTAGGTGTTTTTTTTTTTTTTTCTTTTTTCCAACAATGGCACATGGAATGACCTGCACACAGCTTTCGGGGAAAGAAACGAAAAACAGAAATGGCAAAGGAGGCCTACCAGGATGGCCGTATCAAAACGAGGATGATTACAAAGGGCGAGAGGAACATGCTACACAAAATCGCTCCTTTATGTGACTCCCTCCACTTGCCCATTCCTTAAACTGTAAAACAAAGCCATTTTCAAAAGACAGTCCCAAACTCAAGCCAGATCAAATTTCTCCTGCTCTAAATAGAAAAGAATATATATAGAGGCACTTTAGTTAAGGAATAGACAAACCCCACTAGCGTACCCCACCTCTCCTCACCTCCAAGCTTTTTTGAGCGAAGTCTCTGTCTGCATCTTCGACACAGTATACTTGCAGACTTTGATATCTAGGAGCTAGGGGAGCGCGACGTCTGCTATGTATTTGTCTGTTTTATTTGCTAGTCATTTACTTCTGTGTAATGTGTAGAAAGTCGCTAAGTTTGCAATGAGGGGGAAGGACGTAAAACCATGGCTCTTGCCAACTCTTAGAGCACTATTTCACAGCTTTCACGTAGTGCAGAGACCTTGCCCTCTGCACTAAGCATTATAGTTTATACAAATTATTTTTAAATAGCACGATTCCTATACAGCACACACATTGGTATTCTGTTTGCCCCTTAACTGTCCCCGTTACAGCATAAGCTCCCTGGGGGCAGGGGCTCTGTCTTGCTAACCACTGTAGCCCTACAATGCCTGGCACATAGTAGGTGTTTCAATAAATATTCGTTAATTGACTGAAACTCAATTTAGTGCGTAAATAATGTTCTAGTGCAATAGGACAAACTACTCTCCACAGGAAACCCAACCACAACAGGATTGATGGAAAGAAAATAGAGAACCTTAGCCCCCCTCCCCTACGACAAATAAATAAAGCAAAGCAAAAAAAAAAAAAAGTAACAGTCCTCTGTATATATCATATAATTTAAGGATATTAAGAGTTGGTAGGTTAATGGTAAGCATCTATATTTTATTTTCTAATGTTCATTGTTTTTATTCATTTCTCCCTGAGAGCTTTATCTTTTGGACTGAAATTTTACAGGTAGCGTTACTGACACACAATTTAAAATGACAACATATAAACAGCAAACCACTTCAAACATACTTAAGAGATAAATAGATCTTGGCATCTCTGTTGGTGGTGGTGACATTTTGTGCATTTACTAAGTGTTCTTTAGTTCAGAAACATTTACAGAAGATGCAGCTTGTCCTACAGAACAAAAAATACCAAAAAAAAAAAAAAGGCACCCCATAAAATTTTTTTAAACATCATTTTTATCCTTTCAGAGAATTCTTTCTTTTAGGTCTTGGGTGGGAAATTTGAAAGTTTATAGTTCTATACTGTTAGGAAAACAAGCACATTATGGTAATTTTGTTCTTTAACAAGAGCATGGATTGCATTTAGATAAATAGTGTTCTTTCCAAAAGCAATGTAAAGAAATCATCATGAGTGCTTGGCAGAGAACTCGATGAAATTAGGGAGGGAAACTGATGTCCAGGTTTTATACATATAAAAGAACTCTGATTGACATTCTACAAAATTCAGATTGTGTGCGAGATGTTCTCCATAAACATTTACAGACCGCATCCCCACACCAACATCAGAAATTCTAAGCTGGTCCTGTCAATTACTGATGCAAGCACCAGCGTCGTACTTGTCAACTATCAAAAACCACTTGAAATCTATATTTTTTCAACACCAGTTTCACCAATGAAAATAATTTCAAAGTATATCAAGCTTGGAAACCATAAAATATTTCTCAAGCTATATTTATTTTTTGTTTTTCTTTTTATTCTAGGGAATGTCTCCATATCTCTTTCAGGAGACAGTATTGTGCTTCTGAACAGTCATGGTGTTCGGGGGAAGAAGATGAGCCACACTCAATATGAATGCATACACAAAGGGGTTCTGAGCACATACATAGACATAGATTTTTTTTCTTTCTTAACCAAACATATAGGTCTCCAGACAACACTCAGACTTCTATATACATTTCTTAATATATACACACACACACATTTACATACACACATGTTCACACATTCACTCACAGATGAAAGGAGAAATTGCCACTGTTTGGATTGCAAGGCAGTGTAATGAAAAGTTCTAGTCACTTCAAAGGGCTGCTAATGAGCTTTCTAAAAAAGTATTCAAGGGAAATTAGAAGTTAAGTTTTGTGACCGGTCTCTCCCGGCTGCTGTCTGTCATCTGGTTGGTGATGCGCTTGCGATTCCGTTTCAGTTTGGAAAGGTCTTTGTCAAACACTTCTCCTGAGCGTAAAGCGGAAACCAGGTCATCAAACTCTCCACCTTCTTCACTGTTCTCTTTTGCTTTCCTCATTTTCCGTTCCCTTTCACGTTGTTCTTTGAGCTGCAAATGGAAAGCAACCGTTTAGAGAAGTGTCAAGACAATATTGTATGTTGTATTCAGTGGAGACGAACACCGGATATGGCAGTGCTTCCTTCCGTCATGCCATGCTTGTCACCAGCTGCCAGTCCCTTGGCTGCCACAAGTGGGTGACTGCTGTGTGAGGGGGCTCACTGTAGAAATGAGGAGCAATGAAAACAAGGACCACCACTTTGTAATTAAGACTCCCACTGTCTAGAATCTGGGCAAACCTCATGATATTCTAATTAAAAATATTGGTTTCTTTGATGGTATAGACAGATGAAAGCAAATGCTCATCAGGCCACATTCCTGACATCACAGGCTTATTAGCCTCTCTCTATCGTGGATGCCTGGAACCCACTATGCAAGAGTTACAAGTATTAAGATCCAAATAATATGCATATATTATATAAAATGTATATATTCAGATAAAAAGGGGAAAATAATCCTTAATTCTACCAAGAAATAACCATTATGAACCTTTTGGGAGTATATCTCACCACTATCAACACTTACTTTACACAAAAATATTTCATATGGAAACCATTCTGTAAGCTTTCTCACATAAGACAGACATGACTTTTGAGGACTGCATAAATAGTCCATTATGTAGCTATTACATCATTTAGATTACTTTGCCAACAAAGGTCTGTTTAGTCAAAGCTTTGGTTTTTCCAGTAGTCATGTATGGATGTGAGAGTTGTACTATAAAGAAAGCTGAGCGCCAAAGAATTGATGCTTTTGAACTGTGGTGTTGGATCAGATTCGTGAGAGTCCCTTGGACTGCAAGGAGATCCAACCAGTCCATCCTAAAGGAGATCAGTCCTGAATATTCATTGGAAGGACTGATGCTGAAGCTGAAACTCCAATACTTTGGCCACTTGATGTGAAGAACTGATTCATTTGAAAAGACCCTGATGCTGGGAAAGATTGAAGGCAGGAGAAGGGAACAACAGAGGATGAGATGGTTGGATGGCATCATCGACTCAACGGACACAAGTTTGAGTAAGCTCCGGGAGTTGGTGATGGACAGGGAAGCCTGGCGTGCTGCAGTCCATGGGGTCACAAAAAGTCAGACACGACTGAGTGACTGAACCGTACTGGACTGAACATCATTTAGAACCAGTGCCCAGTTGGTAAACATTTAGGTTGTCCCAGGTTAGGGCTTTATGATAAAGAGTGCTGTTCTCTTTGTAGAAATGTAGAATTATTTCTTGAGAAAGACTTCTAAGAAGTGGAACTCCAGATCAAAGGATGTGAATATAGTTTTTTAGGCTTTGGGTATAGACTGTCACATTGCTGAAGAGAAACTTTCTACTGACTAAACTGTAGTAGCATTCTAGAGAGGGCTTGATGCCCTCCTCCTTGCCAGCACATTGGAGTGCTTCCTAAAAACCAAGGAGATGTAGCAGGAGAACTTCCAGGAGGTGGGACTGGCCCATCACCTGCCCTCTTACCTGAGCCTCCATGCGAGCTCGGCGCTCCTCCTCCTCCTTCTTCTTTCTCATGTTTTCATTCTCTTGTTTGGCTTCTGACACAGCCTGAAGAAACTGATCAAAAATGCCAAAGAACTCATCCGGTTGTATTTTTCCAGCCTCTTCCCCAAAGTGTTTCACTGCTTTAGTAAACTGGGAAAAAGAAGGTTTTAAGAAGTTCAGTGTTTCAAGAGAACACCATGATCACATAAATATCGATCTCTCTTGAGGGGCTGAAGCTCCAGTTGAGTCAAATATAACTCGCTGGATTTACCTTTGGCTGCTAAACATATCTAATCGTTTCTAAAGGAAAAAATTTAATACTCCACCATTTTGGGAAACCATTTATTCTTATTCACCTCATTTCAGCTTAACATCTATGATTACATCCTATGACTTCTTGTTAACTAAACAGTAGTAAAAAACAAGAAAGCAGAATACCAGAGGACAAAGTGCTCAGGGTATAAAACTAATAGAAAACTCAGCAGGGGTAAGGAAACTTAGCCCATTAACTTTTCTTTGAAGTAGTTTAATATCATTTATTGGTGCCATATGGTTAATATCAAAATCAGCTGTTTTTCCTAATCATAAATAATGCTGGTATTACTCTATTTCCTGGGCCTCAATTAGAAAACAATCACCAACTACGGAATCATTAAGGCAACCCCAAATTCATGACTGAGAATACAATTTTATTCCAAAACCTTTGTTTTAGTGCCCCCTTCAAGGCAAATCTTTTAGAAACAGCTAAAATGTAAAATATTAAGGTGTAATTTTTAAAAATTAAATGAAAAAATATATACAGTAATGAAACAGCTCAGCCAGTCTTTGTTTTAACATTTCCATTTTTAGCTCTTTTTGGCACTTATCTTCATAATTTGAGATAGTATGCTTTCAAGTGTCTTAGCGTTAGTTTGGCCATCCAAATACTGTTCAATGCCAGTCAAGTTGTTTTTAAGAACTGTACCTCCTTCTGTAAGGATCTGATGCTATTAGGCCTAAGCTACAAAGGATGGTGTTTCTAGCTTCAAGGTCAAATGAATTCTCACTCCTTATGCCTTATCAACTACTTAAAAATTTCCAGCTCTTTCATTTTCTTCATAGTTAGAAACTCTTAGGTTGGGGAGGACTACATAAATACTTCATGGTCTAATTGCTTTATTTTTCTTGCATTGCTTGCCTTTAATATATTAAGTTTCTCTGATGTTTTGGCAGTATTATCTACGTAAAGGAAATATTTTCAACATTTATTCTTAAGACAGTTCTCAATTATACATATATTTCATATCTTTAAATTTATAATAATATTCTTTAACCACTTTTCACTGAGGCATCCTTGATCTTTTACTTATTTGGAGCTACTGTATTAGAAACTAAGCTCTTTAGAGAAAAATACAACATTCTTCACACACCACACACAGTGCTTTAGCTTGCTCCATGATTTTTATAAGCTAATTTCTAAAAGTTCTGGTATGAACAAAACAGCAGTAGATAGCCTACAATTGCGTTTCGAAAGCATTCAAGTTCATGCACTTCAAGCCATCCTGAATGATCTTTTTATCTAGGAATTCTAGTGATGATGAAGTCATGTATATTTTGGTCTTGGAAATCTGAAGAAAACTAGTCCCAGACTAAAGTTCCCACACTAACATTTAAAAAAAAGTAGGGTGTGTGTAAATAAAAAATTAACTATTCACTGGATTCTTAGGAAAATGTCTGAGCCCTTGATGAAGTAGGTACTGTACTGTCTGGTTTGGGGTGGGGGCCATCACAGTGGAGGCTGCTAACACCAGTTCACTGGTTTCCGTCAGGGGTATCAGGAGGTGGGGTTTCATGCTGAAATGAGCCAGTGTATCTTAACACAGTCTGCTTCTGAACTTTAACCATGTGTGTGTACACTTACATACAAAATCATCCACATCTACAACTGAACAGGGGACCACAGAAAAATGAGATTCATTATTCAAGTTTCAAGGGCAAGAGTCAAGTTCAAGCAAAGAGGGTTGTCATAGCTAAAAAATGGGCACTATGGACGAACTCAATAGGGTGGGTGGGTAGCTGCTTGCTGTCATTTATTAACAAGAAGAGGATGAGAGAAATGGGCACGTGAATATGAATGTGTGTGAATTCTGGAAAAGGAAATAACCAGAGAGACACTGTGAGATGGGGTAGCGGGATTTTAAGGTGTTGGGTATTTGTCAATGAAAACTTCTCCTTTACAGGAAAACAAGATTTTGTAATAGCAAAATTCATTTTAAAAGTCCTATTTATACCTTTTGTGAAGAGGCTGTGAATTAAAGTGCCTATCATTTAGTAAGTTTAAATCTCTAGACGTGAGATTTAAAGAGGGAACACCCTGTTCTCCTAAGTCTCTTATCTGCTCTTGTAAGGAGAGCATGTTACACGTTTCTGAAGCACAAGGCCTTGGCCCAATAATAACCAAGCAGCAGCTGTCACAGTATCCACTGGTTTAACACCATTCAGACACTCCAAGGTCTTACTAACCTAAAGAGACATAGGCCAGTTAGGAAGTCTGTGTTTCAATTGATCACAGTCCTAGAAATGAAAGAGTAATTGTAATACCTGAAAGTTACCAGCCCTGTCAAGCAATACTCAGAGTGCAAGGGAAAACTTACCAGGTCTTTAGCTTCTGCTAGAAGATCTTCAACGTCAGAGAAGCTGAAGCTGGCTACAGTGATGAACTGACTGACAACAGACACAAACTTATCTCCGGGCTGTGAGGGCTGAGACTTCTGATACTCCAGCTCCTAAACACAGGGGTGGACAGTGTCAGTGCAGGCTTCAGATGCGATGCATGCATTTTCCTTATGCCTCAAATGTAAGATGTCAGAATGGCAAACACATCAAGACTACTGCGGAAACATCTTATGGTAGTTCGTGTCCTGCTCTGCTTCTGCCCACCCCGCCAGAGTCATGCCCATGTGTGCAAAGACATTTGCAAAATGCAATTTAACCGGTCATCTGAGTACTTTATTGGTGTGGTTTTTGTATACTGGCTTTAGAATGTAAGCAGATTAACATTTGGATAAAATTAATATAAGTTAAATAAGGGACAGCAAGTTGGATTAAAAGGGTTTGTGACTAAAAGCAAGAAAATTTGTTAGATATTCTGTGCTCAGAACTCTGGTATCTTGGTTTTTTCCCTTTTTTTCTGTATCTGCCAAGTCTACTTATTTCCTAAGCTTTAATATCTAGGTCAGTAGAATTTTAGCTGTAGCGTTTGGCACCATAATGCCATTTTTCTTCTCATCCATACCATTTGGGTTTTGTGAACAGGCAGGTAGAGGTATTAGTGTTGTGTTAATTAGCCATCCTCTCCATTACCATGTGATGAACACAGATTATTCAAATTTCATTTCAATAATAACTTTAACCATTGCCAGATGCATTTTCCTATTTCATCCCACAAAACCTCTATGAGTGTGCAATTATTATGCCAACTGTATTGACACATAAATTGAGGTTCAGAGGGATTCTTTGCTCAAAGTCAAGAAGTCCATAAGTGATACAGCCAAAATTTGAACTCAATCTCTAACTCTAGGGTCTCAGTAACAACCTTTCTGTATATCTGTTGACTTACTCTGGATCTCTATTTTCTTCCATACCTGCTATGGCAACAAGTCTAATAAGCAGGAGAGTAGAGGTCACAGGCTAGGGGTCGATTCAGCTCAACCACTGACTTGATTTTTATCCATGGCAAGTAGCCTGGGTCTTAGTTTCTTCACTCACAAAAGGAGGGCAATATACATATTACCAGGGGAATCAAGTGAAATAAAAGTGGAAACTTTTATGGAACTTGCTCTGATTAAAAGAAATTGCCACAATTCTAGTACTTGGGCTGGAAAGGGAGTATATGTGTGAGGTACAGAGATGTGAAAGCAATTTTAAAGTGTTTCATGAATGCATAATTTCATGAGAAGTCCACCATTGATACCTTTCCAACAGTACGACTGATTTGTGCAAAGCACAGTTGGGACACATGAATATTTGGACAGGTTCAAGTCTGCCCCCCAATACTTCCTCCCTCTTAACACTTAAGCTGCCAGGGGTAGGAGGCAGCTGCTGTAGGTCCTTTCCTATGAGGAGTGTGTTACAATCTACATGACCCAGGGGCTAGAGAGATTTCAGCAAAATGACATTTAATAAGTCCGGCAAACACACAACTTCCTCGGGACCTCTCTCTTATGCCTTGTTCTGAACTAGCTCGGATGCAGGGGTCAGAGCATCCATTATCAGACTTTAGGGCTGTCATAGCTGCCATGCTAGTCTCAAGAAAGCTTTCCACTGGGAGGAAATGCAGCAGAGTGAAGGCTTAGAACAAGCTTTGTCCCAAACCCTTACCCTGTGTGGCCTCTGAAAGCCGAGGACCATGCGCCATGCTCCTTCATAGTCTCCCAGCCACAGGGGCCGGGGAAAATAGCACACTCAGTTCATCTCCTGCACTTTTTAAACAGTGACCTACCCCCCAGGTCTTTCTTCTCCCTCCCCCAAAAAAGGAAAAAAAACCTCACATGCTCCTTAATTTATCAAAAACAGAAAAGATTAGCATCATGATTTGAATTTGTATTAGAGCTTCTTTAATGATGCCAACTACTTTCTCTGGCAGTTTTACAAGCAGGAGGAGGGTCCTTTTGGTGTTACCCGTAAGTTGATCTGTGGGGCACCTTCCTGAGCTGCCTGTAAACCAGCCTCCTGCACCAAGGGCCAGGCCAGAGCCCTGTCTGCTCTTGGGAGCGAGGCTTCCACCCTAATCTGTCTCCGTCTTGGTGACAGCCCCCATGTGTACCCACGAGGCGCTGTGCCCTCAAATCAGGGTTAAGGCCACTGGCTCCTCTTCCTCCAGCACGCTCACCTGCTTTCCTTCCGTGGAGCCCGGACTCAGGTCATCTCACAGACTTGGGATGGCTTCCCTCCTCTGTGCCTAAGCTCACTCTACCCTCCTTCTAAGCCGCAGCTCAAAATTCATCTCATCTAGAAGAGATACTTCCTCTCACACACGCCAGCTAGTCCCTAAGGCCCAAGCTAACCTAAATCACCACCTTCCTTCGAAAGGCACCTTTGCCATCACTTTACAGGAGGTGAACTGGACTGACTGCTCCTGGCCACTGTAACACGCGGAGGGCAAGCATTCTGACTCATCGTGATCCCCTCACCTTGAGAATGGACTGTACCCTCAAAGTGCTCAATGCATACTCCCCAAAGGGCCGACACAAAGACAACAGAGAAGTCCCATTGCTCTACTGAGAGGGAACATTTATCATAAGAACAGAACACTGAGGAGGCCTTGAAGAGTCTCTAGCCCAGTCCGCGGGCACAGTCCTGCATCACAGATGGGAAAGTGGTAGAACTCTGGGTCCAGTGTCCCAGGTCCCGTGATGCCTGCTGCTGTGTCGCCAGGCTAAACACAGTCTGCCTTTGCTTCTCTATTTTTGCATTTTAATAGTAAATGTTCATCCCAAGCATACCAGCATGCCAAGGCAACTGGCAACTCCTCCGCTGGACACAGTAGTGAGGAGACTGGAATTATAACAAGAAACAGATACTCACCATTTCTACTGCTTTCAGGCCACTTCTCAACGTGCTTATTTCTTTGTCCAGCTCAGTCATGCTGTTGTAAATGGCAGCATTTTAGTAACTAACATGGGATTTATACTTGTGCATTAAATATATGATGAGTTTAAATATTTCATTCTTGGTCATCCACACTCTTTGGTTTAAAATTTTTAAATTAAAATTCATTTTAAATGCTTAAAATTCCCTTCAGCATTCAGATCTCACAAAAAGGCAGCAACATTTTAAACTTATGAAATTTAGGTATGGGATTGTGTTTCTTGTTTTCCATAGCCAGCAAGTATGGTATATATATGTATATATATATATATATGTATGTATGTATATAAATACACATACATATATGTATATTGGTTAAAAAGGACAAAATAGAAATATGACATGTTTTAATCTCACAAAAATCTCACTTAAGCAAATTACTGTATGTAGAAATAAGTTTCTTGCCACGTGTGACTGCCTTTGGACAAGGGAAAGAAAGAGCTGAGGCACAATCATGTGTGTGCTGTGTTCATCATTACTGTATTGCTTTTCACGAAAACTCCGCTAGTATGAGGGCTTCCCATGTGGCTCAGCTGGTAAAGAATCTGCCTGCAATTCGGGAGACCTGGGTTCTATCCCTGGGTTGGGAAGATCTCCTGGAGAAGGGAAAGACTACCCACTCCAGTATTCTGGCCTGGAGAATTCCATGGGGTCGCAAAGAGTCAGACATGACTGAGCGACTTTCACTGACAGTACCACTATTACAAGGTGATAGCCTACATTTCAATCAAAAATGATTTTTCTTAAAGTTTCACTAATTTTCATTTTTGTTGACTTTAATTCACCAATACTTCATTTACCTTCACATTTTAATTTCATGTCTTACATCATGGTACATTTCTCCCAAACTCTACAGAGGAAAAAAATTAGGCTTCTCATCAGATTTTTCAAAATGACTGCAAAAAGATGTAGTTTAAAGTATTTTTTTTTTTTAAAGGGGGGAGGGGAGCTGGGTGCAATAGGAAGAGCAGCAAAGAAAAGTGCCTGCCCCTCACGAGGTCTCTGAAAAGTGATGTGAAGTTTATGGGGAAAACTTGGCAACTTTCTACTTTATTTGTATTCCTTCATTTGCATAAAGACTGCTTTCCATTAAAAGGCTGCTTGGTTTCTGGGAGTGTATGCACCGGGGAAAATTGATACTAGCAACGCCCTGACCTGCAACACTTCTATTTGCTTAATGACATATCCTCATATCCTCATTTAACTAAGGGTGCTCCCACCTGTATTTTAAGAGACCCACCCCTTCCAACTACTAGTGAAACCACATTTCTTCCTTGTATCTTCATAACTCAGAAAATTAGGTTTTGCAGAAGTTAAAAATCGTATCCAGGAGTATTCCAAAACAGCTAGAACAAGTATACACAACACAGGTGTGAACTGTGAGGGTCACTTATACACAATTTTTTCCCAGTAATTATGGACTAAGTGATTTGCGGCTGACTGATTCCTCAGATGTGGAACCATGGATATGGAGGAACTCATATAGGAAGGGTCAACTATAAAGTTACATGTTGGATTTTCAAACTGTGCAGTGGGAGTTAGGGAGTGTGCTGGCACCCTTAACTCCCTTCTTTAAGAGTTAATCATATATTCAAAATTATGTAATACATCTGGGTGACTTGGAAATGAGTCAAACTACTTCATACAGTATTCAGGGGAAAGCAAGACAGAAGGACCCTCTTAAGGTACCACTAACTATCTCAATGGCTAAAGCACAGACAAGGGATTTGAAAAGCTGAAACGATTCACTGTTAGTACTTACTTTACTTTTGCTGCTTGAGGAATGTCCCGCAGCTCCTCATTTAGATTGAGAACCTTGGGGTATTTATTTTCCACAATAGTGATGAGATAGTGCAAAAGTGTAATGTTCCTACAGTTAGAGGAGAGAGTATTAAACATGGTTGATATTGGCATATGATTTGCATATTCAAGTGTCTGATTCCAAAAGAAAGCTATATTCCTACATTACTTTTAAAATTTGGAGGTTCTTGTAAAGCAGGAATTCTCAAGAGAAAGGGATAAGAGGAGAGTCTTCATGGGATTTACATAAACAGATGTCAAAAAGAAGCACGCATCTTCTGAAACAGAAGGGCAGGGGATGAGAATTATATTTTTGGCCCATAATGAGGACCCTTCCAAATCTGGGTAATGCGATGAGTGATGAAAATGAGTCTGAACCATTGCCAATGGGGACATCCCTTCACAGTGCATCCACCCAAAGACGAGGCCTGCCCTGCCAGTTCAGGACAAAGCAGGGTGCGGTGGGGAGTGAGGGATGTCTACCCAAAGCACGAAAGAGGACGTTAATTTTCAAGTCTGAAAGTACAGAGCAGTGACCCACTGATGGGAATTACCAAGAATTCTCATTTAAGGTTTCTTTGGTCTGGGGGATAACATTTTCCCCTTTTGGCTCATTTGTTTTTCTCTTTCCCCCTCTGACCTCATCTGTTTTGCTGCTGTAGCAAAGGGTGGCTGGAAAGTTAGGAAGCCGCCCCCATTTCAGGGCAGGGCCTGGAACTGGGGCAGGACTGTGCCATCATGGGTATGATATCCTCGCAGCCTAATTTTAGCAACACTTCAGCTCCTAACTGCATAACTGGCTCCCTCTTCAGTGTTGACAGGGCTGAACCCTGACTGACCTGGGCTGAAAAGGCAGGCATCCGATAACTGTATCCATGAGGCCACACGGTAGGAGTCTGGTCCCCTTGTCCCTGACTCCAATGCACACTACAATCATGTGAACCCCAGATGCCTGGGTCAACCTGGGATTCATCAGTTGGAATGAAGTGGGAGCCAGGCTGAGTAATTTTAAAAACTTCCCACTATCAAGAACCACTTAGTCTGTTGAAAGTTACCATAATTAGGAGGACACAAACACACTGCTTAAAAACCATTTCCATAATTTTTAGGCAGTTTGGTAATTCACAAGGCTAAGTCACAACAGTCTCCCCAGCAACTAAAGTGAAGCAAAGTTGACAAACAATTTTTTTCCATATCAATGCAAACCATTTCTGGTTACCCTTGTAGCTTCCTAGAAGTCAATGCAATCCTATTTCTCTGAGATAACTGGCTCACATGGAAAAAAATTTCCCCTTATTTTTCTTGCTCTCAATAATTATAGGGCCATTGTTCAGTAAAGTAAAAACAGTAGCTAATAGTTCTTGTCACTTATTTTGCAGATGTTCAGCTGTATTGTTCCATTTCAATTTTGCCATTCACAGAATCTATGTGTCTGCCATGTGCTGGTTGCATGAGGGGCAAATTCCAGAGCCCATCATGAGAAAGACTAATGCTGTTTTCCTTCATTATTTCAGAGAAATAAATGTATTTAATCAATCATATATACCTTTTTTTGTTTGTGTGGAGAAAGACTTAAAACTAGATCAGAGTTTCTATATTTGTCTGTTATCCAAATAACACCTGGTTTGAATGAATATAAATTCTTGAATAATAAAAACAATAACTAAACATCTTACATTGGATTATTCTCTGGTCATTACCATAAACAAGCCTATAATGCAGAGTGAAGAGGAAAAAGAAAAAGATCAGAAATGGTTTTGTTTTTTAATGTTTTGAAAAGGCTAATTGTGTACTGGAGAAATTTTTATATTAACTAATAGATAATCATGTAGTAAGTGCCAGGTTATCAGTAAGTTGGAAGGGTGGGGTGCAAAGGGTATTAAGGGCATGTTATGTGTGCACACACCTGTGTGTGGAGTGGGGGGCTGGAGGGAGGATAAGACTGACTGGTGGTGAGGGTTTTCTTCTGCCCCAACCTATAAGCCCAGGGAAAGAGAACTCCTTTCCTTAAAAGATGGCTGCGCTTCATATGCAAGTAAGATGCTGCAGTTACCTACTACAACCTTCAAATAAGATCTGCCTGTTGGTAGAGGAAAGCTATGGGCAGACCACCAGAACAGTTGTCAAATACCTGTAAGGCCAAACACCTTGCTGGCTGTGACCTCAGACAAGCTAAATGAGACCCCTGACCCTGACCCCGCCTTTCTTTATCTGACAACAGGCAATACAGCACTTGGCCTGGGGACTTCACAGGCTGTTGTGACAACCAGATGTGAAAGGGCTCTGAAAGGATCAAGTGCTTCCATGAAAAATAAGGTGGTGGTGAGAGAATATATCAGCTGCCCTTTGTTAATCTATTTCTACACAATGCAAAAATAAGGCTTAGCTTTACAACTAAACACATTGCTTATTTCTTATAGGATGGATTCAAGGTTGCCATTATGCTATGCTTCACTAATCCTATAGAAAATACAGAGTAAAAAGCTCACTGGTTGGGAATAATTAGGGTGAACCGCCGTATTTCTAAAAAGAATTCAGGTTACAGAGACGTTTACCTTTGAAACAAATTCCTTCCAAGACAGTGAGAACCTTAGAGAACCACAGTTCTCAGAGAAGCTAGAGTTAATATGCCTACTGCCCGTGCCAGTAAAAGACACCAGTCCATTTTCATATCCTGGTGTCTCTAACAAAAATCTGTTTACCTAAAACACACTTTCTAGGAAGCATTTTAATGAGTCTTGGGGTGAGCAGCTGAACATCAACCGCCAGAACGCATATATACACTCATCTTTGCATACAGCTGCTCACTTCCAAGTACCAAGGAAAACAATCTAAAAAGCCAGCAAGCCTCACATCCTAGCCTCAGCTGTTAGCTTATCTTTGTGGAGGAGTAGCAATTAGGAGAGGTCACGAGAAGACTATTAGGATGCTGGTAATGTTCTGTTTTTCGATCTGGGCACTACTTACACAGATGTGTTCAATTTGTGAAAACTCATCTAGCTGTATATTTCCAGTGTGTGAGCTTGCCTTTCACGTATTACATGATACAAAATGTTTACCTGAGAAAACCCCAAACACAAAAAACTTGGACTAGATGATATCCTTGTGGAATGAAAGTGAAGGATAACTGGCCCAATGGGAACTTGGGATTCGCGTGGTCCTGAGTTAAGAGAGGATCCGAGTCGGAGGAGGACGAGAAGGAGAAGTGCAGACCAGACACTTGAGTGTCAGGAGGCCCAGAGGTGCAAAGCTGAGCCCCAACCTAAGTACTCAGGTCCTCCATACTTACTTGTCAATACTGGATTTGGTGTCGGCGATCTTATTTAGGCTGGATATCTTGAATCCATACGCATTGCCTCTTTGGCCTTTATTCATGTAATTTCCAAATGCCAAAACCACTTCCAGCAACTGTTTCAGGGCACCACTCCTAAACACCTCTTCTGAGCCAGAACGAATTGCTTCAAAACAAGAATACACGAAACTATTACGACCAAGACTTTTCAGTGATTCTCATCCTAAATCCACACACCTGATAACAGATACCAAAGATGTAAGATGGGGTCATTAGATTATCTGGGAGCACTTTCTGAACACCTATACCAGAAGCAAGACACGAGGGGGCCAGGAGAGTCAGCTCAGGTTGTTCAAGAGACCCAGAGGCAGTTGCACAATCACAGCCTTTCTTTTTCTTGGTTGACTCACCAACCATAAGCAGTTAGGAATACATAGAGCGTTGATTGCATTTTCCACATTCCTTTGCTAACCCCCTCTTGCCTGGTGTGAGTCAGATCACAGGACTGTTGATCAATTTCACCAGCAGAAAAACTGGGCAAACGTGTGACAAGTCACAGCAGCAGGTGTCACCAGGGCCCCAAGGCCAGCCTGCACTCTATGCTGCGCTCTTCAGTTGCCCACATTTCAAACAGCTAAAAATCGAACAGCCTCAAAATCAAACCACCATCCAGCCTCAAATCTTCCTTTAGAAAAGTCCAGTAAGGCCCCATTGCAAGAAAGCTAACTGTAGGTTTGGTGTTAGTAGCAATCAAATTCCTCACCAACACCCAGATAGCAAAAGCCCAGGGGTTGTGTGTGAGCTCCAGGACTCAGGCTAGGACAGCAAGCAGAGTGCAGACCTTAAGTAATTATCTGCCAGAACTCCGCCAGATTTCAAGGAAAAAAAAAATCACCAAAGGGATTCTATTGACTATATGCACTTGCATTGCACTTGTACATGAGCACTTGGGATGAATAGCATTTCCATTCTGAGGGACTTGACTTTACCTTCTACTTTGGGTTTCACTTCTGCTACACGCTCTGCAAACTTCTTTTTGAAGTACAGCGACTGCAGTCTTTGTTGATAATGATTAATTCTGCAAGAGCAAGCATCAACTAATGAACACTTAATACACCTATGTTCCCTCAAAGGTGACGGCACCTTGGAGCACCGGTGCTGCCTTTCCCCCTTCTTCTCCCTCCCCCGCCCCCAGAGAGTTCCTCTCCTGGACAGAAGCACAGGGCCTGAGCCCAACTATGCCTGCAGAACCCACTTCCCACAGCCCTACAGGCCATGTTCCGGCAAGGGCAGCAGGTCCTCAGCTCCAGTCAGCTTAGGCAGTTGCTAAAAGAAACTGGGAGCTAACTGCTGTTGACTGAAGCCCCCTTCTCTTCCTCAGAGTCCCAGCAGCTCTTAAGAACAGAAAAGAGATAAAAAGGAATGAAAATGTGAAGACTCCTCTCTTCTGCTGCAAATAAGAGGTTGTTGCTTGCCCTCCTCCTGTGCTGCCTCACTTTCCACAAATTTGCCTTTGGCAGAATTGTAGGGTAAAACTTGTCTCCAGGCTTCTTTCCTTACACTGTCTCTCCCCACTCATGTCCCCAAACCTTCCTCTTTCTTCACAGCTGGCTCCCTATCTGTGCCCCTCAGACCTGGAAAGCTCTGCCTTCCAGGAGAGCAACTAGCACCTAGAGGTAACAGGGAACTGGCCTCCGACCACCACCAAGACAGGCTGCCTGGTGTTTCTGAGTGGGTGAGAGTGGGCACTTCTGCCAGACCTTCCGAAATCACTGTTTGATCTGCTCTTCAGTGGAAACTTCAGTTCAGGAGGACCAGGGATCAGCCCTCATCCCAAACTATGCCATATAATCAGACACATGCAGCCCACGTTCTGTTCTTATTCAGTGACCTTGAGCAGGAATCTTAACTCCTCCATTAGCTGGCAGAAAATATTTCCCTGCCTGACAGCCCTCCTGGCAGTGCTGATAGGATTAAGATGCATGCCAAGACCTAGACAGTTACTAAGGGGCAGCTACTGCAGCTACTGTGGTCATGTATTTGTCCACACGAAGGGACAAATGCACACCTGTCAAAATTTTGAAACCATCCTTTATTCTACAGTAGTATATGAAATGGCAGGTTGGGATGAAACAAAAATAAGTTCAGACACAGCAGAAATGCAGAGTGAGAGGCATGATTACCTTGGCCACCACGCAGGCCATCGGCACTCAGGGGAGGCGCTCTGTTCTGAGGTTGACTGAGAGTTTCAGGACCACTGGTCCTTGCCTAATGCAGAATCAATTCGCTAGGCCTGGGATGGCAAATCGACTCAGCTCACATGCCAAATTCAATTACGGAGCAGAGGCTGCCGGGGAGCTTTCTGGAGAAGGGCTGAGAAAGCTTGCCAAGGCTCCGTGGGAAGAGTGCCATGATTGATTAGTGATGTCTGCAAGTGTCATGATTTGACATCTAGGCCCTGGTTATTTAGTTATGTGGGCTCCAGGCTGTTACCTCTGACTCTGTCCACTGTTTTCTATTTTACAACAACCTTGAGATGTTGAAGTACAAGGAGGAGTGAACTAGAATCCCAAGAGATCAAAGTGGTGAGAAGAATGACGCTGACTGGAACCAGGAAAAGTTAACTTGATTAGATCAAAGTACATGAGTCAGAGGCCCAGAGATAGAGATAATTGTGAAGAAACCCTGACCCTGGCTTACCCATGGGTAAGAACGCACAAAAACAGAACAGTCAAGTTCCACACAACTCAGATTTGAGGAGATTTGGTGGATTTAAAAAGACTTCAAGTTAAGCCAGGTTAATTGGCCCAGATAATTCAACAGGAATCAAAAAAGTTTCACTTCCTTAGAAAGGCTAGGGGCGTCTTTGCTTTCGAAACATTTTCAAACTCACCTGCTCATCTCAAAAAGGAATCTGTCAGCCTTGGCCATCCGATCCAGTTCATGTTTATGTTCCTCCAACAGGTCAATATCACTTTTTTCGGGAACAAATTTCAAGAGCTAGAAAGTACACACAAATATTAAAACTGAGGTTTATAATTAAAATTCTTGTCCTGATTTTTCACCCTTTCAAGTTAAATTTGTCCCACGATGAAATTTTAATTTTTAATTTATAAGCTCTCCTCATAGGTGACTGTTAAGATACAATAGACATGATAAAATCTTTCCATTTAGGTGGCCAAAAGGTACAAACTTCCAGTTACAAGATAAACTGGTACTGGGGATGTAATGTACAACATGATGGATATAATTAACACTGCTTCTTGATATATATGAAACCTATTAAGAGAGTAAATCCTAAAAGTTCTCATCACAAAGGAAGAAAAACTTTTGCTTTAAAAAATTTTTATCTATATGAAATGATAGGTGCTAACTTAACATTATGGAAACCATTTCAAATTTGTTAGTCAAACCATTATGCCACATACCTTAAATTTATAGTGATGTATATTTCAAACAAAATGGGGGGAAAAAACTTTCTATTTTTACTTGAAAGTAGTTAAACCGGTGTAAGATTCACTTCTGGTACCTATCTGTTCTTTAATGCCTCTCAATCAGAATTGAGAAGTTCTTTCCCAGACCTACTTTACAAAGACCATTAGAGGGACCCTGAAGATTCAATACTCTCATGAGAAGATGATACATCAGTATTCCAGAGAGATTAGGCCACTTCCCCAGCATTATAAAACAAGTGCCTGTGATCTTTAGAAATAGAACCTGGGTCTTGACTTCCAGCTGTCTTTTTTTTTTCCTTCTATATATCATGCTGGAATGAGTAATGCTATGTGTATTTTCCAATCAATTTGCTTATTTCTTTGGCTCATCTAATTCCATCTCATTGTTTGCTCTATGTAGAGCTGGGTGAGAGGGACACAGAGGGACTCGAAGTTTTTGATTCCATATTTTATTTTGGAGGAAGAAATAAGCATGGAATGTAGAAGAGACAGCGATAAATACTTCAAGTTGAAAAAGCACTTCTGTATGTGTCTAATTTCCTTTAAAAGCACAAACATGTATGTGTATGCCCAGGCCTGTGTGTGTGTGCTATTTTCTAGATCAAATATTCTCAGACTTTAAAAGAAAAAATTTACGCTGAGCCTCTGGGCCCCAGAGTCCTCCCCACAACTCAGTGCTGGCACTGGGTGGTCCACTTAGCAGACTTTCAAATGTTTGTTGGGTTTAACTAAGGGACCTCAGAAAAGGCAGTCAGTCTGGGTACCGCCAGCAGAAAAACAGAAGTGGAACTACAGGGAGGAAGATGAACGACGTGAGGTTGGAAATATATTCCCGGCAGAGTGCTTATCTGGGGTCTGCAATGGGCTGAGGTCTGGAATGGGCAGCATAGCATTTATAAAGGAGGAAAAGCAGCTGTCATGGCAGTGGGGGAGGGGAGAAGTGGAGGAGGGCAGGGAAGAGCAAGGGCTTCATAGGAAATTCAGTCTTTATTTTGAAGGCATGGGATGTAACATAAAATCTTAAGTAGGGGGGGATGAGTTTGCATTTTAAAAAGATCACTCTGCCTGCAGAATAGAGAAAATCAGAAAGGATCAGAAGTATTAGGGGCTTGTGATTAGACTGTTGATGCAGTAATCTAGGTAAGATAATGGTGTCTTGGAGTGGGTGATGGACAGGTTCTAAAGCTACTGGGGTGGGGGGGGTGGTTTGAACTGGCCTGACTTGTTGACTGTGGTAAATGAAGGTCAAAAGGATGCGATCCAGGCAAGGAGGTACATAGAGTGGAACAGGCAGAAGGTTGGAGGGTGGGTGAGGAGAAGATGAATTTAGTGTTTGAAATATTGACAAGAGAACTAAGCAATGATTTCTAGTAGTGTGTGTGCCCAGTCACTAAGTTGTGTCTGACTCTGCAATCCCATGGACTGTAGCCTGCCAGGCTCCTCTGTCCATGGGATTTTCCAGCCAAGAATAAGGGAGTGGGTTGCCGTTTCCTTCTCCAGGGCATATTCCAGATGCAGGGATCAAACCCACATCTCCTGCATTGGCAGGAGGATTCTTTACCACTGAGCCACCTGAGAAGCCCATGATTTTTAGTAGGCAGGTGGACAAATGGTCTGAAATTCCAAAGAAATCTGAAAGACAAAGCTCTGGTGTGGGTTACAACATGCACGGATGTGAGTAAGGTAACCAGGGGTTCCATCAAGTGAAGAAAAGCAGGGCTTGAGAGAAACCGGCATTGATGAGATGAGGATGAGAAGAAGAGTGACCTTCACAAGAGGCAGTGGAAGGACCCATGTGGAGTCACAGGGCCAATGAAAGAGGTGTTTCATGTGGGCCAAGCGGCCATCGCTGTGACACCCACCAGTATATCAAGGAAGATAAGGACTGCAAAGTGTCCCCTGGCTCTGGCAACAAGGAATTGCATATCCTCAGTGAGAACAGCTTTAGGGAGGTGAGGAAGAGTGAACAGGCTTTCAAGAACTGACTGTGTCGAAAGACAGAGAGCACAGTAGCAAATGGGGATGGGTGGTCTTAAGAGGTCTGTGTGTGTGAAGGGCTGGGATTTGAACAAGTTACATGTTGAGAGGGCGAGGTGGAAGACCTCGAGGAAAGGGGCAGGGTCCTCTGATTGGAAGGAAAGGATGGGCCAGGGCAGAGGCCAGGGGTCCCCTCTCCCCTCACAGGGTGGAGGGAGGAGAGGTGGAAGTGGACGCCAGGGAGTCCATAGGTTTGGTGGCCTGAGAGCATCTAGGCGAGGGTGTTCCCTTGTTCCAGTGGTGACACTGGATGGGACACATGTCTTCTGCTTCCTCCGTGCAGGAGGGAAGATGGTAGGGCAAAGGAAGGAAGGAGCAAGCGGGAGCACAAGGCTTGCTTTTTCCCCCTGAGTTTGGATTTTTACCTTTTGGAATTCAGTTCTAGTATCAGGGATTCCCCCATACCTGCCTGCTGAGTTCACAGACCCCTGTTCGGGATAACACAGTCATCCTCTCTCTCTCTCTCTCTCTCGTTATTCCCAAGGGCAACAGTGAGAGGCTGAGACTAAAGGCCTGGGCCTTCTCAAGGTAGAGCTGAGAACAGAGAGTGTATGGACAGTTTTGAAAAGAATGAAGAGTCAGACAAACATCTGGTGACGAGGAGAAAGGTGTGCATCCCAAGAAAGAGGAGTGACCTCATCTGAGATCTGATCTCAGTGGTTAAAAGCATCAGGAGAGGGGGGGATGAACTTGGCTCAGATGCAGACCATATTGAGTCGTAAAGGATGCTGTGTTCAGGCACAGGAAGGAGGGTTGGAGTGAGCAGGAAAAGAAAGCCTGGGAGACGAGCAGAGAGCACGACATTCAGAGCTCTCAGGAGACTGGGTCAGAAGGATCCCACTTGGCCAGAGTCTGCTTCAGTAGACCTCTTTTTTCCCTTGTATTTATCTGAAGTACATTCTATTTGCACTACAAGCTCTTTTGGCAAGCTTCAGAAATCCTTTCCCTCAAGGAGGAATTTTGCTGGATGCAATTTCACAGTAAACAGATCTGGTGGAATTTTAAACATACAACCTTGTCAACAGAGGCTGAAGACCTAACGACCAAAGAGCCTTCTGCCTAGTTCTTTACGCTGGGTGAAGCAGTTTCTGGTACCAGCATTTGCAAAGCAGGGTCACCTGGGGGCCGGGGAGGGACAGAGGGCAGCGGAGCTCCACTTCTCAGGGGCAGAGGCTCTGTTTTGACGAGTGTTCTGAGAGGGAGAGGAGAGTGAGGGAGAGGAGCTGCAAAATGCTCGAAAAAGGCATTTTCAGTTTAGGAATAGTTTGAAACTATTTATGCACAGAGCATCCTAACAGACTTGGAAACATAGTCATTAACTATTTTGGGAACTAAATCAAACCTTAAAAGGACAGCAGAAAAAGTTTTTCCACTGCTGAGCGTGAGGGTTTTCACCCCGGATGACTGCAGCTGCAGAGGTTTCAGGGAGGGGCGGGCCCACGGAGGTGCGGTGACCCCGCGCACATCACTCCTCCCGCCTCGTGGCTGAGGCCTTGGGGAAAATCAGTGAAAACAGGACAGCATGCCCAGCCAAACAGGCGCTCCAGCTGGAGTAGCCCACCACCACGGGACCCTTGTGAGCGGAGCAAAACAGCCTTTCCCCTTGCTCCTGGGAGCCGAGCACACCTACAGGTGACACCTCAAACTCAGCCTGGACTCGTGACCACCTGTGTCCACCCATGACCGCAGGTGGACCTGGCTCTAAGAAACAGGTGGGGCCTTGTGACCAAACTCTCTCAAAACGTGATTCTGCGGCAGGACAAGCAGACAAGGAGACAAAACAGGACTAGATTATTCAGAGACATTCCCATAAAGCACAGGAAAATTAAGGCCCAGACCAAGAGATAGGTAATGGTCCCTGGGGTTATCTACCAGCACAGTATTACCAACAGTATCATCTGAAAGCTAAATGAACCAAGCTGCTGACAACACAACACGGCTGCAGTGGCGACACAGAATGTGTTATGGAAATACTGCATGAAGAGAGGCTAGGGCACCACCTCTGACTTGGTGCTTGGCCATAAAAAATTACAAATTATCTCCAGATCTCACGGACAAGGATGTATACTGACCATGTTTAAGTCTACCCTACACTTGCTAGCCCTGGCATTTGAATTTACTGCCATTTACAACACAAGAAGAGTACGATACAATTTACGAAGACAGGACCCAGCCCCAAGAAGTTCACATCCTGCCTTATGAGACATATGAGTGCCGATGACAGCGCCAGAGGGTTGACAGTGGCTTTTGTGGTTGTGGGAATGATGAGCCAAGACCGAGACACAACTGTGTCAGGGATTAAGCAGTGATTCAGCTTCTGCAGTGCAGGCTGTGATCTCACAGTGCTGAGACTCTCAGTGTTCCAGTGAAACAGACACTTTCTACTAAAGCTAGTAGATTTATGTAACCTGCTGAGGAGTAACAGCTTGATGGCAGCAGCATGAGAGACAGACTCTGGCATCGAGGGTCCTAGGCATTTAGCACACGCAGGAATTCTCTCCCATCATTTTGAGGAACAAGGGGAGGAGCAAGTCCTAGGGCCTTCTAACAGAGCCACGTGGAACCTTGGCCTGACCTCCTCCATGGAGAGGTGAGGAAACTGTCTACTAACAACAACTAGGTCTCCGTGGTATCCCTCCCCACTGAGAGTCTGGCATAACCTGTGCTCTGAGTGTTACCCGCCAGCTCACCTGTTCCAACATGTCCTTGGGCAGATCCTCCTGCTCATCCATGGTTAGAATTGCTCGTTTGATTTCATCATTGGATAATTTCAACCTGGAGAAAGAATGTTTTAATTTGTTGTGACTACTCAAGCTGATATTGTTAACAATTTAATACAAGATAACTCATTTTGCTACGCCAGTTGCCAACCTTCAGGTACCATTTTTCTCAAAATCTCTCAGTGAACACTTATTTCCTGACTGTGTTGCACCTAAAAATAGTATTTTGAAATGGCTTTAACATTCTTTCTGGGCTTTGTAATGCTCTGCTGACACAGAGAACAAAGCTGTTATGTTCTACCATTTAGTTTCCTTAAGCAAGGGATTGGAAGATGAGAAGTTAGGGGAAACACCCACACACAACTGTTTAATACATAGTATTTAACGAATTGCAGGTCAAAGAGGAAAATTAACTTTTTAACTTGATTATGTGTCAGGAGTGTTTAAGGTTTGCTCTCAAATTAAAAATGCATGTTGAGAACGTTATTGTTAAAAAATGGAATAGTTGATATACAAAATAACATAGCTGAGGCGTGTCCATATATGTTAGTTCATTTTGCATTCAAAATAACCATGAAGATTTTTTTTAATAGAGGGAGAAACTGAGGCTCAGAAGTGCCCAAGGTCAAATGCATACAAAGGCACAGTATCTAACACAAACCCAACACTGTTGATTGCTAATCCCAAATTCTTTTAACAAATAATGCTTATCTAGTTAATATCTCATAGGGAAGGATTTGAGCAAAAACTCAAATCTGATTTCTGTTTTCCTGTTTACCATTAATTCCTATGATTTACTGATTTATATGAAGGATTTATGTCTTGATTATGGCAGGACAACAAAGTGTTGAATGTGAAAAAAAGATGAAATTAAAACATGCTTGTAAAGAAAAAAAAAAAGCTTGTAAAAATATGTTTTTTTTAAGATATAACCAAAAGTCTTAACTAGGGCAAAAAATCTTAATCAGATTATTAGCTGTTACAATAGGGTCATTCTTTTGTCCTGCTTATAAGCATCAGACCCAGACTTATTTAAAAATTCTTACTTCCTTATAAGCTACCACTAAGGTCTCATATTAACATTATTTGATTCATTCTTCTTGTTTATGATCTTCAAGAAGAATCACATTTAGGACAGAGGATAAAGACATAAACACACAAATATAGAGCAAGGCATACAGCCTTCATGTGTAACAGTTGAAGGAAGGGGCTCTGGCATCAGATAGGTTGTAATCATGTCTTGGCTCTGACACTTTCTGGTCAGTGTGATCTTGGAAAAAATTTTTTCTTTAGCCCCAGTTGTTTCATCTATACAACAAAGATAATAACAACTATATATTTTTTTAAAAATTAAAAAAAAATAAATTTTGTGTGTGTAAAGCACACACAAGGTGTGTGTGTAAACAGCACATGCAAGGTGGTTAGCACAGTGTCTCACTATAGAAAGGGCACAATAAACTATGTATATTCTGCAAGGCAGATTTTTCCACCCAGGAAAAAAAAAAGCAGCAATACTTATGTAACATTAATATTCAAGTGCAGCTATTTGATCAATAAGTAGGATTATCATGAAACTTCCCAAAGTGCTCTCAGAGCCATTATTTCACTAGAGTTTTCCTCTCTGTCTATAGCACCCATTAGGCCCAGGAGTATTAAAAAAGAATCAGAAGTCATGGTGCTTATTTTAAAGGTGCTTATGTTTGAGATGGTTGGATGGCATCACTGACTCAATGGACACAAGTTTGAGCAAACTCCAGGAGACAGTGAAGGACAGGGAAGCCTGGCTTATTGCAGTCCATGGGGTGGCAAAGAGTTGGACATGACTGAGCAACTGAAACAAATGTTTGCAAGAATCAGATGATAGGCAGAAATACTTCACACAAAGGCTACCTATGCTCTGCCAAGAGGGCTGGATGAGTGCACGGGTGGCCACAGAGCCCATGAGGAGGAAAGGACCTGGGCAAGACACAGCTCATTCTGGACCTCTGTTGTCTGTCCTTTTCTCTAGATTTTGACATGATCTTGTTAAAAGCATCCATCCTGCCGTTGATACTGCATGTTGTTTCATGTACCAATAAGCAGGCCAACAGGAAGGAACAGATTGGGGAATCCTACTGTATAAATACTACTCTATTTCATGCTTTCAAACCCAACTAGAGCACCTAAGCAACACGCCAATTTGTCCATGTTCTAGAATAAGACCTGTTCTCTTCCCTAGTCCAAGTTGTAGCACCACCACAACTCCTGGGCTGTGGACAGAGACTCTGGACCAGACAGACTTCTCCAGGTTGGTTTGGTCTGGAGACAATCATTTGCCATGAACATGGTCACTAGAACATCATGATGTAAAACCACCCAACTTAAATGGCACAATTAAGTCAATTTGGCATGGGTGAAACATACAACAGGGGAAAACTCTATCCTGGCTCAAGATCTCCATCACATGGACCCTGGGTAGCCCAAGACTTCAGGACACTAAAGACTCTTGAGTCAAGTGAGGGCAAAGACCATGGTGTAGCCAGCAAGGCCAAAGAAGTGCGATGTGAGGTAAGGTTGAAACTGCCATGAATGAAAACCAGCGGGCTGTGGAAACATCTAAAATTATCATGAGAAAAGCTCCACTTATTTAAAAAAAGATTAGTTCTGTGTCCTTTTCATACCAAGTGGGAGAAACCACTTTATGGTGTCTTTCTGCTGAGTCCTTCTGTTTTCCATTTAAGAGAAAAGGAGTTGAACATCAGAGTGAGAACAATACTTGAAGTATCAGATTTGCATTTCATTAGCTCCCCATATGGAGTGCAGAACTTCTTGCTTTTGAAATTGTATATATTTATGCTGTTCAACCCCCTGAGGCTGTCTGGACTAAACACTGGCACTAATTCATAACAATTTTGGTTTCTCTTAATGTGGCCCACAAAGAGACTTGAGACTTTAATGGCTAGTACTTAAGAAAATCTACCTGTCAACATCCTGCCTTGCACGTGGCCTGTGGGAGCTGACAAAGCAGCTGTACCTTTGGGGAAAGAAGAGAGGGGTCCGTGGCCCTCTGGGAGGCTTCTCTAGGTTGCCAAAGAGTTCTTAGTATCGTCTGTCATCCACCAAATGAGCCGCTAATCTCTGTAATTGAAGGACCCTACCAATCCTAAACTTTTAATGGCTTTGAGAGCTTGGCAGTGTTCTGGCCTGCAGGAGGGTGGCAACTTGTGAGACACCCACTTCAACTTGCTATGCAAGGCAGGAAACAAACTGGCCATTTAAAACTGGTATTTAACTCCACCTTGCTCCACTCAAGTATTTCAAAAATTCACCAAGAGACCTGGAACAATCCAGGTACAATTAAACTAAGTTAAGGATGGGTGTCTAGATCCGCCTGAGCTCTGTTTCAGTGGATTTAAGCCAAATCCCTCCACTTTAAAGTAGCTTTTTGTGGTTTACTGCACCCTAGCTGTCATGTTACATGAACATCTGGAAAAAAAAAAGAATGGCAGAACACTTCATAAAAGTGTATTTTAAGTGGGTTCATTTTGCAATACAAGCCAGCTTCCGAGATTCTTATTTTTCTGTTTTTCTTTTTGAAAGGAGAGGAGAGGTATGTTTAGGGAATAAAGCCAAGGGAATTGTAAGTTGCCACATGTCACCTATACACATGCAGCAGAGAAGCTGGTTGGCTCTGCAGGGGGCCCGAGGAACAGTTCTCCAGCATACCATGTCCATTCCACTTACTTCTCAGGTCTGTGACAGGTAGGATTTGCAGTGGCCTGAAGCACCCCACCTTCCAGGCAGCCTCTTTCTGGGTGCTGAGAGACCTTGGCCTCTCACGCTATGAGCACATGCACTTTCTCCCCTGCTTGGACCCTGCGATGAGGTGGGCTTTCCTTCCGGCTGAACTTTTCAGCTCCAGGTGAGGCCGTGGAACCTATGCCTGGCCAAACGGTCCATGAACCTCCGCAGTGTGTGGGTAAGGAAGAGTTTTTAAAGACAACCAAACACTGCAGACATGTGCATGTTACAATACTGCCCACAGAATATGCCACGGGCTTTCGCTGTGGTGGAATTCAGTATAATGACTGCATTGCTGGAAATTAAATTCCCAGTCAGCAAGATAAGACACAGAGAGAGGGTCGCCAGACGTTGGGAACGCAATAAGCAGAAAAGAAGAAAGGCAGTGTGGAAAGGTAGGAGATCTTGACATCAGCTTGGAAACACTCCTACTCATTGTCCCCAGGCACAAAGTCAGTCTCCAAATGCTAGTGAGTTTCTCTCTCCAGTCCGTCCCTCATCAGGTCTTAGCTGAGCAACAAAAACAGCTTCCTGTCTGATGGCAGCCTGTGCCTCCAGTTCTTGACCCCTTCCAACCTATCCTGCAAACCCATGAGATTGAACTCAAAACCTTACTGAGACAGTGCTCTTCTCTGGAGCAAAAGGCTCTGGATCCCCTGGGAATATTATCGGGCCCCTGACTGAGCAGCTGCCGTGCGCAGGCACTCTGTTAGTGCTTCTCACATGCTGGGTTCTCATTTTTACAAACCTACCACTTTCATTACCTCCATTCTATCGACTGACTCTGGTTGGACTCAGGCTGTTAGAAAAGCACCAGACCTGGATCTCAGATGTTCCTGCCTGACCTAATTTAATCCAAGTGAGAGACTGCAACCACAGAGCTCTCTACAGCTCTGCTTGAACTCTCGCCACCGCCCCCTGCCTCCCCAGCCCCCCGCTGCCTTTGCTCCTGCGTACCCTTGGAACTGCCTCCCACCCCCACCCCAGGCCCACTTTCTCAGGAAAACCCTGCTGCTGTCCCCTCTCCCCCTTGGCTGGGCTCCCCATCTCCTTCCTGCCAGACCAGTCTAAGGCCTGCATTGTTCACAAGTCATCTTGCCTGTGGCATTTTTCTTCTCCAATTAGCCATGTGCTGCCAAAGGCAACAATGCAATCATAAGTCTTGGGACATCCTATGGCATCCAGTACAGTGCCAGGCAATTAAACACTCCAAAGTGACAACTCTAAGACAAAAAGCATCAAAGCATCAAAAGCATCTTTCCCATCCTCGAAGCCCCTTCCTCCTTTTGTGTGCAGTCATGCATCGCCAATGAAAAGAAGAGTGAAAGCAAGGTAAATTGCTGAGGGGTTAAACAACTAAATAAAAAACAAATTAGTTCTGCTTCATTTCTTTTACCTTTAGCTGTCCTGTGCTCTCCTGAAGAGAGAGTAAAACTATTGAGCACTGAGTAGAAAAGCATGTGGTCCTGACTCCTCTGTGGCAGAGAAGGTTTTAGACCCTGATCAATAAGGCCCAATTACCATAAGGGTAACTTGGTCTCAAAATCAGCTTGTCACACATAATACATTTTCAATGTTATGTGCTCATTGTAATACTTATTCATTAAATTGGATATTAAAAGATAATTTAATAGACACAAGACAAGTTCTTAGAATAATCTACTAGAGAGTTTAGGCACATTCACATTCTAAGTCACCTTAGCCTTTGACATTTTTTATGTAACAAGGGAATGACATATGACAAATTTGAAACAATCCCTCCAATAATGGGATGGGAAATTTGCCAGAAAGAGTTGTAACCTTATCTATAACTAGTGTAATTACCCTCAGTGGCATCTTGTACTGAGAATGATCTGTCTACGAGGAACTGGGTCACAGTTAGAGCTCTTAAATACTATAAATATTCAGAGTGATGGCTCTCTTTGCCAAGTTGTTTTTAAAGGGCTCTTCTATACTGCAAAAGCACAAAATAGAGGGGGAAGTTCTGCTGCTGCTGCTAAGTCACTTCAGTCGTGTCTGACTCTGTGCGACGCCATAGATGGCAGCCCACCAGGCTTCCCCGTCCCTGGGATTCTCCAGGCAAGAACACTGGAGTGAGTTGCCATTTCCTTCTCCAATGCATGAAAGTGAAAAGTGAAAGTGAAGTTGCTCAGTCGTGTCCAACTCTTAGAGACCCCATGGACTGCAGCCCACCAGGCTCCTTTGTTCATGGGATTTTCCAAGCAAGAGTACTCAAGTGGGGTGCCATTGCCTTCTCTGGGGGTAAGTTCTAGGGTTTAAAAAAACACTCTCTCTAAATTTTCATTTAATTTTGCTATTAAGTAAAAATGTTATTTGTAAAAAGAAGTTGTAACAAAACAAATTGTACAGTCTATAGAAAAAAAGTATGTAGACCTTCAAAACTATCTTCAATAGTGTCTTCCTAAACACAAGTGGGGATAAACGCAGGGCTTGGCCATTTACACAGCTTCTAGTCAGAGGCAGAAAAGTAAGTGCTAATAGGATGTTTCACATTACCTTACTAGCTGTATTAAAACTCGGGGGGGGGGGCGTGTCTTAACCAAGCTTTAATTTCTCTTTCTCTAAAAGAAACATTTTCTCCCTAAAGTAATATATATCTGGCTATCAATCAAGCTTCTATGCTGCAAACCAAGCAGCAGTGCTTTGTGTTAAATTTACTCTAAGACTGTATGAAAAATAAGAACTACTATTTTCTATCTTCACTCTTCCTGAAAGAGAAGTCACCTTGCACCAGCCTCGATACAGATTCAACATTTTTTCCAGAGTGTAACCAATGTGACTTAGATTGTACAGAATGCCCCAAACTTCAGGGTTCTTTACATTTTCCTTCGCCTCATCAACATTAGGTATCTCTGCCTAATGTGAAAGTCCTTTTTAGAGAAAAGATTCAGAAAAGCTACTTGAAATGCCCAAGACCAGCTGACACATTCCCTGAAGCTATTTATAATCGGATTCCAGGCTCCCAAATTTCCTTTCTTTTTTTCAAGCTCTAGGACCATGATGGTTCATCAATTATGAAAAATACTTTTGAACAGGGCTGAACTGGATAAGTTAGCATTTCACTGAGGTTTATTGACATATTTTTAGTCATAAAAATTCTCACAAAGAACATGAAATAATATAAGCTGAAGTATAAAAGGGTGACTTAAGAAGGAAAATGAAACAAAGAGGCTTCAACGGTGGGTGCTGAGTCTGTGACAGTGTTATTTCAGTGGCCAAAGTATTAATAGCTCTAAAGCTGAGAAGGATAAATAACAGTAAAGTCCATTTTACAGGCTCTCTGGAAAAACCAAGCAAAACATTGATTTGAGATGGTGTGCTTTTTAAAATTTAGGAGTCTGTGAAAATTAAACCCCAAGAAAGTAGGCAACAGCTTTGACATATTCCATGAGGGACAGTAAACACTAAGAGTCCTTTTCACCTTGGACAGAAGAAATTCAGAGACCTGACCCTCAGTAGAGTCCAGGTAAAAGAACGAGTCCAACCACGTGGTTTGGGGCCACATGATAGAAAACCTGGTCCTACCAAAAATGTTGAGACAACATCAACAATACCTCGAGAGAAGGATGTTGCAATTCTGAGCTCTCCGACCATCGATCACCGAAAGCTCTCTGACTTTAAGTTTGGAGCCCAGGGTGTCATCAATGGCATCTGCTTCTTTCTATAAAGAGCAGGAAAGAAATCCATCAAAGTCAAACAGGGACATTCCGACTTCAGACACAGTTTTCCTTTATATTTGGTGTTTACACGTACACACGCACACACGCACAGCTGAGATGGTGAGGAGGGGAATGGAGGGGGGTGGTGGGACTGAAACAAAGGCTAAAATCTAGTTGACAAAGGAAAATAACAAGAAAAGCCGACCACCCACGTTTGAAAAAGCATTATTTGGAAGAACAAAGTGCTTCTAAGTTGAAGATGCATAAATTATCAATGAGCGCTACCCTCCTTTTGTCCCCCAAATCCCAATGGAGAGCAGACAGAAGGACTGTCACTATGAATCAAGCTCAGCTGAGGCGTGCCCCTGCCGGTCCAGCCATTTGCAGGGCCCATTCACCCCAGAACCATTTGCATCCTGAACACTCAGAAAGCTGAACAATAAAACCTCCCAAACGTCTTCACGTGCAATAGGAAGCTCCCAGGCCCAGATGGTACCTTTCATTACCCTGGAGCCTGATGGACAACAGGGAGTGCGCAGTTCAAGGCGTTAGTTCAATTTACTTCAATTAACAATAAAACACTCCTTGCACACTCTGCTGCTGTGCAGACAGTTGTAAGCAAGGAGGGCCATAATTTACAGTGGAAGAGGCATAAGGCAATTATACACACAATACCTTCTGAGTAAACAGAGCGTCGAGGTAAAAACAGACTGATTTGATATACAGTGAGTCTGATTTTATGAAAGGTCAGGATCAATTTAAAAAATAGATCATGGCATTTAAAAAATGTAAGGAAACCAAACAGTTCTGGAACTGGATAATGGTTTAGGAAACAAAGGCAATATGGAGTCTATATTAAGAGGCACCATGTGACCAAACTTTAACTATTTCATATTGTGCAGAGATTTCAGGCATACCTCTAAATAGTCAGTGAAGAGTTGAAACCCAATGTGGAATTAACTAGACATTGCATTACCCTATCAGAAAAAAACCCAGGAAAACCAAGACATTTTGAGCTATAGTGAGCCAAGGAGTTATATTAAGCAAGGTGGGGGTTTTAGCTCACTTACCTGCTTGGAGTTACTGTTCACAAAGAAATCCTACAGCCATGGCAGAGGCATGGAAAAGGCAAATAAGATACATGCAGTTCAGAAATCACAGCAACACACAGGAAAGTCAAGGAAATGAGTGACACCGGGTAAGAGGTAATTTATGCCCCAGGAGCAGCAATGAGAGTTGATGAAGGTGAGTCTGGCTGAAGATACACTGACAAGAAGGGTACTAATCAGCACTCAGGTTCGAGAGAGAAGACAGCAGGTGCTATACACAATTTTCAATGGTGGCAAATCAAATTCAGATACGAAAGGGCTTAAAACACCCTCAGAAGAGTTCAAGTTGGGGAAGGAAAAAACATCCTCTTTGAAAGGACCATTGGGCTCCATGTATTTAACATGACAATTGAAGCAGAAAATACAGATCAATTGCCATCAATTTGAGGAAACTACTAACAGCAAAATATATATATTTTTTGAGTGGACAGAATAATCTTCTGTCTTCTTGTGTCATGAGAAAGAATGAAGAAAAGAAAAAAGACAAGTTCAACAACAGGTCAGTAAAACCAACCCTCAGTACTGCTTGAGAATCCAAACAATGCCTGTGCGTGCTCTGGGAGGTATGAGGAAAAAGACAATTTCCAATTAAGAGACAATAAGTGATTCATGGGCTACAGAGTCATTGGTGGTCCTGTCCCCATTGCCTCAGGACGGTTGTTCATGAGACAAGGGCAACAGTCTTTGTTTAAAATAGTTCATAGACTAGATTTGGAGTGAAGAAGGGAAAGAGGAAGAGGTAGTTGACATGTTATGAGAAAGTCACAGCTTTCTTTGCATATTTTTGCCATGATGACATGAATAAAGCTTCGGTGTGCAAAATACACCCCAGCTTTCGGGCCAACTACTTGCACAACCAGCATTTACTCAGCAGATTCCTGAAGGCCTCACTGGTCCCAGCAGCACTGCCAAGGCCAGTTTCACACAGATGAGCTGTTTCACATCATTCTTCGAATGGGAAACAACACGTATCCTCCCCTGGCTCCACCCATACAAGGAGGGATTACTTTTCTGGAATGGCATTTAAAAAAATAAATTGATAACCACACGAAACCTTTCTTTCCTCTGATGTCACAGTTTTATTTTGTCTCTGTTGTAACTGTCAAGTTTTTTCACCCTGAAACTCTTCAGGACTCTTTCCCTGTAAAAGCAGTTTCTCTTTTCAAGAGCAGAAAAAACTCTAGTGTAGTGAACTCCATGAGGTCGTCTTACCCTACTTTTCTTTCTTAAAGAGACAAGCTGCAAGTTGGATTTAGACACCATTCTCCCTGTCTGGCCTTCAAAGAAGAAACTTGTATGAAGGCCTCTGTAACTCATTCGCCCCAAGTTCCCAATGTCAAGAAATTAAGACCTCTGACCTCTACTGTAGTGGGCTACAGAACCAGGCCTCTAGCATTTGCTAGGGATGTGACTTGGGGCTCAGGTTCACTCTCTGTACAATGAGGTAAACAACTGGATTACTATTGTGAGGATTAAATGTGATAATGAAGATATGGTATTTTGTACAGTACCTGTCACATATTTATGAGCTCAACACTTGGAAGCTGTCATACATTACAATTATTTTATCTTTCAAGACAATGATCAAGTCCATTTCTTTGCCTATTGCTCTGGTTCTCAGTTGAGCTGAAGCACAGTTGGTCAAGATCTCCTGTTTATAACCAGCAGCAGCACTAAATGTAACAGTTAATAGCGAAGTAATTTATCTTATCTTTTGCAAGGTGAGGATGAGGAATGCCATGGGAAAGTTTGGCTAATTGGAGGTCTTGAGATTCCCCATTTTTAAGAGTCCTTTACTCATCACATCGTAAATAAAATCACAAAGTTTCTTAGATGGAAATGTTAAAAATAATTATGTTTCCATTTCAAGTAAGTTAATATTCTCTTTGAAACTAAATGATTCACTAATTGGTTTGGGCCAAACATGACAGGACTATCTACATTCGGCTCCACCTAACAGGATGCCTGATTTTTCCAGATGATTTTTGGTATAGGGATTAGGATTTGGAAAATAAATAGGAAATTGGAGCTTGCATTTTCAGGAACCAGTGCTGATAAATTCCTGTAGATAGGGTTTCACCATGTAATAATGACTCACCATTTTATAGACAATGACTTTTACATGAATGGTTCTTAATCTTTTTGAGGTTGAGATCCCTTTGTAATTCTGCTAAAAGCTAGAGATCCCTCTCCAGAGAAATGCATGCACTAATATTTAAATAAAACCCTGTATTTGGTTAACTCTTACCATGTTGTCCAGCTATAGAACCTCTACCTTCTACTGTGGAACTAAGAAAAGCCACTCTTTACAGTTTTTACCTTCTGCCTTCATGTACCATGGCTAAAGATCGAGCTTATTGAATCAATGTCATAAATCATATAATTGTTCAATGTTAGAAACTAGATATACAGAATAACAAAAAACCTAAAAAGAATAAAAAAGGAAATTTCTTTTCCCATCCATAAGATAAATCAGAAGATACCACGGAATATTCCAAATGGGACCCCAAGAATGACCCCAACAACTTGTATACTACATGTTAGCAGGAGAGTCAGATTCTAAGCCTAGGAGAGTTATTATCTTTTGTTCTCTATCAGAGCAGAGAGGCTTTGAGATACTACGTGCTGATAATAGAACTGTGAAGGGGTGTCCCCAGGCAGAGTGAAGAAGAGGAATGGAGACAGCCAGTTGCTCATTTGTTGTGACAGAAATACATGTTCCTTTAGATGTAGTAACTTCATTTTCACTCTACAAACTGCATAGAGATAGGGAGAATGAACTTATAACATCTCAAGATGAAAATTTCCCACAAAATGAAGGTAAATAGTTCAAATGTATCTGAAATAGTGCTAATATGCAATGTGCTACATTATGTGTTAAAATAAGTCTTTTGTGGCTGGCTTAGAAATCATGTGTAATACAGTTTCAGTGAGGAAAAGAGGTTCTGAGGTTTAGGACACTGACTTTTAAATGAACTTCTGGAATGTGAGCAGGGGAATAACTGCATGCTATTAAATTCCATTTCGCGTGGCACATAAGCTTACATATTCAGTTCTGCATGCCTTTGATATTCACACTGGAAAAAAAAATCCTGAATAGAAATGGTCTTGTTCTTAAAACTGGAGTTAAGGACAGTATAAATATCTGTTCAGTTTTTAATGACTCAATATTTCTTATATCAACAGGGCATATCTTGTGTGTGTATGTATATAAACTCTCTCCTAAATGTCATTAATCAGTGTTCACCTAAATTATAATAATCTGAAGCTTAAAAATTTTTTTTCATAATCTTACTCTGTGTAGTGTTCCTATAACATGCACACAGACAATGGTATTCATGTATTCTTTGCCTCTCTGAGAAATTTACTTGGTCACACACTGGCTGAAATCCTGAGAGTTTGGTCAGGGTTATATAACTCTGGAGGGAAGAAAGAGAAGATATCACAGAAAAAAAAAAAAAAAAAGATTCCCAGTATTCATTTGGGAGTAGAAAAGAGAGCAGTTAGAGTGTGATAATAATTATATAGAGCATTGCCAAGATTAAAATGAAAATGCATAGGTTTGTGACATTGCCATTAGTTACAAGGCTAGGGGACATAATGACATAAACCCTGTTTCCTTTATCCTGTGTGTTCCTGACTAGACTGCTTTCATCTTTCAATTTTCTTTCAACATTCAATAAATTCAATGGAATGGTTGAAATTACCTTCACTTGGGAAACACATTTATGGTTTAAAAATTCTCATCTCACATTTTTATACCAAGAGGAGAAACATAACTTGAATCAACTGAGCAAGTGTGTTGAAAATTTTCTCCAGGAAGCACTCTTGGAAATATCACAAATGATTCTACTTACCAGTCTAGAACTTAGTGTTAACTGCAACTGAAATGTTCTGGTCTAGCCTGACTGGCATGACTACTGATTACTTAAACAGCAATTGGTTGCTAGGAGACAATTACCCAATTGCTAGGCTTTCTGCAACCCTGTCTCTTGGAGCTCTTGAGAGCTGTCCACATATTTGTCCCAGAGCATTTTGGCAGCATCCTTCTGCACCTTCTGCTGAAAGGCAGTTAATTATGAGTCTTGTAAACTTGGGTCTTTCAACCACCTGCCTTCACAGTAAACGTGATCCACAAGCTCAGACTTGAATAGCATCATTTGAAATAGATGCTGTTTTCTCTTCCTTTTATTTACTTCTGTAAGTTCCCAAACCTTCATCTTAGGCAACCAGAATGGACCAGTATTAATGACTGAAAATGAAGTAGGGAATCAATGGAATGTGTGATGAGGTCAGAAGATAATTTGAATCTACTGGAAACTGGCTAAAATGTCCTAAAAAGCCCAGAATAAACCTTCCTGGGATATCAGAGAGAGAGTGTGTGTGTGAGAGAGTGGAAGAGGCCTGTTGTGACCATTCTGCAGTGAGTCTGGTCCAAGTACCTGCCATGCAAGAGCTCTCGACACATCCTTTGTTTGTCCCTTGAAAGATACAGTATCTTGCTTTCAACTGGACAATGTCCTAGCTTCTTTTTCTTCATTTTCCTTTATTTGGCATGTATGACATGGCACAAGTTTGCCTTCATACTTTTGTGGGGGCCAGGCTGAGAGCTCCTATTTTGGAGTCATGCTGTCATGGCAGGCAACCACCTGCATTTTTGTACTTTATAAAAATAGCATAAAGGGTACCACAAGGAAGTGTTCCCTCACTTAAGGGAAAATATTCTAGCTAAAAGACATACTAGTTTTCCTTCTCAATTTTAGTCTCATCAAAGGCCATTTTGAAAAAGAAAACCAAAAAATAAGAAAAAGAAAAAGAAAACCCTCAGATGTTGTTTCTCTCCAGCCTCAGTCACTGTTCTCCCTTGGGGCTTGGCAGTTCTGAGACACTCTTTCTTGGGAACCAGGCCAAGCCTCAGCAGACTAGGAAGTCTGCTGCTTGTCTGAGGATGCTCCACCCTGGGCGTGATTCACGCAGAAGGTAAGGGCCTCCCAGTAAAGCCTGAGGAAAGCCCCTGCACAGATGCCTGGCCTCTGCCTCTGTTCAAGGCGCAGTCTGCGCTCCTCCTCAGCCTTTCTCTCCCCCAGTCACTCTTAGAGCTTTTTTCCTTATGCTCTGGGACTCACTTTTCCCCTTCCCAGATTTTCCCATTGACTAAGACCCCACTCCACCTTTTCCTTGTTTTTCTGAGACTCTTGGCACCAGGCCACTTGGCTGTGAACTCTACTAAGATGCCCTCTCGAGGAGTGAGAGGTACCACACCGATGTGACCGGGGCTCACGAAGTGACGCTGCCTCCCTGGCCACATCAAATCGCACGTTCTCATGACTATCTCCTTGCTCACTTTTCAGAAGCGCCGAGGGTCTTGTGTGTCCCATTGCCATCTCCACAGCAGCTCAGCCTTCAGAGCCCCGCTTCTGAATGGATCATGTTCCTGACAGAGTAAAAACTTCCCCCTAGGTTCTATCAAGCTGCCGACTTACAGTCACTTCCCATCTCCCAGACTTTCGAAGATTCCTTCTACTCAACGGCCCTATCACAATGTCCTAGTGTACAGCAGAGGGAGCATATTCAATATCCTGCTGCAAACCATAATGGAAAGGAACATGAAAAAGAATAAATACATGTATAACTGAGTCACTCTGCTGTACGGTAGAAATAAAACACATTGTTAATAAAAGAAAACAAAATTGTCCTAAAAATAAAAAAGGCAGTCCCCTTCTGATAATAACCCCTTGAGATATATAACTAAAACAGCTTCAGAAATGAACACTGGGAGGTAACACTACAAGTTAGGTAATTCTTCTACTAATATCTTCACCTGGTGACCCCTTTGACTAAGCACAAGTGACAAGAAGATAGACTCCTTCCACCAATGGAGACAAGGTTGTAGACACACACCAGAGTGTGATTCTCTCCAACAAGGAGCTTGTATGCCTGCAACATGTACACACATGCACACATGCATGCACACACACACACAGGCACCGAGTCACACATGCAGACCCAAGTGTTGTGCTATTTGCGGGAACATTTCAGGGTAGACCAAACGGCCTAGACTTAAGATGCCCATCACAGCATGGTTAAGACAGATGGCCCAGGGATCATGAACAAGAACATGAACTTCTTAACTGTTTTAGCATCTGGAGGGCACAAGCTCTTACCTGTTGTCTTTGATAAGCAGAGAAAGTTCTCTCCAGGTCTTCAAGATCTAGAACTTTGAAGACTTTTGTATCATCAATTTCGGCCCATACTGTTCCTTCCAGTTTGTTCTGCAAACATCAAGTTAATAAGTGCTGGGGTTTATAGTTAGACACAAAAAGAACAGATGCAGTTATTTTTTTTTTAAAAAGTGCTGCTCTCCCAAATTTTTCGCTTACCAGATGCTCAGAATGAGCTGGCTTTAAATAACTTGTCATTTATTTCAGAAGCTTTATCACTTAAATATCTGAGCTAGTGAGAACCCCGAGTCTATGTGAGAAAATGAAACCATTGGAGAGCCAGGGCTGTCTCCCTGTCAGGGACAACACGGTAGGCTGCTAATGCTGTCCGTGAGATGGCAAATGTGAGCAAATGGCTTACCTCAGGCAGCTTAGACCAGTTGAAGGATTTCAGGGCATTTGTGGGCTGAGGAATGTTCTTCTTCTTGAGTGCCAGACCCAGGGGGGCACCAGGAGGTGGCATGATTCCCCCCAAGGGAGGAGGCCCCGGGGGAGGAGGGGGGCCTCCTGGGGGGAGGGGAGGAGGCGGAGGAGGACCCATTCCGCCTGGCAGAGGTGGAGGTGGTGGGGGAGGGAGGAGAGACCCTGGCAGGGAGGAAGGAAAGGGTCCCCCAGGGGCTCCAGGTGAGGGTACAGCTGGGAGTGAAGTGCAGACAGCCCTCTGAAAAATAAAGATAGGAAAAGGCAAGGTCAGCGGGAGAAGTAAATCCACCTGACGACTTTGAGAGTCCGACACTCTGCCTAACACCTATGTTACAGAGAAATGCACACATCCGAGACTGTGGGCTTCAAGGGGCAGTTGAGTCGAAGGGACGTGTACATGGTGCGCTATGTCTCTCACTGCTGGCACCATCCTCCAGTTTGGTTTTCATGATAACAAGTTTTCATTTTAAGAAGCTGATGTGATCTCCTCACTCTTGTGAGAGGATCTGCATCGGAGAACGAACACCCCCACCCATCTCTGCTAACGCGCAGGCTCAGCAGAGGCAGCAGGTTGTACCACCACTGTGATGGGCCAGGAGGGGGTTCAGGCTCTCTTCCTGCCCACAGGGCTGACTACCTGAGGATGGGGCTCGGGCTGAGGGGGGCACCAGCAGCCGCCCGCCGCGGAGCCCTGGCCCTGGGCCGGGGGTCTTACCCTGCTCAGCTCGTGCAGCTGGGCCGTGAGGTCCGCCACCTGCTGCTTCACTTGCTTGTGCTCGGTGGTCTCTTTTTCCAGTTTCTCTTTCATTTTATTTAAGGTCTGCATCATCTCTTCCTTCTCCTGGGTCTTGGCATCACACTCTCGCTCTTTCTTTTCCAATTTCTGTTGTAACTCATTGTGCTCTACACAGGAAAACAACTGGACATGAAAATGGTGTACTCTTCAAAGCTGAAGCAGTTTTCTCCAAACAGGAAATTGATTGAGGTTGACTGGGAGACTCTTTATTAGGCAAATATCATTCCTCTTCTCCATTGAAGGGAGCAACTCATGGGCTCAATGGTGCTCGTGCTTGGAGGGGGCTTTGGATGAACAACTTTATCAACTACATCTGTAAAAGGCGGAAGAGGCCCTCTAGCCACAATGCCAAAGAGGGGACACAAGCATGGGCAACTATCCGTGGAGGTGAACATTGCCTGCTTGGTATTTAATTCAGAATTCCTGTCCTAGAAATGGCCCTTTAGCCACACTATGGAAAGTAACTATTAACAGGACTTCTTTTCACAACTTAAAAATGGGAACGAGAGAAGGCCAGTGTTCATTAGCTGGGTTTGCTGGCTCATGTCCAACTAGTGGAGGGGCTAAAGGGAGGATACTGCTCTGGGAGGAAGTGCGGCTGCCAGAACCAGGGTTTGTCCCAACATGGACAATGCTCCCAACGTGGAGCCATTGCTCCCACTCCCCTCGAGGGCCCCTTAGACTTGAAGTCCTGTATGCTCCAGCATAACAATTATTAAAATTTGGGAGGGCAAATTTTATCATCTCAGCATTAAACACCTTCGGGGCAGGATTACCTACTGAGCATGAGAACCATAAGAGAAGAAAAATTTTAGCTCTTAGCTGTGGTTCCACTGACTGCCCCAATCCTGCTGTAATGGAACAATGCATCCCATTTTGCATAATGTTTGATTATGCTGCCAACACACCTGCTGACTCTAGCACTGACAAGAGTGATGCTCTTTGAAAAAGAGGACTAATGAGGTTTAGGCTGCACATTCTTATTTCAAATACTTGGTCCCAATCTCCAGTCTTTTTATATCAATAAACCCACTAGAGATAGAACCCACTGGGACAGAGCTACACAGAGTCGGGCTCTGTTTCTGAATTTGATAACACATTTAAAATGCTTGCTTTCTCTGTCTCTTACTTTCTCTCTTCTGCGTCCTCCAAAGTCAGAGTTTGCAGAGAAGGGTTCAAGTCACTAAACTCCTTGGATTTAACAGCCTTGGAGTTAAGATAACCGTCAACCTACATCTACCACTCTACAGATGCTCCCCTGACTTCTTCAGCAACCTAAAAACTACCCCACTGCCTCTCTCTTTCCTTCTTCTGTCTCCATTTCATTCCTCTTTGACAACTTTTTTTTTTCCATTTATTTTTATTAGTTGGAGGCTAATTACAATATTGTAGTGGTTTTTGCCATACATTGACATGAATCAGCCACGGATTTACATGTGTTCCCCATCCTGATCCCCCCTCCCACCTCCCTCTCCATCCCATTGACAACTGTTTAAGACCTGACTTCCTATCACTGGTCATTAGCCTTTGACAAATCTGACCAAGCCTCAGAACCACTTGAGAGACTTTAACATTTCAGAACCCCCAGATCCCATTCCAGGAGTCTATTCTATAGATCAGGGATAGGGCTTAGGAACTTTCCTCTGATTGACCTCAGCCATTTCCTCTAGTACCACCTCAACTGCCTAAATCCTACAAAACTTTCTACCATTTGTTGGTGGTGGTTTAATTGCTAAGTCATGGCCAAGTCTTCAGATGCCATGGACAGTAGCCAGCCAGGCTCCTCTGTCCATGGGATTTCCCAGCAAGAATACTGGAGTCAGTTGTCATTTTTTTCTCCAGGGGATCTTTCTGACCCAGAGATCAAACCCATGTCTCCTGCACTGTAGATGGTCTCCTACGTTGCAAGTGTATGCTTCACTGCAGAGCCGTCAGGGAAGCCCTCTACCATTTATTAGGCAAGTAACAAATGCCAGGCTCTATGCTAAAGTCCTTGTATATTTCATTTAATCTTCACAACAACCCTATTAGGTTCAAGCTTGACTTTGCAGAGACAGACTGAAGGAGTAAAGGACTTAGCCTACTCACATACCAGTCAGGGGCAGACTGAGACTCGGACCCAGAGCCCAGTATGGCACCTGACCTGGCAGCCATTCAGGACATTCCTGCTACATGAATGACTCCCAAGCTTATGTCCTAAGTACTCTCTTCAACTCACACACCTGAGTCTCCGGGCTTCAGGGTATATCCCCAAAACATCACTCATTCATTGACCATCTTCTCTGGTGTAACTCTCTCTTTACCCTACAAGTTAGGGTAAACCAGTGTCTCTATTCTTTCTGTAGCAGTTTCTGGAATTAATTTATAAAAGTGTATGTGCAACCTCACTTATTTAAGACCAATCTTAATTCATATGAGGAACCCATAATATAATAGAACTTCATATTCTGTATTTTCCAGTACCAGTGGTGAGACTGCTTTTCTGCTCAATGGACAAAATGTGATATGAGGAAAGGAAATGCTTCAGCATCTTGTGGACTAGCTTTTCAACACATTGAATATCGGGGCGAGTGCTAGTGTATGTCACTGGTGTGAATGCATCACTTGGATAGGGAAAAGGAAGTCAG